>NC_134353.1:92127419-92472419 GCF_048569485.1 Anomaloglossus baeobatrachus
GCAGAAAATTGACATTAACCATTTAGGTACTGAAGGAAACAAAACCACATTTAAATGTGGATAACACGATAGAGATGAGAGGCTGTCACTCGTCTCCAAAAACGGAAACAATCATGACAGTGGGTGTCAAAGCAATAGCCAATAGTGATTTCCTTGCTCGATAGTAGCAATATGCCTATAATCACTATGCCCTATAATCTAGCTGCCAGTGCCTGGGATAACTTAATGTTACACTTCACATGCACCTGCTGCTATTCCTCTTCCTATAATTCCTGTTGCATGTAACATTGACCTTGAGAGTCTCAAAAATCCCAAGGGAAGCAATGAACATGTACTGTACAAGTTGCTGGTCTTTCTACATCTCTTGTTGCATCCTTGTGTTGTTTTTTTCCAAAGATGATATTGGTGATGATACAGTTCTCCCCACTGATAAATTTAGTAGCCAGTTAAAAGAACTTCAGTATCTGACATGAATTCCTCATCAGCTGCCGATCATGGATTTCAAAGTAACCCAAGCTTCAGTTTGTATGCTGCATGATATAGTAAGTCAAAGCTTTATGCTGCTCAGACACATACTCCAATATACCTTAGCTATGTGCACACGGTGCATTTTTATCACTTTTTTTATGCATTTTGAGTGCAGTTTTGTCAGAAAACCAGCAAAGTAAATGAGAATCCTGAAGTTTTTTCTGCCAAGAGATGCAGAAATGGTGCAGAAATTTCTGCAACTAAATACTCAACTTGTGCACATACCCTTAGGGGTACTTTGCACACTACGACATTGCAGCTGCGATGTCGGTGGGGTCAAATCGAAAGTGACGCACATCCGGCGTACTGTTGACATCGGAGTATGTGAATCCTTTTTAATACGATTAACGAGCACAAAAGTGTTGAAATTGTATGATCGGTGTAGTGTCGGGCATTTCCATAATGTCGCTGCAGTGACCGGTACGATGTTGTTCCTCATTCCTGCGGCAGCACACATCGCTGTGTATGAAGCCGCATGAGCGAGGAACATCACGTTACCTGCGTCCCAGCTGCAATGAGGAAGGACGGAGGTGGGCGGGATGTTTACGTCCCGCTCATCTCCGCCCCTCCGCTTCTATTGGCCGCCTGCCGTGTGATGTCGCTGTGACGCCACACGGCCCGTCCCCTTAGGAAGGAGGCGGTTCGCCGGCCAGAGCGACGTCGCAGGGCAGGTAAGTGCGTGTGAAGCTGCCGTAGTGGTAATGTTCGCTACGGCAGCTATCACAAGATATCGCAGCTGCGACGGGGCGGGGACTATCACGCTCGGCATCGCAGCAATCGGCTAGCGATGTCATAGTGTGCAAAGTACCCCTTACAGTGTTTCAGTCTGGTATTTTGTGTCAATCCAAGTAATACTTGCTGAGCTAAGTACTGCAGCAAAAATAAAACTGTGCAATTATAGGACTACAGTGTAAACATTTACACCATATTGATGTAACAAATTGTTTTTTTTCTGGTTGTAACTAGTGATGGGTGGACCTGGACTGTAAAAATCTGGATCTGCGCGGTTTCAGAAGTAGCTGTGCAACTATCCCGGGCCTGGAGTTCTCAGGTAACTCCGGGTACCTATCTGGATCTGGTAACTCGGGTAATTAATAATAAAAGAAAGGAAAAAAGGAAAATAGGGAAAAGCAAGCGTGTTATACTTACCAGTCTTCCAGGCGTCTGTAACACTACTTCTGGGGCAGCACATGCTACTTCCGGGGCTGCATATTAAACTTCATACATATGCACTGCTTCCCCCACCCACTGGCAGTCACAGCGTCTGTGATTGGTTGCAGTCAGACCATACCCCCCCCCCCCCCCGTGTGACAGTGTGTCTGACTGCTTGCAATCGCACACACTATGTGGGTCCCTATCATGGTGTAAAAATAAATAAAAAAATGGTGCTGGGTCCCCCAATATTATGATACCCAGCAGAGATAAAGTATACAGCTACAGGCAGCAGCCACCATCCGTGTGCTCATCTTGGTTGTGTATAAAAATAAGAGGAAGGGCATGTAGCCATTTTAAAATCACTTAAATAATTTTAAAAAACTGGCATGCGGTTCCCCCCAATTTTGATACCCAGTCATGATAAAGCCTACAGCTGGGGTTTGGTATTCTCAGGCTAAGGAGACCCATGGTTATGGGGAACCCCAGCCTAAAAATAGCAGCTTGCAGCCGCCCAGAATTATTGCATCCATTAGATATGACAATCCCGGCATTTTACCTGAGTCATCCTGATTGCCCTGATGTGGTCGCAATTGGGGTAAGATGGGCTCAGAGCTGCCATTAAGCCCTAGATTAGTAATAGGAATTACTAGGTCTATGAGACTCCTCCATTACTAATCTGTAAGTGAAAACAAATAAAACACAAAAACACAAAAAAATCCTTTATCCCTTTATTTGAACTAAAATACGAAGAAACACCCTCTTTCACCCCTTTATTAACCCCAAACACCCAGGTCTGACATAATAAACACGAAGTGCCATGACGATTCCAGGTCTGCCACATACTAAAGTCACAACACATGGGCACAGAACATGTCCACATGCTGTGGCTTCAGGCAGAGAATGACTGAACCGCAGCGATAAGGGGTGATGTCATTCAGTTTATTTGCGGTCACTATTAAACTTAGTGACCTCACATCTGCGCTACTAAGTACCAACTCTTGAGCAGAGCTAGTTGTACCATCTGACTACAAAGCTCCATGTGCATAGGATCTGATGTGATACTGCCCAAGAAAGCAATTCTCTCCCTAACGCTAAACTTCTGCAGTTTGTAAATGGGAATTCTGCAGAAGTTCACTAATATGAGTCCTTTCCTCTAGGGCATCTCTTCCAAAATAGGAACTAAATGAGCATTTTATACCAGAGAAGATGACCACAGTGATTTAATGCATGTTTTATACATTTGGAAAAGCTTCAGTAGCTTCCATTTACTGAGGATAATCGGCTAGTGGCCAAAATAGATTCAAACACATAGAAGAAGCACAACCATTCATGTGGAAAATGGAGAGTTAAAAATTGTAAATAGAATCCTTTTGACTTTCTTAGGTCTTATGATCTCCATCATTTTCAGAAATGAGAAACTATTACTAGAATTCTAGTATTTCTAGAACTTTTGTAAACAATTTTCTACTCTTAACTCTTAAGTTCTTATCATCACAGTTGGGCCTAATTGATCAGAACTGTCTAAGAAAACTGGGTCTTGTCGTACAAAGCAACCTGAACAACCTGGGTCTTGTTGTCCTGAGCATATTATTCCCTAAGGCTCTTTTCACATTGCGTTTCAGTGGCTCCGTCGGGGCATACGTCTGAAATCCCGCCCCTCCCCCCACAAAATGTGTTTAGGACGTATGCGCCGACAGTGCCATTGAGTATAATGGAGCAGACAAAGCAAGCGTGTGCTCTGTCTTGCACTATTTTCGGGTATATACGCTTTTTGCAGGCAGACACCTGAACGTAGTCTGCTACGTCTGGACATCCGCCTGCAGAAAGCGTATAGACCCGAAAATGGTGCAAGACAGAGCACACGCTTGCTCTGTCTGCTCCATTACAGTCAATGGCCCAGTCGGCGCATACGTCCGAAACACGTTTTGTGGGGGGAGGGGCGGGATTTCAGACGTATGCCCCGACGGAGCCACTGAAACGCAATGTGAAAGGAGCCTTAAGGACGCAGACAATTTTTGGTTTTGTGTTTTCATTTTTTCCTCATATTCTTCCAAGAGTCATAAAGTTTTTTTTTTTTTTTTGTGAAAGCCCAGATGAGGGCTTACTGTTTTTACAGGATGACTTGTAGTTTTGACGTCATTCTTTTTCCAGAAAATATACTGAAAATATATTTTTATGGCATTTTTTATGGTAAAAATTACCAGGCAATATAATTTTGCAAGATAATATGATTATGGTGACATGCAAGTGTTTTTATAGTTTTTTTTAACTATTTTGGTAGTTTCAAAACTTCTGAACGTTGTAAGAAATTAAAAAAAAAAATTGTGTGGTGGTCTGAAGTTTTTATTGGTACCATTTCGGGGTATTTGTGAAGTTTGTAATGCTTTTTATTGCATTTTTTGTTGGGAAGTGTAACAATCAAAAACAGCAGTTATGGCCTCTCATATCGATCATTACTGTACAGTACTGTACTGTCATGTTCTATTTTCACAGATCTGATCAGATGTAGCTGCTGCAATTCTGACTATACTTGCTTTTTATTTCTTTTTGGTTAAAGCATTGTGGTTCCCATGTTTTGTTTTATTTGTTTTACATTATTATTTTAATACTTTTCACATAAAAGTGTTACCTTACACTTAAACACAGGGGACTAAACTTGGATGAGCCCACCACATAGCCCCATATCTACAGTATGAGCCCCCATATAGCACCTCTATATACAGTGTAAGCCTCCACATAGCACTTCTGTATACAGTGTGAGCCCCTACAAAGCTCCTCTATATACAATGTGAGTCCCCAAATAGCTCCTACAGTATATAAAGTATGAGAACCACATAGCCCCCTATATACAGCATGAGCGTCCACATAACCTCCTAAATACAGCATGAGCCTTCACATAGCCTCCTAAATATGGCATGAATCCGCACATAGTCTCCTAAATACAACATGAGCCCCCACATGTCCCCCTATATACAGCATGAGCCCCCAAGTAGCCTCCTAAATACAGTATGAGCTCTCATATAGCCTCCTAAATATGGCATGAACCCCCGCATAGTTTCCTAAATACAACATGAGCCCCCACATCTCCCCCAGTTTACAGCATTGGTACCTCCTAAAGCCTTCACATAGCCTCATATATACAGCATGAGCCCCCACAAGTCATTGTAAACAACTTACATGTTTAGGAGGCCATGGTTACCTTGCCTCCTATGTACTGAATATCTAGCAACATACCATGTTTCCCCAAAAATAAGACAATGTCTTACAGTTAGGTCCAGAAATATTTGGACAGTGACACAAGTTTTGTTATTTTAGCTGTTTACAAAAACATGTTCAGAAATACAATTATATATATAATATGGGCTGAAAGTGCACACTCCCAGCTGCAATAGGAGAGTTTTCACATCCAAATCGGAGAAAGGGTTTAGGAATCATAGCTCTGTAATGCATAGCCTCCTCTTTTTCAAGGGACCAAAAGTAATTGGACAAGGGACTCTAAGGGCTGCAATTAACTCTGAAGGCATCTCCCTCGTTAACCTGTAATCAATGAAGTAGTTAAAAGGTCTGGGGTTGATTACAGGTGTGTGGTTTTGCATTTGGAAGCTGTTGCTGTGACCAGACAACATGCGGTCTAAGGAACTCTCAATTGAGGTGAAGCAGAACATCCTGAGGCTGAAAAAAAAGAAAAAATCCATCAGAGAGATAGCAGACATGCTTGGAGTAGCAAAATCAACAGTCGGGTACATTCTGAGAAAAAAGGAATTGACTGGTGAGCTTGGGAACTCAAAAAGGCCTGGGCGTCCACGGATGACAACAGTGGTGGATGATCGCCGCATACTTTCTTTGGTGAAGAAGAACCCGTTCACAACATCAACTGAAGTCCAGAACACTCTCAGTGAAGTAGGTGTATCTGTCTCTAAGTCAACAGTAAAGAGAAGACTCCATGAAAGTAAATACAAAGGGTTCACATCTAGATGCAAACCATTCATCAATTCCAAAATTAGACAGGCCAGAGTTAAATTTGCTGAAAAACACCTCATGAAGCCAGCTCAGTTCTGGAAAAGTATTCTATGGACAGATGAGACAAAGATCAACCTGTACCAGAATGATGGTAAGAAAAAAGTTTGGAGAAGAAAGGGAACGCACATGATCCAAGGCACACCACATCCTCTGTAAAACATGGTGGAGGCAACATGATGGCATGGGCATGCATGGCTTTCAATGGCACTGGGTCACTTGTGTTTATTGATGACATAACAGCAGACAAGAGTAGCCGGATGAATTCTGAAGTGTACCGGGATATACTTTCAGCCCAGATTCTGCCAAATGCCGCAAAGTTGATCGGACGGCGCTTCATAGCACAGATGGACAATGACCCCAAGCATCCAGCCAAAGCTACCCAGGAGTTCATGAGTGCAAAAAAGTGGAACATTCTGCAATGGCCAAGTCAATCACCAGATCTTAACCCAATTGAGCATGCATTTCACTTGCTCAAATCCAGACTTAAGACGGAAAGACCCACAAACAAGCAAGACCTGAAGGCTGTGGCTGTAAAGGCCTGGCAAAGCATTAAGAAGGAGGAAACCCAGCGTTTGGTGATGTCCATGGGTTCCAGACTTAAGGCAGTGATTGCCTCCAAAGGATTCGCAACAAAATATTGAAAATAAAAATATTTTGTTTGGGTTTGGTTTATTTGTCCAATTACTTTTGACCTCCTAAAATGTGGAGTGTTTGTAAAGAAATGTGTACAATTCCTACAATTTCTATCAGATATTTTTGTTCAAACCTTCAAATTAAACGTTACAATCTGCACTTGAATTCTGTTGTAGAGATTTCATTTCAAATCCAATGTGGTGGCATGCAGAGCCCAACTCGCGAAAATTGTGTCACTGTCCAAATATTTCTGGACCTAACTGTATATTAATTTTTGCCCTTGGGATTACATTTGGGATAGGGTTATTTTGGGAGAAACATGGGTTGGGGGTAAGGCAGACACCCCCGCAGGAGAATCATACTTACCAGACCCCAGACTTCTGTGTTGCTCCCAGGTTCTCCTGGGATCCATAGCAGGAACTCCCAGCAGGTCCTTGTGTGCTCCACACTGGTCTTCCCCTATTTTCGGACAGAAGTCCACCGCAGATCTTCAATGGACTGCGTCCCAGATCCCTGGAGCAGTATGGTACCACCAAATCTGTATTAGTGTGTGTGTTTCACTACAGGTCGTCCTATATGTTCCACCACAGATCCTCGCCTTCCACAGCGTTTCTAGGGTCTAGTGAGTACGATTGCAGAATCCGTATTATCTCTTTTGGGAGTGTCTGCTTTCTTTAATGAAGTGTCCTGCTGTATTCTTTAACTTTTTAGCTGCAAGTACACTTTATTATTGAACTGCAACTAGGGCTTATTTTCAGGGTAGGTGTCATGGCATGGGCAAGAAGCTATACCGGTTGTATAGGACAACACAAAGGGAAGAGGAAAGGAATACCCTATTGCTAGGGAAAGTGGGAAGTGGTGACCCCTGACTACAACCTGCAGCTCACCATTACTGCCTATACAGGTTCCGCACTTGTTGCCGATCTGTAATACCTGGGGCTCTATTTTACCCTGACAAATGGGTCCTAAGTAAGGTTGAAGGGTATGAGCTCTTCGTCAACACCACTATCACTAATGAAAGACACAAGGGAACAAGACACAAGGAAACAAAACTCAAGGGAACAAAGCACAGGGGAAACACACAGGGGAAACACACCTGCAATCACCAGAGCCCTGATAGATAGTTGTCTTTTCTATCTGATCTGAGCTACAGCATCCACAGGAGTCTGGAGCAACAGAAGATGACTTCTCCACAGCTCAGTCAGGAACAATCTATAAACTGCACCCAAATACCCCCAAGGTGAGGTTTATAAAGGAAGTCAGAGGCTGGCAACTGATAGACAAAACTAACAGTTTCACAGGGTCTTAGAGTCTGCTGCTGCAGAAACAGGAATTGTCAAATAACAACATGTGCTGCCAATCTTTGTAGTTTTCTAACACTCGCTGACACAGGCTTGTCAGCTGGCCGTGATACATCCATGACAGTAGAGCTTATATTTAAGCCTTACTCCGAAAAGGCCGAAATGTCCTGCTAGGGGCTTATTTTAGGGGAAAGACAGTATTTGTGTTTTGGGGGTCTGGCCCTAGATGCTCACCATAGTCAAGGACAGAATTTACAAAGGAACATCAGTTGTACATGCAGGAGATTTAGGACCATGGACAGAAAAATTAGTAATACAGGATATCCTCCAGGTAATTATTGGTACATTTTTAGGAAATGGAGAGTAGTGTAGAATCACATAAAAAAAAAAAGACTTCCATTATTTTCTGCATATTTTTCATGGCAGGTTGACTTTTAAACAGTGTTCTCTGGGAATTGCATGCAAATGTAACATTTTTAAAATAAGGAAAAGGGGCTAACAAAAGGTTTGCTAAATTAGCCAACATTTTGCATGCGCCAAACCACTGCAATCTAGTTTGACTATTGTTCATTCTTTGTATATTTCACAATGTTAGTGTATTTGATGAATATAAATCTTGTGAGACTAATGCGGGCGTCACACGAGACGAGCTATCGCGCGATGCATCGTCGGGGTCACGGTTTTCGTGACGCACATCCGGCATTGCTTGCGACGTCGTTTCGTGTGACACCTCCGAGCGATGCAGAATCGCTCACAAATCGTGAGCCGTGTACTCGTCGCTTATTTTTAAAAAATTATTTATTTTTAATGGCGCCGGTTGTTCATCGTACCCGGGGCAGCACACATTGCTCCGTGTGACACCCCGGGAATGATGAACACAGCTTACGTGCGGACCGCGGCTCCCGCCGGCAATGCGGAAGGAAGGAGGTGGGTGGGATGTTTACGTCCCACTCATCTCCGCCCCTCCGCTTCTATTGGCCAGCCGCTGTGTGACGTCGCTGTGACGCCGAACGTCCCTCCCCTTCAGGAAGTGGATGTTCGCCGCCCACAGCGAGGTCGCTCAGCAGGTAAGTACGTGTGACGGGGGTGTAACGACTTTGTGCACCACGTGCAACTAGATGCCCGTGACGCACAAACGACGGGGGCGGGTACAATCACTCGTGCAATCGCACGACAGATCGTATGGTGTGAAGCCCACATAACATGAATATAATAGGCCGATTAAATAGACTTTCATTGTGTGTAAATATCCATGACAAATATTGACACTATAAGTGGTGTCATTTTTTATAATCTATGGGAGAGTTCATGTCTTGTCTTTTACGTTGATACTTAAATCCATAGTGTTAATTATATTATCTTCCTACGATGCTGCTCTGCATTGCCGAGAGACACAAATACGGCTTTGTTCCCAAATTAGCATATTGTAGTTTAGTGTTTTCTTAATTAGCCCTGTGTTTGCTATGTTATAACCCTAAGGGATTTCAGTTAATTGGATAATGTTTGTCATTTCATTTTTTCTACATGTGTAAGTCAAATTCAGTTTAAACGACACTTTATCTGTACTTTATTCCTCGTTTTGTTATTCTAGTGATAATGCATTCATTCCATCTACCAAATGAGTCATTATATTTGGATGACAATTTCTCTAAAAAGAAAACGGCAGTAAAAAAATGATAATTACCGTTCCAATATTCACTAGAGAATGTGATAGCATCCATGATTCCAAGATAAAAAATAAATACAAGATATTCGACTGTGGCTTTTCTGTCAATTACATTACAGCTGTCAGTCCATGATACTATGAGTGACTGATCCATTTGCTGTCTTGGGGATTAAATCTACTTGATGCAATAAAAAACTGTCTTTATCCAATTCTGTAATAATCCGATGGAGGACTATCCAGATTGGTGTTGTCCTCTACCAAATAATGGCTAATGGGCTACTACCAGACCCCAACTACTCTGATGTACTGCTGTAACTTGTGTCCACGACCATTCTTCTGGCCTCCTCTTCTGGAGGGAGGGTGCCAGATGACCACTGCAGTGGTTATGTCCCTCCTTAGGTGGATGAAAAATCCAAAATACTACTGTGTTCCCCTGAAAATAAGACCTACACCAAAAAATAAGCCCTATGCTTGAAATATAAGTCCTACTCCAAAAATAAGCTCCAGTTACAGTCAGGGCTGGCATTAGTGGGAGTCAAACTGTGCAATTTCTCAGGGGCCCCACTCGTTGAGGGACCTCAGCAGTTGTATTCCGAGCCTAAGCTTGTGAAAGGACCTTTGATGACTTTACAGTAATGTAATGTGACCAAAGGTCTCTTAAGTGCAGGTGTCTAAAAGAACTGAATAGGAGATAGGTTGGTATGTAGGACTAGCATTAGGGGGAAGGGAGAGCAAACTGGGCAAATTCACAGGGCCCCAATTCTCCAAGGATCCCCAGCGTTTATATACTGATGACAACATTGCTTCAGGACCATTGTGACATCACAATATGTGACCAAAGATCATTGTAAGAACCGAAAGCTGAAGAGGAGACAGGTTGGTATGTGCAGTGTGCGTGCGTGTGCGTTTGCGTGTGCGTGTGTGCGTGTGTGTGTGTGTGTGTGTGTGTATGGATAATAGATAGATAAGATATACTCATATTTATTAAGAGATCTATATTTTTTTTTGTTCAAGAATAAATGTGGATTGTTGTTTGTGGAAAAAATAAGACATCCCCTGAAAATAAGCCCTAGCGCATCTTTCGGAGCAAAAAATAATATAAAACCTTGTCTTATTTTCAGGGAAAAATGGTATTTCTTCATGGCTCACATAGCATGTCTTTATTTTAGCACAACCATAAACCCATTCGTAAAAAGTTTCTTAGTAATGGACAAACTCTTTTAAGGAGGACAGCGCTGGACTCAAAAGGGTTCAGTGAAGGGAGATCAGACTATGGGAATGTGTGAAATATAGAGATGAGCGAATGTATTTGACTAGAAATGAATGCTATGTGAATATTTTAAAAGTCCTCATTCATGAAAAAGCTGATTTTTTTGTAATTTACTTCCACACAGATTCAGCTAAATGGCGGCCACTGTCCACTATTTTCCTGAACTGTTAAGGGTAGCATTGGATTGGAGTTCTCCACAAACACTGTATGATACCTGTAACGTTGCGCCCTGCAACGTGGGGGTTCCACTCGCTTGCAGCGGTGTGACGTAGCTTCAGCAACACACGTACACAGTCTCTCCATAGAAATTCCGGCAGTTTATTTAAAAACACTCAGCATAAACTGCCCTCAAACATAAACAATAAGTCCATAATGGAAGTTTTAGCAACTTCCCCACTCTCTGGCTCCTTCCAGCGTACAGCTCTAGCCAAGGTTCCTTCCAGCACCTAGGGTCCTCTGCAGACCCCTGTCTGTCTCTCCTCCTGGAGAGATTCGGCCCTACAGCCCTGGCCTGGCTGCACTCACCTCAGACTCAATATCAGAGCCTTGTGTTCAGCCTCCACACAGGCTGAAACACCCAGAGCTCCCGGCTCTGCTCTCACTTGTTTCCAGTCCACACACTGGACGTCTGGAGCTAGTCTCTATCTAGACTGCCCCAGACACACTCCACCTAGGTTCAGAAACAAGATTGCTTTAACCCCTGGAGCCACACCCACAGGTGGTAAGGAGTGTGTAATCAGCATCACACACCCTTCCATGGCTCTGCATGTAATGCAATCCTGTGGAACCACAGGTCCCAGCCAACTTCACATTGCAGAGCACCCATGCTTCTGCAAAACATACCGGCCCTTTGTAATACAGCCGGTTGATACATCACATACCCCACAGTAAATTCCTCCACAGCACCCTCCACACACACAATATGATGACCCTACTGTACCCCCTCAACTACCCCAGCAATGAATTAGGACCCCGACACAGTGAGATCCCCAACTGTGACCCCCACACAGCCCTCTATGCAGTATAATGGTTCTCCCTATAGTATAATGGCCCATACTATCCCTCCAAATCATATAATGGCCCCCACACAGCCCTTTGCACAGTATAATAAACCCCACACAAACTTTCACACTGTATAAATACTTGTATGCAGTATAATGGCCTTCAAATAACTCTAGATAAAGTATAAAGGTTCCCTCATAGCTCTCCAAATATTATAATGGCCCCACAAAGCCTTTCATACAGTATAATGGGTGTCATATAGTACTCAATATAGTAATGGGCCCCACATAGTCCTCCATATAGTATAATGCTCTCCCATAGTCCTTCATAAAGTATAATGGGCCCCACATAGTCCTCTATTTCATCTATTGCACCCCATAGTCCTACATAAAGTATGATGCTCCCCCATAGTCCTCCATGTACTATAATGCACCTCATAGTCCTCCATATGTTGTAATGCACCCCATAGTCTTCCATGTAGTAAAGGGCCCCACATAGTCCTCCATATAGTATAACGCACCCTATATATATATATATATATATATATTTATTTATTTATTTATTAGAATGCATTCCCCATAGTCCTCCATACATTAATATGCACCATCCACATTCCTTCATATCTTATAAGGCACCCATATTCCTCCATATATTATAATAAACTCCTTCATATAGTATTATGCACCCCCATATAGCATTATGCAGTCCCATATATAGTATTATGCAGCCCCATATGACATTATGCAGCCCCACATATTATTATGCACACCATATAGTATCATGAAGCCCCATATAGTATTATGCAGTCCCATATAGTATTATGTAGCTCCATATAGTATTATGCACCCCTATATATGATGAAACCCTCTATATAGCATTATGCACCCCCATGGTGTACTCATTGATTAAATATATACATATTCACCTCTCCTCGGGTCCCCCGCTGCTCTTCGTTCTGCAGCTGAATCCTGTGCTCTGCACATTTCAGCACAGAAGCGCACAGTAGTGATGCCTCTGTGCTCCGCTGTGCTGAGCTGTAAGAGTGCCACAGACACAGTGAGTGATTGGAAAGGGAGCACTGCCTCTCTCAGTTGTATCTGCATCTACTGTATGATGATCAGCATCATTGTTTGACAGCACGATCTAAGGGTTCATAGGCACGGCTGGATCTCCAATCCACCTATGCCTGTTAGCCACACATGTCTGCTGATTAAATCAGAAGACATGTGCAGAGAATATCGCGGGCTCACCACCAGTGCCCGGGGTAACTGGAGGGAGGCGACCAAGGATGTACCAGTACATCCTTGGTCGTAAAGTGGTTAAATCTTCACAGAGGTCTTGAACCTTTGATCATCTGATCAATTGTTCAACAAACTGTATGTAGCAAAAAACAGAGTTTTTATATAAAGCCAGCAGATCCCCTGCCTGATGCGGCAATGCATCGGCACCCTGCTTTCATGTTGTGGGTGGCTCAAAAGGTATTCAAATCAGGCAGATGCACATTGTCATCTAGGTTAAATAGCAGCGATCAGAGTAAGCTCCAGATGCTGCTGTTTGTGATGGATACAAATTGTACAACTCTCGACATCTGCTGGGTATGGTGCTAACCTAACTTAGGACTGAATATTACATTGTACATTGAGATGTTAATGGTGATACACAAGTATATAGAATTCTGATTATTTATACCTAAACCTGTAACCATTTGTACAAAAAATAAAATGTTACCATCATTATGGATGGGATTTTTGCAGATTAAGCTGTAAAATTATGTAACTTTTTGCCACACCATGTTGTAATGAGTGATTCATGAAGAAGTTCAGAAGGATTAATGCCTTAATGCCTTACTTCAAAAATTAATATCACAGGTTATTGGTACTACTAGACTTCTAAGATGTTGATTAATCAATTTATTCTGATTGACTATATTTGTAGTGGAGTAAAAATGTTCACCCCATAATATGAGGCAATATAGATCTATCTAATAGGTTTTTGACTTTCTCTAGATCAATAAAATAGGATTTTCGGTTGGACTTCATGGACTTCTGTCTTATCAACTATAATAACTATATAATTATGTGATACTATGCCTTATTTTCTCTAGTTCAGCTAATTTAATGTGAAAGCTAAACTGTAAGAAATTGGAAAATGCATCACTGATTGGCGTTGATTGCCAAGTTGGCTTCACTTAGAATAAAATGGATGGGAAAATGTACGTAATTATCAGTGTTCAGAGCAAATGATTATAAAATTATATCAGGGCAACATGAGAATTTCCACTGAATCCATTAATATAATTGTAGACTGTGAGCCCTCATGGGCAGGGTCCTCTCTCCTCCTGTACCAGTCTGTGCCTTGTATAGTTCATGATTATTATACTTGTCTCCATTATATATGCCCCTTCTCACATGTAAAGCACCAAGGAATAAATGGTGTAATAATAATAATAATAATAATAATAATAATAATAATAATAAAAAATGCTCTCAAACACAATAATAAGGATGAGCATCTAGCATAAGGGGATATGTTATGATCTGGTAACCGTAGACGATCACAAAAAATCCCATTAATCAAGAAAAAATAAAACCGCAAGAGTAGTTGGAAACTGAGCTGACCGCAATCCCTTATCTATCAGGCAACACTAGAAGTAGCAGTAGTATGTTCCTAAAACACCTAGACACCTCGTCTCTGCCTGAGAAACTTGCTATACCTCAAAGATAGAAATGACGAATCTTAACGTGCCTCGGAGCAGTCCCCAAAGAAATAGCAAGCCCCCAACATGCAACAATGGTGATGTAAGAAATCACAATACACAGATAGAAAATATAGATTAGCAAAGGTGAGGCCCGACTTACTAGATACGACATGATATAACAGATAACTGATTGCGGCCGGCAAAAAACTCTGCAAAAAATACCAAACTTCTGATAGGAAAAAATACTAAGACCACATTCTTCCCCCACTATATCAGGTACTCTTGAGTCAGCCAATTTAAACAGAACTGCAGATATAATGGGAAGGAACAAAATCACAGAACAAATAATGTTCAAGTGCAAAATAATCCAAACATGAACAGGGAGCAAACTCCCTTTCTTGCTGGAGGAACTGCCTTGCTCACAGAGACAGAAGCAGGGAGACAGATTCTCACATACAAAAAACCAAACACAAAACAAAATGGAATAAGCAGAAACACCCTTAAGTGCAATTTCAGCAATTAAGTATAGAAACGAGCAATCTTATCTAGATCAGATTCAGGCACAGAAGAAATGGGAGAAACTGAAGGGAAAATTCCTAGATATCTTCAGAAGCAGGCAGGAGGCATTACCACCGGTGGCTGCCAGGCACAAAATGCTCTCCTAAATACACTAGGCTGATTTGCAATAGCATTTCCTGGATTCTCAATTCTAACACCTGTCTGGGTCACAGATTCAGACTCAGCTTCATTATCATTCCTGTTCACCAGAGGGAGCTCCACACCAGCACCCACTCTGATGACATTCACAACAGGGATAATAAGCATACATTATTCACAAAAAGAGATATTTTTTGGGGACGTGAAATTCTGTGAAACGTAAAAAGTTCACGCTACAGTGATATTTTACCATGACAGTAGGGCATTTACATAGAAGCATGCAAATAATTTATTGAAACAAAAGCCAACAACAATGGTGGGTATATCCCCCCAAAATGTCAGTCTCAATAACATGTCATGTGGCCTTGAACATCAGTTACAGCTTGACAATAATGTCTCATGCGTTTCGCAAGTGGAGATATTGTCTGCTGAGGCATGGCATCTTACTCTTCTTAAAGGGCAAATTGAGGTTTTGGGATACAGAGTTACGAGCCTATACATTGAGACTCAACTGATCATACAGGTTTTTTCTATGGGATTCACGTCTGGAGAAAGTGCAGGCCATGAAGTTTCCCAGTCTCCAGTAGCCATTCCCTAATGATATAACCTCAATGAGCTGGTGCATTGTCCTTCATGAAGATGAAATTTGGCCTGGGCTGTTCACGCAAAGGTGCAATGACTGGATTAATTATGTTATCCAGTAGTGGGTCACTGTACCATTCACACAGTGTAGGGCAGTTCTGTATTGACTAGACACACCAGTCCACACTGTAACACCACCACCAAAGGCTCATCTGGTGACAACAGTGGCTGATGCATAGTGCTCTTCTTGATTTCTTCAACATCATTGGTGCTTATCATTTCTGCTCAGAGTGAATCGACTTTTAACAGTGAACACTACTGAGATGCACTGGCCCCTCATCCAGGGAGGATGCTCCCTGTGCATGGTGGTGTGGTTAAGTATTCTTGTAGGTCATCTAGCACGCAGACCACACTGATGTAAATAGTTTTGAATGTTCTGATTTGACACTTGCGTGCCTCACTTAAATGTGCCTAGAGTTGTGTGGCATTCGTCATTCACTTCCAAAGGACATTGTTCACAATGAAACGGTCATCAGTGTGGGATGCAGCCAAAGTACGTTCACTTTTATGCCTTTCTACGGCTCTTCCAGTTTCTCTGTATCTCTGTTGCAACCTGCTGGTGACACTCTACACTCAGTGGCCACTTCTGTCTGAGAACATTCTGCTTGAAGCCTCGCAATGGTGCAATACTATTGATCAATTGTTAGGTGTCGTCTTGGTGTCATGATGTCAAAATGTGATCAGCATGATGAGGAGGACTATTTACAGACCAATTCTAATTGAACATTGAAATTTATTGAGTGATTCATGGATCAAACACCTGTTGTGAATTTTGCCATTAGGCTCCTTGTTAGAGAACAGCAAGTTGGGCAAAAAGTACTGAAACTTGGACATGAGCATCCAAAAGTTTAGAGAAATCACATTAAGTTTACCTGAAAAGATTAGAGTGTATACTAGGATCATCCTGAGATTTCACACTATAGGCCCTGTCACACACAGAGATAAATGTTTGGCAGATCTGTGGTTGCAGTGAAATCATGGACATATTGTTCCATTTGTACACAGCCACAAACCTGGCACTGATTGTCCACAATTTCACTGCAACCACAGATCTGCCGCAGATTTATCTCTGTGTGACAGGGCCTTAAGTCAAATATCCCTAAAAAAAATTTGTGAGTAGTGTATAATAACATTTAACCAAAAATAAAGTTTTTACTATAACTTCCAATGGAATTGAGCATTGACCTTAAAAAAGTTCTGCCATGAAAAACTATTTATTTAGTTATTTTGTTTGTCTTTATTTCTCTTAATTTTCAAGAATGTAATTAGTTAATAAACCTTAATCTGCTCAAAGATTTGACATTAATCACATTTCAGTGCTTTTGTTTTACATGCAAGTATGTTTTCTACTTTTAAATATGTAACCCATGAAGAGATGCTACTCTAGGAGACAACCTGACGTGTGCCTATGGGGATACCACACTACGCTTAACAGATACGAAATCTTACTTCTGTACATTTATTGAAGCAGGCGACAACTATATCCATCTGAGCTAAGTTTATTTAGCCACTGTTTTCCGTATCAATTTGTTGCAAATCTACTACTGTGGCACTTTTGAAGAACTTCCGATGCTGAAGGTGAAACGCGTTGAATGATTTTATTCCATCAAACATCAATTGACCGGGCGACATTTATGCTAATGCTATATTTGATATTCCTGGTCTCATTATCAAAGATTTGCATATAAATCCACTCTTGTTTTTCTGCCTACCCTTGGATTACATAATTCTGTTTTTGTCTCTGGTGTATAGACTTTTTTTTGGCCAATTAGGGAATTCCAGGGTCAGTTTTTGTTGCGTGAGGCCACCACTTGTGTATTGAAGGGTGTCCATCTCTGCGGTTATACAGGGTATCTGATAGGGGCAATTTCTGTTACCCTCTAGTGACTATTTTTATTAAAGTGTTCCATTTGGTTTGACTACTCAATCTCCAGTTACACTTATTCTTTTTAGATGTGTAGTAGTTTTAATTAATTTTAATAAAAAGCTAATACATAATTGTATTAATTGTATAACTTTTTCTGTGAATACTTACCTACTCCACATACCAGTTATCATATTTACTCTGTGAATTGCTGTTTCTACTCATCTTTGCAGTGAGTATGATTTTATTTGACTAAATTACAACCGTGAAACTTGGCATTGGTCGTAAACAGGAGAATTACTAAGATTTCACCATACTGGATATCTATTACAATGTACATGATCAAATTTACACACTACAAGTTTAAACCAACTGCATGAGCAATGCGCAGAGGCACCCATATATTGGATCATTGACTGACTGTCATAGACTGATAGGTACCATAAAATAATATTCTTTATATTCATTATTTTCTCCAGATACTCATACCTATGGTAGTACTTTCCAGATTATCATGTTCATGTATGGTATGCATTAGCTGCGAGAATCCCAGAACTTTACCCGGCTCATCCCGATTGCCCTGGTGCAGTAGCAATCGGGGTAATAAAAAGTTAATAACAGCTCACAGCTGCCACTAAGCCCTAGATTAGTAATGGGAGGTATCTATGAAACCTCACATTATTAATCTGTAAGTGTAGAGAAATAAACACAAAAAATAAAAAAATCCTTTACTTGAAATAAAATACATGTGGTCCTTATTTTGATACACAGCCAATATAAGCACATGGCTGGGGGCTGCTTCCTGTAGCTATGTACTTTATCTGTGCTGACTATTATAATATGGTTGGACCCTACACCAATGTATTTATTTATTTTTACACTAATAGAGACGCACACACAGTGTCTCTGATTGAAAGCAGTTAGACACACACACACAAGGTGGAGGTGCGTCTCACTGCAACCATTCAGAGACACGACGACTGCTGGTGAGTAGGTGAAGCAGTGCATGTGCATGATGGATAATGAGTGGCCTTGGAAATAGTGTTACAGGCATGCAGGAGACTTGTAAGTATGACACGCTTGCTCCAATTCCTCTATCCCTTCTACCACCATTTCAAAGCGCTGGATTCTGGACCCCATAGACTAATATAAGGACCTGTGTCTGGCCACATATCCGGGATCAATTCCAGGCCTGAACTGTTTTTTTTTAAACCCAGTTGGTCCCGCCGATCCCAGGAGTCCACCCATCACTAGTATTGAAATGATTCACTAATCTCTAGGTGGAATGGAAAGAAATAGCAATTTCACCATAGTTTTCTGGAGCTTTGTTTTTAGAACGTAAGGACGAGAGATGAGTGGACCTGTGGAAATTTGGTTCAGCAGGTTCAGTCGGACTTTAGATAAAATTCGGTTTGGGACCAGGACTTCACCTGAAACCCAATGGAAGTCTCTAATAGGGCAGTTCGGGTCTCTGCCCACATGTATCCAGCCATAAACAGATCACTTCCGGGGGAGGGTGGCTGGGTTTTTTTCCATTTTGGTTTTGTTTGTGCGTACAACATCTGATCATGCTCTAGTTACCCCCAGTGCGAGCCGATCAAACACTACAAATGGCTCACCCTGGGTTGAGCGCCGAGCGTGTCCAAGCACAGTGATGCATGCAGAAGTGGATTGCATACGTAAAGCACCCAAACTCCGAGCCAGAACTCTGTTTTGGTTTTTTTTGTAAAGTCTGTGCTAACACCGAACTTTGGGTTTGCTCACCTCTGTGTTAGTAGGGAGTGGGACCTGGACAAGCAATCTTTTCAACACATCCATAATATTTCAGCACTACATACTATCTCTGGCATCAAAGTGGTGAAATGACCAGGATCAGAGCTCTCACCAATCCCGGATGTTGGAGAAGTCTGGTTATCATTACACCTCTGAGGACCCGCTATGACTGACCTAGGTCACAGTGTCGGGAATCTGTTGAAGCTCTGTAATCCCTACATAGACCTTATCTTGAATTTCTCCAGTCGCACACCATGCATAATAATAACTACACCAATGTTTGGCACTGTTATTCACAGCATCATAAAGTAACCAGTTAAGCTTTACTAATTAAGAAATAGTAATTATCACGGTCCGGTAGAATAATACACAGTAATTATGTCAATTAGATACCTTTCTGTTTGGGTTAATGAAGAAAAACCTGGTTTTCCCCGGCCTTTGTGAATTGTGTGTCGCGCGGTGCTGTAATGTTCTCCCTACACTGTATATTCTCTTTATTTCTGAACTCGTTGAGGATGACTTAATAGCCGGAGATTTAGAAAGATCTACGCCTAATTAAGCAAGCATATGCTTCATGGACATCAATTGTTCACACAAGATTTCTGGAGTCAACGTTGCTATGGAAACTCAATATTTCAGAAAGACATATTTAAGGTAAAATTAGGGCAGACGCCATATATTATAAGACAAATTAGCGCGGCGTCTCTCACACTAACTCATCATACTTCCATTAATTGATAATTCTTCTGGGACTATCAATATAAAGGCAATTTAAAATTCACATTTTTCCTGTCATTTTATAGTCGACATTTGATGCATTTATAGGAAGACGTTTTCTTCTCTATGAGCGGTAAAAAAAGTGAAATGTTTTAACATCCTTAGACATCTGTGGCTGGTTTCACCTGCGATCAACCAGAAGGTAAGAAATTGTTGAATTTACATGATAAAACCAAGATTTCAGTCACTAAATAGGGTATTTCAGACTCACCATTAACCTATAGTAGGTAGATATCAATTAATATTTTTGATATAAATCCAACCCATGCTGAATACATTTTTATGAAATTCACAGGTCCCGGAAAATATGAACAATTTGTTATTCAATTAATGCAAATTGACCCCCAAAATTTGCTGCCATTTTACACATTTTATCAGCTGAAGGAGGCTCGCCTCATCGCAGGTATGGCTATGTGAGGTTTCCCATAGTGATTGACAAATAACACAAACAATTAGGATTAATTATCAGAGCCATAATAAAAGCAGAGGTATGGAATGTCTAGCACCCAATCCCATCACGGTATTCCTGCATGTTCCAGCTCCCAGGTCCCGACGGGGACACCCTCCCTCTCCCCTGCCTGGTCCCAGCATGGTATTCCTGCATGCTCCTGCTCCCAGGCTCCGGCGGTGGCGCCCTGCCTTTCACTTGCCCATCGGGCTTCATTCACTTCTCTCCTGCCTTTGGGTCTGTCGTGGCCTCCTCCTGCTTCCAGAGCTGTGAGTGCCCGTAGGGTGCGCACGCGGTCACGCCCTTATTCTTAACGGGCCACCGTCTCATTACCCAAAAGCTATACTGAGGTCAACTGTTACCTTAAAAGGTATTTAAGATTGAATCCCCCTACAGGAGGTGCCTGACCAACGTTGCCTATTAGTGCACTGCTAGTTCTCAGGTCCCTGTGCGCTACTGTGTCTAGTTCTGCTATTGTTTCCTAGTTCCAGTCCCGTGTTTCTAATCTGTGTCTTGTCCTAGAGCTTGCTCTCTATTACCACCTCCATGCTGCCATGTCTGAGCCACTAACTTCGGGCTGCCACGTCTGAACCACCACCTCCATGCTGCCATGTCTGAGCCACCACTTCCGTGCTGCCACGTCTGAGCCACCACCTCCATCCTGCCACGTCTGAGCCACTATCTCCATGCTGCCAAGTCTGAACCACCCTTTCCATGCTGTCACATCTGAGCCATCCCCTCTGTGCTGCCAAGTCCGAGTTACCATCTCTTTGCTGCCACATCAAAGCACACCAGCACTCAGACATTAAGAGACTATACTAGTCCGTAAGAGCTGATCACCCCTGCTTCCTGGCAGTTGTGCATTTAGGCTGCCAGTTGCTGCGCCAGACAGCTCCTGTATAGGGGTTTGCTACTTGTTGCTCCTTCCAGGGAGTCCGGTGTACAGCCCAGTGGGTCCACTCCCAGACACTCGTTGCCCCTCGGTGACCGTAACAGAATGCAGTAGTCATTAAAGGATGATTGGTGATAGTGAGAGGTTGTCAGAGATCAATACAGATGTGGAAAGAAAGCCCTACAATATTGAAGAAATACTGTAATGTGCTACATAACTGTAGCAATGAAGAAGATGAGTAATCTGCAAATAATACTGAGATTCAGTTGACATAAAAAGAGAAGATAGGAGAGATGCCAGCAACAGTGCCAGATACAGTGTAGTGCATTAGTGGTATAATGTCACTGGCATGTCTCCTGCTGTATTTGAATTGCACATTGTTTTTTCTCCATTATTAATGTGCTATAAAGCAGCAGCAAGCCAGCACAATATTTTTGAGAGAAAAAACATCTGAAATCAGTGTTAGTCAAAGAAGTGATGCTTGCTTGTCACATGGGTCTGTGTTGAGCTTTTGCATTTCTTGTGCAATCCCACTTCTGAAAGAGGAATAATTGTTTTTTAAGAATACAAAAAGAAATTCCCAAAACTCCAAACATTTAACTTTGACTATCTATTTAACAAAGTGTGTAATAAACTATTTTTTTCTTGCACATCTGTTTTGCTAGTCATATATACACCACACCAAAAAGGCGACCTGTTACCAGCTATAGCTTTTTGGATGAGTATCTACCTATCATTTCTTGTTACACACTCTTTACAAGAGAAGATTGTATTTTGTAAATAAAAAATAAAATAGAAAATAAATTAAATAAATCTAGACTTTTAAAGAGGCACTCAAATCAACGTGTTTAACCTCTTAATATATTGCAATCCTCATATTGTATGACACTGTATTTACAAATGTTGATTTTGACTTTCTACCCAGATAATTCATCTCTTTTCTTTGTAAAAACAGATAGTCACTTTTCCTTGTATCAGTCAACCCCCTCTTGATCTCCTAACCCAGCTGCTCTCTCCTCCCTCTGCCATTGACTTTTTCAATGATGACTCATTGAGGGAAAAATGATGTCCTGTTTCTACATATAGCTTAGAAGGATTCAGCTAGTCTATTTTTAATCACGCAATATCATAGACCTAATAGAAAAGAGAAGAATTACCTGGGCAATTCTAAGTAAGCAGTGCTCTATAATATGATGACTGCAATATTTACTGCTCAAAAAAATAAAGGGAACACAAAAATACCATTGTGTTTCTTTAAATGTTCCCTTTATTTTTTTGAGTAGTATATATATAAAGGGGACAAAAATTTTGATGGGTGTGTAGAAAGCTGAAGTTGATAAGAGGATGCCTTCTACAAATGGATAATGATCCTAAACACATATCAAAATCCACAATAGACTACCTCGACAGGCACAAGCTGAAGGTTTTACCATGGCTCTCACAGTCCCCTGACCAGAACATCATTGAAAATCTGTGGCTAGACCTGAAAAGAGCAGTCCATGCAAGACGAGCCAGAAATCTCACAGAACTGGAAGACTTTTCCAAGGAAGAATGGATGGAAATCCCTCAAACAAGACTGTTGGCTGCTACAATAAGCGCTATACAAGATGTGATTTTAAGCTGTGTGTATGGATGAAATGTGATCACACTGGCAATTAACCTCCTCCTTACCCGGAATGAATACTGCACCTTAAGTGAGGCGCAGTACCTTGTGGCCACTGAAGCCTCAGGGGTGCACATGATCATGTGGGAAGCACGAAGCAGGCAGTAGTAGTCGTGTATGCAGGCCGCAGCGCAGCTGTTCGGTAACCCCTTGCATCCCAGTCGCCACTCCATTTAAAGAATGACTCCCCACAGTCCATTCTTTTCTCCATCCTCACTCTGAGATAATAAAACATAGACATGAGTATTCTTTTTATACAACAGAACTTTACTTCTTTTCTTCATAGACTTTCTTGTTACACACACTACACAGGCACTGCTTCTGTTCCCATAGAGGTTCCCTCCAGACTCCAACCTACGATGCAATTTAATGGCCGACACTCTCCTGGCACCTGAGCTCCATTGGACACTGCTAGACCCATCATTCTCCCGTCTGATGTCACGTTGCAAGAACCGATTCAAATAGTCCTTAAGCCTATCCATCCCACCCACAGGGATTAGCTTGCGCTTTGGACAGACTACATGCGACAGCACTCCTCCATTCATGCTTAGGCCAGGACCTACCCTTCTCAGCCAAGGTCCCACTGACCTTCGGTCTTGCAGGGGATTTCTTAGGGTTTTCGTATCCAGGAAAACGAACACCTCCCCGATCGACCGGACTATACCCCGCTTTTGGGGATGCAGTTCCACAGTCCTCAATATGCAGTTCCCCGCATGATCAAAGGGGTGACCCTTAGGATCGATAATTACACCGTATGAGTTTGGGCTTGTTCTCTGTATCTCCTCCTGGGGACTCTCCTACCCTCCTTCTATATTGTCTTATTTATACACTACTCTCCTCCTCTTACTTAACCCTTTGACTGGCTACCCAGGTTCTAGGACTGCTGCCCTAAGCCACACTGCCACCTGTTGGTCATTTACAAAATATACCATACATCACACTACTTCTGTGGGGGGGTGTCATAGGGTTGAAGCCCCTTACATTCATACAAGGAAGATCTCCTGTAGCAGAACTGAAAGAGCTGCCCTCGCCTGCACCAGGCCCTCTATAGAGATTGTACATTGACAGTGAGGTGTCAATCAGAGGAGGGGGGTGTGCTGAACTGCCATGTGCAACATTGCAGACTGGGCAATGAAAAGTCCTGCTGCTTAAACAAACATAGAAAAAACCAACTAATCGGATCTTGACAATACAGGTATCCCTGAATTCTCTGTGTTAAAGGGAAATTGTCAGGTCTAATATACACCCAGAACCACAAGCAGTTCTGTGTGTATATTTCTATTCCCTGCCTAACCGTCCCTTCATCTGGTAGCATACATACATACTTACATAAAGATATCTTTAAAAAAAAGTATTTACAAAGATCTTTTAACTTATGCTAAGATTGCTTCCCTTGCTAGTCAGCCCCATTAGCATGTTAGTACACCCCTGTGGGTGTGCTTACATGCTAATGAATTCGCAGCGTCAGAGGATGGTCTCCTGTTATGATCCGGAACCATGGAAGACCACCAGAAATCATTGGCAAAAGGTGACAAGAGCATTGGAAACTAATCTGGCCGCCATTCCCTTACTAACCATCACAACTAGAAGTAGCCGAGGGGTGAACTAACATCCTGTGCACCGCGAACCCAGCCGGAGAACTAACTATCCTAAAGGTAGGAAAGATGAATAACTATCTGCCTCAGAAAATAGACAAGAATAGCAAGCCCCCCACATTCAAAGACTGCAGTGATATAGGAAAAACACAATACACAGGTAGATGACAGAATTAGCAAAAGGTGAGGCCCCCGCTGACTAAAATAGGAAAGGACAGGAAAGGGACTGATGGTGACCAGAGAAAAACCCTGCAAAATACCAACTTCCTGATAGTACAAAAAGGCCCTCAGATCGCTCGATCTGAACTCCATCCTATACCAGGTGCCCTTGTCTTACCAATGAACGGAAAACAAGAATTATAACAAATTCAACAAGCCACAAACACATGGACCCAAAGGAGCTATACTCCACACAGAACTGCAGGGAGTTCCTCAACAATCAACTGAGGGGGGAAATCCCTGGAAGGAAATAAACTGAAACCAACCACAACAAATGACAAACCCAGATAAGCAAAAGAACCAGACAATAAATAAAGAGCAAGCACTTATCTGGAGTAGATGTGGTGTAAAGCAGGATTAAGCAGGCTGGAGATACAAAGAACAACTGAC
Source organism: Anomaloglossus baeobatrachus (assembly GCF_048569485.1). Classification (NCBI taxonomy): domain Eukaryota; kingdom Metazoa; phylum Chordata; class Amphibia; order Anura; family Aromobatidae; genus Anomaloglossus; species Anomaloglossus baeobatrachus. The sequence continues at coordinate 92,152,613 of NC_134353.1, forward strand.
ATCCGGCAACAGCCTGCAATCAGACCAGGACTTAAATAAGCAGAGAGTTAGCAAAGGAAACACCCACTGCACAACACACCTGGTCCAAGTCCAAACCATTCCTGGCCACCAGAGGGAGCCTCCCAGCAGCCAAAACATAACTAACATTCACAACAGTCTCCCCTCTGATGCACCCACGGGGTTATCCATCACGAGGCCGTGGTTCTTCTCCTGGGTCGCCGCGGTGGCCTTGCCCAGTTCCATGACCCCTGTGGTGTCAATAAAGCTGGGGATGGGGATGATCGGAGTAGTTGTTCATGACGCCACCTGTGGTGTGCGACCAGTATTAGCTGCCGCTGCGGGACTTCTCTGGGGTGGATGATAACACGGCTCAGGTGGTACAGCTCTCCACAGGCAGAACTCAGACCCCAGGGAGAATGATGGTGGTAGTAGTCGCCTATGGCAAAGAGGCGCAAGGATACGAGCGCCGGAGTGATGTTACCACGCAGAGGGTGCAGTTCACGTTCTTTTACACACCGTAAACACACCACTGTTGGAGCACTGAGCTACACTGTGATGGGCTCCAGCTAATCTCGGATACTTCGGAGGTTGAGGCCGATGTTTTCCTTCTGTGCGTCACCTTTTGACGGTTTCCCTCCACCCCAGCTCCTGGGCCATGGAACAGGTCACGGGTGCCTTCTGCACTCCCCGAGAACCCTGGGATACCCCTTCTTTCCTAAGAACCTGGGGTCGAGCTTCCAGCTCCAGACCAGGGACCCCGAACTGTCCATGTCTTTGCTTATCTCCTCCTGAGTGTGACCTGGTGCTTGCTGCACTAACTGAATACTGTGTGAGATGGCTCCTCACTTCCCCTGTCGGTGCCCCGCTTCCATAGTAGCGGAATTAGTGGGCAAGAGGTCCCATACCTCATGATGGCCAACCCAGCACCTACACTAGCCCAGTCCCAGTGGAAGAGCTACCGTGTTATGTGTTAAATGAGTGTGTTTGGTAGGGATTACCGGTGATGACCTCCTCTGTATCCAAGATGAGTACTGCACCTCGGGTAAGCTGCAGTACCCTGTGGCGCCTGAAGCCGCAGGGGCGCCACATCTCCACCGCTCGAATTTGGCTCAGTGCGCATGACTCCAGAGTTTCATGAGCACTATAAAGCCAGGTGTACGCGTCTAGGCTTCAAACTGAAGTAGTCCACATGACCGCAAGTCTGGGATCATGCGCTCTGAGCCAAAATCCAGCATCGGGCTGCGATGACAGCGGAGAGGTGAGTGAGACCATCCTTTGATGCTGCGCATTCATTAGCATATTAGCACACCCACAGGGGTGTACAAACTTCCTAATGGGGCCGAATAGCAAGGGAAGCAACGCCCTTGGGACTAGTCATCGCTCTCATTAGCATACAAACAGCTTGTGGTTTTGGGTGCATATTCGACCTGACAGGTTCCCTTTAACCCTTGTAGCATGCTGTCTTCAGCTCACATAGCAAAAACCTGCTTCTCTAGAAAAAACTGCAAATCTTATAGAGAACACCCCCTACCCACGGAGGGGTCAACACCTAGCTGCGCCATTACACCCTTCCGGGAGTCCCCCATACCCTCACCGCAGCGGTGGCGTCTTCACTCACCACAACCCGTGGGTGGCGTCACAAACTTACAATCCAAATCAAACCACCGCGACCCTGGCCTTGCAGAGCGACGTGACCCACGGGTCCGTGAGATGGTCAAGCCACCACCCGCAGTACGAGAACGGATCCGAGCGGCTCGACGGTCACAGCCGAGCCCGCGGGGCGGTACACATTGACTCTTCTGGCATCACGAACAGGATAGAACCGTCCACTTACCTGTGGAAGTGCGCCTTCAGATCATCGCCAGCGGCGTCCCGCTGAAAAATTGCATAATCCGCCATCTTGAGCGTGAAAAGTTCCTGCCCGAGCCGTCTTCTCTGAACAGAAAGGGCGCGAAGCCCCGCCCCCCGAGAGCGGAGAGGAGCAAAAAGCAAGTGAAGTGCTTGGAAAACACCAAGGGAGGGCGGGTGAAGATCCAGCCTCATGTGATTGAGGAGATAAAAGGCAGGGACGCCAGGACTATGCTACCCGTCTGGTTCCTGGACATCCACCGAGCAGCATGTCCATCCCGTCCGGCAAACCCGAAATCCAGGAGCCCATGCCAGGAACAGCGGCGTGGGTGGAAACCCGGACGGCGCAGATGTGTTGCCGTCTACAGGCCCAAGTCCGGTTCCTCAATGAAAGGTGGGTGGCCAAAATGGAGGAAGAAGCTGCGGCCATGCAGAAACGTGAGGTGAAGGCAGCGTTGGAGGAGTGGGTAGGCGACCCACATCCCTGTCCCCCCGAGGGAACGGCCGCTGCGGCTGAGGGGCCCGGTCTGCTCCCGCTCACCCTGCTGCTTCCCCCGCTGCCCGTATCGGTTGCTGCTGCTCCGCCAATCGGTCCGCTGCCCCCGACACCGGTCGCGGAGTCCATCCTATCCGTCCATGAGGACAAGCCTGTGGATGCCGCCCATGGATGTCCCTTCGTACAGCCTGCACCGATCCCGTTGCCATGGAAGGTTCTCCGGGAGGTGCCCGTCCGTGAGGGGAAGCCGCTGATCCCAGAAGTGACCGCGCCTAAAGAGGTCCCGGCCCCGGCAGTCCGCCCGGCCACGGAGAAGGTGGAAGCTGTCCGGAAGAAGGCCCGGCAGGTGAGGCTCGTTGCTCCCGAACCCCAGGCCTCGGCTGAGGCAGCGCAGGGTTGCTGCTGCAGAGTAGCAATACAGGCCACGTATTGCACTGGTCGTAGCTGGTGCGGGGGAGCTCCGGCAGGGCCCGACCCTCGCGCAGCAGGAGCATGCGGATGCTCCGTATTGGGAGCGGCAGCCGAACCGGTTGGGCCGAGAAATTGCAGCCCGGGAACGGCAGAGAGCAGAGGTGCTGGCCCGCACCATCCGCAAAAAGGAGAATTTGAGGAGTGCCACCTTCCGGGTACGGGGCCAGACCTATGAAGGCCAAATCCGCCGGTTTGACCCCCAGCGTAGATGGGGGTTCATCTTTGAACCGGGCCTGGAGGCCGAAATCTTTGTTTCCCGTCGGGACGTTAACTCCCACCTCCCAATGGGTCACCCGGACCATGACCTGCTACCTGGTGACCTGGTGACATACACACATCACTGCGGGGAGAGTGGCTGGTTTGCCCTCAATGTGAAGAGGAAGGAGAGCCGTGATGTTCCAAGGCGGCCCCAGTCCCCTCCCCCACCATTCAGCTCGGAGGTCTCGATTGAGGAGGAGTATAAAGAGGAAAGTTAAAGTGCGGTAGCGGTTCCCGGCTACCATATTGAAGTCCCCGTTGGGACCCTCACTGCCCGTCCCTGTTGGGACTTTTGTTGCCCCTGTTTTATAAAGACAAGGCCGAGAATTTGCAGGCCAACCCAAAAACTTTTGGGCTTGTAAATAATACCTCCCCCTTAACCGGCCGTCCAGTGTCACCGCTTCCGGAGAGGCAGACTGGAGGATGGGCCTGCTTGAAGTTGCTGGCCGAGGCCCGCCACCACTACAACCAGTGGCCATCCTCCGAGTAAGGGGTCCCCTGGACGTGGGGCCTCTGAAAGGATTGTGAAACCTGCGCCCATCCCGTTAAACACACCTGGGCCCGTTACTGGACTGGGGAAAAGGGGTGCTGCCCACTTCTTAGGGGCAGCATCAGGGCTAGGTTGTTTGGGTGGGTGACTGAGGACCCGGTTCCCGTGTTATTGAAAATGTTATCGTAACATTTAAGTATGTGCCTCCCGTACGGGAAGATCCAAAAGCTAAAATTGTTGAACCTTTGTACAAATGTTATTATGCTTGTATTATGTACCCGTTTTCTATTTTTTCAGAAACAAAAAATAAACCGGTGATGGACGGGCAGCCCGCGGATGGTCTGCATTAAACCAAGGGGGAATGTGACGCTCTGGACTAGTCGGGTCATCCCAGGTAGTCACACACAACACCACACCCCCTCCCGGTTAGGTGACACCAGTCAAACTAAAAACCTTGTCACCACCCTCCAGGTTTGATGTCCACACCAGGGGGGCGGAGCCAGGCGGTTGGCTCCGCCCACCGAGGAGTTTCACAGGCCTGGAGGCAGGAAAACACACAGTCTGGTAGAGTCTAAGAAGACTAGTTCAAGTGCAAGTCGAGAGCAGTCAAGTTCACGGGCAGCCCTGTGTCCAGGCTGCCAAGAGACTACCAGGTGGCTGGGTCGGAGCCCAGTCGCCATTGGCAAGGAGGTAGACGGTGGTGGTCGCCTGCAGGAGACCGGGAAGAAGAAAGGTGGAACCGTAAGGGACCGGGACAGGGTAGTGGCCCGCCGGAACCGAACCGGGGAGCCAACTGGATACCGGAGCACCAGGCAGGGTACTCAGACCCAGTACAAAGCCCTGAACCGACAGGGCCGAGTCGAATCAACTGATTGCGGACTGGACTTAAGGACCTATCCCACACAAGTCCCGTTAGAAGACAACAACCCAACCATACAGGGTAAAGCCACCGCCAATGCATAGAGACTCAAATGGCCAGCGTCTGCGGGCAAATGGGCTCCTTCGGCATATACAAGTCGGGGAGTGGACTACCGGTGTCTAGGCATAGGAGTCAAACATTTACACGCAGAGGTGCAGGAGAAAGGCAGAAACCACCAACCTATTCTGGGAGAAGCTGCAGCCGGCTGCGGGCCCCGTTCATCACTCCGTTTGGTTTACTAAGGACTCCAGTGTCTTGTGTCAGAGTGAGTACACCAGTGCCATCAGGCACCGCACCGCACTGCACCACAACACTTCACCCTGCACCCCGGCCCTTGCCTACCGGGCCCCGGGACCAACACCCCCTACCCATGGAGGGGTCAACACCTAGCTGTGCCATTACACCGCTCCCGGGAGTCCCCCATACCCTCACCGTAGCGGTGGTGTCTACAATCACCACAACCCGTGGGTGGCGTCACGAACTTACAATCCAAATCAAACCACCTCGGCCCCGGCCGTGGAACTCCTCACTCAAATCCCCGCGTGTAGCGCCAACTCCCTTGCAGAGCGACGTGACCCCCAGGTCCGTGAGAGGCTCGAGCCACCACCCGCAGTACGAGCACGGATCCGAGCAGCTCGGCGGTCGCAGCCGAGCCCGCGGGGCGGTACAGAACCTGTCATTACATTCATGGTACCCGAATCACAGGCAGTATGAATCAGAGTCTGGCTGCATGATAACTTACAGGTATGTTTGAAAAGGTGTCCACAGACTATAGGGAAAGTATTGACTAGTCTGGCGACGTCTCCAGCTGACTTTTCCTAAGGCCTCCGCCACACATCCGTGCCGCCGGCACGTGTTTGTCATTTTTTACACGTACCGGCGGCACGGAGACACGTACAGCAATGCTACCCTATGGTAGCAGGCACACACACGTAAAACCACACGGATTGTGTGTCCGTGTGCGTTTGTACGTGTGTGCGTTTTTCAACGCGCTGACATGTCCGTTTTTTCGCCGGCAGCACGGGTGTCACACGGCCCGCACCCGTACTACACGGGTGTAGTGTGGATGCGGTCCCGTGTGACACGCGCCGGAGAAAACACACGTGTCAGTGAAAAATAAAAAAAACATTAACTCACCTTCTCCTGCCCTCCTGTCTCCGCCGCTGCTGCCTCTTGCTGCCGACCGCCGCTCATTAATCTCATAGAATATTCACTTCACTGCCTGGCAGCAGCAGCAGCGGGGAGACGGGAGGGCTGGAGACCGAAGATCAGCACCACGGACAGCAGCGCGGACATCAGGAAGGACCAGGTGAGTATAATAATTACCGGTTCTACGTGTGCTATCGCGGATAGCACACGTAGAACACACGTGGCCCGCACGTACCAGAGACACGTACTTACCTGCACGCAACACGCAGGGGAAATACGTGTCTCTCGGCACGTGCGTGAATTTCACGTGAATGTGGCAGAGGCCTAAGATAGTGAAAGACCTGTAAAACAACTGGAATGGGTGAGGAGAAGGCTGTTGGTGGTGTCTCTGGACTAGTCTGGTATATTCCAATGTGAAATGCCTTAGTGATTCAGAGGAAAACATACCTGGCTGCACTCGCCTGTCAGGCTCCGATTCATGCTGTCCGAGGTATAGGCAGCAGCATTAATCTAATGGCAAGTTGTCTTTAAATAAAAGCAGTGGATGTAGACAGAGCGCGTTATTTCCCTCTGGTTACCATTTGGCTGCAGAGTAAGGGGTACTTTGCATGTTGCGACATCGCTAGCATCGGCTAGCGATGCCGAGTGCGATAGTACCCTCCCCCGTCGCACATGCGATATCTTGTGATAGGTGCCGTACTGAACATTATCGCTACGGCAGCTTCACACCTGCCCTGCGACGTCGCTCTGGCTGTCAAACCGCCTCCATTGTAAGGGGGCGGTTCGTGCGCCGTCACAGCGACGTCACACGACAGGCGTCCAATAGAAGCGGAGGGGCGGAGATGAGCGGGACGTAAATCCCGCCCACCTCCTTCCTTCCGCATTGCCGGTGGAGGCAGGAAAGGAGATATTCGTCGCTCCTGTGGTGTCACACACAGTGATGTGTGGTGCCACAGGAATGAGGAACAACATCTCTAAAAAAAAAGAAAACGATTTTTTGTTTCAGTACGACCTCTCCGCGGCAAACGATTTTGACCGCTTTTGCGATCGTTTAAGGTCGCTCATAAGTGTCACACACTGCGATATCGTTAATGACGCCGGATGTGTGTCACAAACAACGTGACTCCGACGATAATTCATTAACGATATCGCAGCGTGTAAAGCCCGCTTAAGTGTCTTTTAGCGAAAATATATTTTTACAAATGTTTTTTTCCACAGAAATGTGCCTTGTCTGCAGAGATTATAGCCCAAGCTTATTCAAATGATCATTTGTCTTCCAAAGTAATGTGCTCCTGTTTAATCCATCGTTCACTCCGTCTCCCACTCCTCTGCTTCTGTCCTGTGATATCACAGTTCTGCAGCACGATCACAGAATGCACAATTTTCCATTTGTCTTTCAAAGCTAAAATACTAACTTAAAAATAAATACACGTATTACTTGTCAGGAAAAGAAGAAATTGCACTGGAACGGTCTCGGCTCTGTACCTCCCTACAACCACAGCACATTACACTGCCAAATGATTAATGTTTTCTTCTGTTTACAATGTAACAATATCTGCAGATCTGCCCCATCAACCTGAACATTCATCAGCGACTGTACAATGTCTGCTACAAAATTAAATATGATCAGGTGGCTTTTTTTTATCCTCTATTATTCTTCTTTTTCTTGTTATTATTATGTATTATTATAGCGCCATTTATTCCAATGCACTTTACATGGGAAAAAGGGGCATACTTAAGGGGGCTTTACACGCTACGACATCGCTAATGCGAAGTCGTTGGGGTCACGGAATTTGTGACGCACATCCGGCCGCATTAGCGATGCCGTTGCGTGTGACACCTATGAGCAATTTTGCATCGTCGCAAAAACGTGCAAAATCGCTCATCGGTGACATGGGGGTCCATTCTCAAATATCGTTACTGCTGCAGTAACGAAGTTGTTCCTTGTTCCTGCGGCAGCACACATCGGTACGTGTGACACTGCAGGAACGAGGAAGCTCTCCTTACCTGCCTCCTGGCCACAATGCGGAAGGAAGGAGGTGGGTGGGATGTTACGTCCCGCTCATCTCCGCCCCTCCGCTTCTATTGGGCGGCGGTTCAGTGACGCTTCTGTGACGTCGCTGTGACGCTGAACAAACCGCCCCCTTAGAAAGGAGGCGGTTCGCCAGTCACAGCGACGTCGCAGGGAAGGTAAGTATGTGTGACAGGTCTGGGCGATGTTGTGCGACACGGGCAGTGATTTCCCCGTGTCGCACAACCGATGGGGGCGGGAACGCACGCTAGCGATATCGGTACCGATATCGCAACGTGTAAAGCGGCCTATAGACAAGTGCAATAATCATGAACAATACTAGGCACAGACTGGTACAGAGGAGAGAGGACCCTGCCTGTGAGGGCTCACATTCTACAGGGGATGGGTGAGGATACAGTAGGTGAGGCTAGAGCGGGTCAGTCGCTATGGTGGACTGAGCATTACTGCAGGTTGTAGGCTTGTCGGAAGAGGTGGGTCTTCAAGTTTCTTTTCAAAGTTACCATGGTAGGCGAGAGACTGATATGTTGGGGTGGAAAGTTACAGAGTATGGGGGAGGCACAAGAGAAATCTTGGATGCGATTGTGGAAAGAGGAGATGCGAGGGGAGAAGTGAAAGAGATCTTGTGAAGATCAGAGGTTGCGTGAAGGTAAGTACTGGGAAACTAGGTCATGGATGTATGGGGAAGACATTGCAGGTGGCTTTTATATGTCATGAAGGCATACTATATCTATATTATCTTTCCATCCATCCATCCATCCATCCATCCATCCATCCATCTATGCATACATCTATCCATACATCTATCCATACTTCTATCCATATATCTATCCATCCATCCATTTCATAACACACGGACAAACACATCAATATGTATTAGGTTTCATCTTATCATATTCCTTGCAGGTAATATCTGACTACAGAGTTTTATTCCTAAAAAATACTGCAAAAACTATTCATTTTTAAAGAAAAAACCTTGGGTTTAAAACCAGGGCCATTACCAGCAAAGCTTGGGCGCTATAGTGAACTACTGAATGGGTTTAACCAACCAATACACCCTTTCCTGTGAAACAAAATAAAATAAAAAACAATGCCAAATAGAATATTGTCCTACATTTTTATAGCACCCTCCATATGTAGCAAATAATAATGGAGCTTCTACAAAGTGATTATACCTTTTTGGTGTCCTCTTAAAGTAATAATGTACCCTTAATGTTCCCCCCAAATAACGGAGCCCTTGTAGTTACCTATAGTCCTGACCAAAAGTTTTAAGATGGACAAAAAATTTAATTTCACAAACTTTACTGGTTTAGGAGTTTTAATAGAGGTGAACAGATCAGGTAAAATTCTAATTTGCCTGTTTGTGCAGATTTTATTTAAACATTTTAAAATTAAACAAAAAAAAGTTATTTTCCGCAAATTTATTGTCCCTTATTAAGCTCTGGGGTCTCTCTTCAGACACCAGAGCATAATGAACTTAGAAAATAAAAAATATCCTCATACACTCACGTTTCTGAACCCATCACTCCTCATTGTCCCCTATCCAGTTCTCATCGCATCTTTTTTGATCGCAACAGCAAGTGCTAAAATCTTACAACCTCCAACGCTAGACCAGGACTTTGGACTCTGATGACGCACAGGAGGGATCCGTGTGAAGCGCATGAAAGGTCATGATGTCACTTCCTGAACCTTGACCTTCCTTTCAGCACTCGTAGTGGTGATCAGAGGATGCGACAAGGGCCGGACAGGTGATGGTGAGTAGCAAAGGTGCCGAAGAAGTGAGTAGTAAGATCAGAATGTTTTTATTTATAACCTTTTAATGAAACCGGTTAAGAAAAAAGTGGCCAGCGGCCTCTACGTTGAAAAAGAAGAGTAAACATTGTAAATATTAAGCCTTTGCATAAACTTAATTTAAATGTTTAAGGGGTTGTCCACTACTTTGACATTGATGGCCTGTCCTTAGGATAGGTCATCAATGTCTGATCGACCGGGGTCCGACACTCCGCCGATCAGCTGCTTTTGGTCCTGAAATGCTCATTTCTGCCTCTGCTCCATCTTCTGAAAGTGGCTGCGTCCGGGTACTGCACATCCACCTCCCATTCTGAACAACAGGAGGCGGATGTGCAGTACCTGGTCGCGGTCACTATCAGAAGACGGAGCAGTGCTGATCATTTCTGGCTGCCTGCTGCCGGCGTCGGAATCGAGAACAGCTGATCGGCAGGATTCCAGAGTGTCGGACCCTGGCCAATCAGACATTGATGTCACGCCGGTATACTAGGGATGCCGCCGTCCCTCTGTAACTTGTGCAGTGTACCTGCTTCCCTCTTCACTGTCGTCCATGTATAAGTGCAGTCCCTGGCTGTTGTTCCCGGTGGAAACTATGTTGGTTTTAAAGAATAGGTGGTCTCTGTTTCTGAATCGTCATCTGTTTCTGGCCAGCAGAAAACATTGGCATAGTTCAGCCTAGCAACATTCACACACACACACCCAGCCAGGACATCATCTTTCATGTAGCGTGCTGAGGCAACAGAGACCAGGATCCTACCCACGACTACTTCCCCAGGCCATGCTATACCCACACAACTTGAAGCCATATTTACGATGCCCACATATTATTGTAATTATTATTATTATTATTATTATTATTATTATTGTTATATTTTAGAGCATCATTAATGCTTTGATGTTGTACAGGAAAAAAGGGGTTTACATATAAAATACAAATCAAAATACAAATATAAATTACAATAAACATTCTAACGGTGACAGACTAAATCAGGGGTTGAGAGTGCCCTGCCCTTGCGGAAGTACAGTCTACAGGTAATGTGGAAAGAGATGCAGCTCAGCTTGTGGTGAAGTAACGGTGGGATTGTTGCACGCCTGTCCAGAATCCGGGTTATGCTTCCCTCACCCTGGTCCACTAAACTCTGCTGTGCTCATTTCGGACTTTGCAGGTGACCTGGCGTGATCCCCTGTGATCATCTTTCTGGGCCTATATAAGGTTTATTAAGACTCCTGTGTTTTGGCATTAAATTAATTTAATAATTTAGTGTGCCTAAGACCTGTCTTCCTCCTAGTTACTCTGCTACCGGTTCCTTTCTGCCTGTAACCTCAAGGATATCTACTGTCTGCCTGCAGCTTCCAATACTTCTGCTACCTGTCTGCGGTCTCCAGGACTTCTGCTATCTGTCTAGAGTCTTCAGGGACTCAGCTACCTGTCTACAGTCTGCAGTACTTCATCTACTTGTCTGCAATCTCAAGGACCTCTGCTACCTGTTCGCGATCTTCCAGGACTTCTGCTAACTACCTGCTGTCTACAGGATGTCTCCTGTCTTCTTGCGCTGCCTGTGCCTCTGCTATCGGTTTCCTGTTGCATTAGCTGGGTGACTATACCCTACTTAATAAGCACCATTAACATTACCAAACAAAGGGGAGGTTGAGAAGGTTGCTGCTTTGTCTTCAAGTTGAAATTCAATCATTTTAATATTCTCTTCCGGCACTTTTAGAGCAAGAACCTTTCAAAATATGGGTAAGTCCAAAAAAACTACACAAAATAGGGGGCCAGGAAGCTACCAAATAAAAAACAATCATTATAAGATTCCCTATAAATTAATTTGATGTGAAAAAATAAAGTGAACCTTAAGAAGATTAATATTTTAAACTACAATCAGATCATACTGATTGATAGTTATATGGTCCTATGTGACAATGTGTCTACCTGAGTTGTAGGCTCTGGGGGCCCTTGACATTACACAGTACATAAGAAGGGCACATATATAAGATTATCTCAGCATAGGAACATTTTTTTTAAACACATCCAATTGTGGAAATTATTATTATTCTAAGATCTATTGATTAAAATGGACTTAAAAATTAACTTTGTTAGTTGGGAAAACCCCTTTAAGTAATGGTAGAGTATGTACACTGCTTCTCCATTTTAACGGTATAAAGGTGCCCAGTTCTGTGGTTCCAATAGCCCTTCCGAATATGTGACAACTTGTTTTCACTGGACAGCCACTTTAATATTATCTTTTGTACATAGCATTCTATATGATTTATGGGACATGTAATGTTTTATTCACAGATGTGATTCTTAATCTCGGAGCTACAGACCTGTACATAGTACATACATATGGATGTGCCAGATAAAGGGATGTAATGGCATTATGGATGTCTGTAATATCACCTTCTCTGAGGGACGGGGCATGAATAACAGAGCTTGATAAAATGCTAATGAATGCATTGCTACACCGTAACTCATGAGAGATTATATAGCACTTTCTAGAAAAACCCACAATTGGTTATGTGACTATATGATATTATAAACTGTTGTAAGAATAAACTGTAAGCAAAAGTATATAGGATATAACTTAGATCAAGACCAGGAAATATCAGTCTCAAATTCAGGCCTTTTTAGACTGAATTGAAAAAAAGCAGCATGGGTTCGGAGAATAGATTAACACTGTGAAACTATTAACACGCTATTGGAATCTAAAGGAAGACATTTATTTAATGGCCCAGTGACCTTTAACAAGCACTCAGACAAAAAAAAGGGCTTGATTAGCAAATTAGACTACAACCTAAATTCAGAATCATCAAAAGTGGGACCTGGTCGAATGTATGAGCTGAGGAGGCCAGGGAGCCAAGTTACCGGAGTGGTAAAATTTATGAGCTGAGGAGGCCAGAGAGCCGAGCTACCGGAGAAGTCGAATGTATGAGCTCAGAAGGCCAGGGAGGTGAGTTACCAGAGAGGTTGAATGTATTAGCTGAGAAGGCCTGGTAGCCGAGTTACTAGAGAGGTCAAATGTATGAGCTTAGGAGGCTAGGAAGCCAAGTTATTGTAGAGGTCGAATGTAAGAGCTGAGTAGGCCAGGGAGCCGAGTTACCGGAGAAGTTGAATTTATGAGCTGAGGAGGCCAGGGAGCCAAGTTACCGGAGAGATCAAATTATGAGCTGAGGAGGTTGGGGAGCCAATTTACAAGAGAGGTTTAATGTATAAACTGATGAGGCCAGGCAGCCGAGAGACCGGAGAGGTCGAATGTATGAGCTGAGGAGGCCAGGAAGACTATTCAAGACTGCTAAAGGAGGTTCCAATAATGATACAGACTTGAGCTACGTCCCAAGAGACAGAGATAGCTGACGTGACTCGTGAAGGTAAAGACCCATCAGTGAACTGTAGTTAGAGACTTGGGACTTAACGATAAAACAGAGCTGACTCCTGTTACAGCCTGTTGTGGTTACTTCTATCAATAATTCTAGTGCGGACAGCAAAGACTGTTAGGCTATGTGTACACGTTGAGTAGTTGGTTGCAGAGATTTCTGCATCACTTGGCAGGAAATATGCAGCACAAAAACGTGTTTTAGTTTGCATTTTTCAAGAGCTTGTCAAGGGTGAAAAAATGCTGCAAAAATCCTGACAGAATTGACAAGTTGCAGATTATTTTCTGCACCAAATCTGCAAAATAAAAATACTCAACATGTGCACTACACTTCAGGATTCTGTCACAAAAGTGACTATGGGAAGTGTGCTGTATGACATGACTCAACACAACAAAGGGTCCACCGGGGACACGATAATAAAGGTGGACCCTAGTGTTAGTGAGGGGGAAGATGGGACACCTCCTTCACTCACCTGCAGCTGTACCCTGCACTCCTGACTAGTCCCTATACAGGTTCCGCACTTGTTGCCGAACAGGATGCTTGAGACTCCGGCAGACCCTCTAATAGCCCTGGCTCGTGAGCTGCCAGTTGAGGAACGCTAGCCCCACAACTGCACTAATATGTAGCACCCAGGGATATGGGGTACTGTGTTCCGTGCAGTGTACGTCTGGGGAATGTCACAGTGGTGGCCGTTACCTTATTCCGTGCCCTGGGCCCTTTTTGTAATGGGGATATTTACAGGGGACTGTTGAATAAAGTTTATACATGACGCCACTTGCAGTGTTGCAGCTAAGTGTAGGGAGCCGCTGCTGAAGAATGTCTCTACTGGGGCTGGTGGTATTGGCAGCTAGTATGCTAGTCCTTCCGCAAGTAGGGTTTTGCCCCAGTGGGTGTATGGTGCAGTGGGCGTCAGAAGAAGGGAGTCCACACAGGTATTCTGTGCAACTGGTTTACTTACTTTCTTGAGATGGTAACTGGGGGTCCGAGGCCGGCTGGTTTCGCCTCCAAGTTCCCTTTGTCCCAGTGCCAGTCTGGTTTCTCTGGTACCTGCTTCCCCTGCACCTGTCTCTGGTAAGTGGGTCCCCGTGGTATAGAACACTGGGGGTCCCCGTTCTGTGGTTTGTCCACTTCTATCCGCCTGATGGTAGCGTGAACCCTGTGGGATTGGAGTCTCTGTTCCTGTCCCCGGTTGTCCCGTTGCTACAGAGTCTTCGGATTCTTTAAGGTCAGCAAGGTCCTTGATGGTCCCCTTTGCTGTGCAGGTGTTAACAGGTCGGCTTGAAGCTTTTTCCTGTCCTAGGGTCCTGTACCCCGTCAGTGCGAAGTTCCGGGAGTACTCCACCGGCAACCACTTATCCTGGGTACCAGGTCACCGGTAACCCAATTCAGGTTGTCACTTTGCTTCCACCTTCACACCTCTACAGTCACTACTCAACTGACTACTCTCCACAGTCTGCCCCTCCTAACTGGTTAACTAGTGGATTGGAGTGGCTCCACCTCTAGGCAGCCATCCATTGGTCCCACCCTAGCTAAGTACCATTGTATGGGGGATTTTTGGGGAAAACTGGGATTACCTGGGTTTTTGGTGGTACCGACACTGGGGTTTTGGGTCCCTAAGGGGGCAAGCCATGCATCCTAGTGAGGATGCAGAACCTTGTAGCACCCTGAAGGTTTCAGGGGCGCTACCAATACACACCAGGTGAGGGAAAAAGAGACTGGGGAAACACAACAACAGACAGTTGCAGTCAGCATCTGGTCTGCCACCTACACAGCAACTTGCAGAGGGCTCCACCAGCTCCTACCACCTCCAGGCCAAGCATCCAAATGAATGATAATAACCAACACCCTCTACAGGAAGCAAAGGGTATATATTGGGACTGGGAGTGCTCCTAATTGAACCACTGAGAAGATAATGAGAATGCTTGCTGGCAAAGAATACTAACATTAACCATCCATCGCTAAAAGAAAGATAATACATTTAATATAGAGCGGCTTGCATGGAAATGAGTCTCTTGCCCTGAATCTGTCACCTGACTCATAATGCAGAGAGACAGCCGTGATAGATTCTCATTGACTTTTCTGGTATGATTTGCTTGCTGTTTTGTGGCAAATCTGCACTCAAAAACGCATAAAAAAAAGAGATAAAAATGCAACGTGTGCACACAGCCTAACAATGACGAGACGGACGTTGATGGGTAATGTACAGTGCATTAATTCATTTGAGTATTGTGTGGGGAATTGCACAGCTAGAGTTTGTGATTTAATATTATATTGATTGTATAATATTACATCTGCTTTTTCATAAAATTGCACTTTGATAGTTGATACTGTAAATAGTTAATAAATCTCAATCTTGTTCCACTGTTGTCACTGAGTCTGCCTTCTCTGTGTTACTGAATTCATGCACTTGATTACATGATAGATGCCAGTTGTGTTACATAGCTAACATCTGCATCTAACATTAGTGACTGGAGTTGTGTACTGATCGCTGCTGTTAACCATTTACATGCTGCTGTTAACCATTTACATGCTGCTGTTAGTCTGTGAAAGTGGAATTTAAATGGAGGGGTTTGGCTACTATTTTCTCTCCATGATGCAATTTTGGGCACCAATGGGCTATCATTGCAGCTGGTGGCCCCTGTCCAGGGATCAACATACAATTGATCCAACCTGTACAGCCCCAAAAGGAGTCCAAAAGGTAAGAGGGCACACTATACTTAAACCTCAAAAGAAGGTGAACTTGTTCATTATGAAGAGTTATTGAACTGCAAAGGGCCACGACTCTATGACGGCAGTGCCAAAAAAAATAAAGTTAATTTTTTCCTGGTAGCCGGGCTTTCAGTGCAATGTCAGGGCAGTTTTAGGGGTACTTTGCACGCTGCGACATCTCTAGCCGATGATAGCGATGCCGAGCGTGATAGTACCCGCCCCCGTCGCACATGCGATATTGTGTGATTGCTGCCGTAGCGAACATTATCGCTATGGCAGCTTCACACGCACTTACCTGCCCTGTGACGTCGCTCTGGCCGCCGACCCACCTCCTTCTTAAGGGGGCGGGTCGTGCGGCGTCACAGCGACGTCACACGGCAGGCGGCCAATAGAAGCGGAGGGGCGGAGATGAGCGGGACGTAAACATCCCGCCCACCTCCTTCCTTACGAATAGCCGGTGGAGGCAGGTAAGGAGAAGTTCCTCGCTCCTGCGGCTTCATACACAGCGATGTGTGCTGCCGCAGGAACGAGGAACAACATCATACCTGTCGCTGCAGTGAAATTATGAAAATGACCGACACTACACAGATCACCGATTTACAACGCTTTTGCGATCATTTATCGGTGCATCTAGGCTTTACACGTTGCGACGTCGTTACTGGCACCGGATGTGCGTCACTTTCTATTTGACCCCGACGACATCGCAGTAGCGATGTCGCAGCGTACAAAGTACCCCTTAGAATGCTACTAAACTGAAGATTAACACCATACCTGCAGGTTAATAGCAATTTTTGACATGGCAAGTTCCTTTTCAACCCAGAACAAGGGTATGTGCATACAAAGGTTTTTTTTAAAAGAAGTTTAGTGTAAAATTCTCTTTTGAGGAGATTTTGGAGACATTTTTCATTTCTTGAAGCTGTCTTGAAGAGTTTTTAAGCATTTTGGAAGGTTTTTTTTCTCTGAAGCTTTATTTTCGGCAGCTTTTTGATTGGACAATGCCTAGTTCGAAGCGTTTTCAATTAGGAGCTACTTCAAAGAATTGACAAGCACTTTATTTTCTCGTTCCCGGCTTTTTACTGAAAGTATCAGCAGTAAAGTAGTTTTACAATAAAAATGAATAGAACATCTTTCAAGCATTTTTGCAGTTGACCCACACCAAAAGACACCACCTCAAAAAAATCAACGCACATATATCCTTTTAGACCAAGGAGGAAATAAACATTTTGCTATTACTATTGTATATAGTCAACAACAGGTCAACACAGGCATCCATTAAAGCTTAGTCAAAATCCTATCCATTGTATAGAGTGGTAAAGAATAGATTTTACAGAATGAAAATTGCAGAAAACGTTATATTGTACAAGCAGAGAGATTTCAGCTCTGAAGTATCCACAATTATAATACAGACTGTTTTGCAACTGAGTAAAGGCCCAGTCACACTAAACAACTTACCAGCGATCCCAACAACGATACAACCTGATAGGGATCGCTGGTAAGTTGCTAGGAGGTCGCTGGTGAGATGTCACACTAAGCGACTCTCCAGCGATCCCACCAGCAACAACCTGACCTGGCAGGGATCGCTGGAGCGTCGCTACACGGGTTGCTGGTGAGCTATCACACCGGCAGATCTCACCAGCAACCAGTGACCAACCCCCAGCCAGCAGCGCAGAGTGGAAGCGATGCTGCGCTTGGTAACTAAGGTAAATATTGGGTAACCAACCCGATATTTACCTTGGTTACCAGCGCACACCGCTTAGCGCTGGCTCCCTGCACACCTAGCCACAATACACATCGGGTTAATTACCCGATATGTACTCTGGTACGTGTGCAGGCAGTAGGAGCCGGCTTCTGCGGACGCTGGTAACCACGGTAAACATCGGGTAACTAAGAAGCCCTTACCTTGGTTACCCGATATTTACCTTCGTTACCAGCGTCCGCCGCTCTCACACTGCCAGTGCCGGCTCCCTGCTCTCTGCACTCCTAGGCACAGTACACATTGGGTTAATTACCCGATGTGTACTGTGGCTACGTGTGCAGAGAGCAGGGAGCCGGCACTGGCAGTGTGAGAGCGGCAGACGCTGGTAACGAAGGTAAATATCGGGTAACCAAGGAAAGGGCTTCTTAGTTACCCGATGTTCACGGTGGTTATCAGCGTCCGCAGAAGCCGGCTCCTGCTGCCTGCACATTTAGTTGTTGCTCTGTCGCTGTCACACAGAGCGATGTGTTCTTCACAGCGGGAGAGCAACAACTAAAAAATGGTCCAGGACATTCAGCAACAACCAGCGACCTCACAGCAGGGGCCAGGTTGTTGCTGGATGTCACACACAGCGACATCGCTAGCAACATCGCTGCTACGTCACAAAAGTTGTTCCTTAGCAGTGATGTTGCTAGCGATGTTGCTTAGTGTGACGTGGCCTTAAGACAGGAATTGGGTAATATACTATTGGGGCATCAGATTGTCAAGAAGAATTGGAAAGTACTGCAGTTGTCACAATGTGACTGCAGGATAGTGAGGGACAGGGGGCTCCTATGCTGTCCCTCATGATAGGGAACCCTAGGCTATCCTGAAACTCAGGGTTACCCCTAAAGCGGGCTTTACACGGAACGACATCGCTAACGAGATGTCGTTGGGGTCACGGAATTCGTGACGCACATCCGGCCTTGTTAGCAATGTCGTTGCGCGTGAAACGCACGAACGACCGTTAACGATCAAAATTACTCACCATATCGTTGATCGTTGACCGGTCGTTCTAATCCCAATTATAGTTGCTGTTGCAGGACGCAGGTTGTTGGTTATTCCTGCGGCAGCACACATCGCCATGTGTGACACCACAGGAACGAGGAACATCACCGTACCTACGGCCGCTCGCAATGAGGAAGGAAGGAGGTGGGCGGGATGTTCGGCCCGCTCATCTCTGCCCCTCCACTTCTATTGGGCGGCCGCTTAGTGACGCTGCTGTGATGCCGAACGAACCTCCCCCTTAAAGGAGAGATTGTTCGGTGGCCACAGCGACATTGGTGAAGAGGTAATTGCGTGTGACCCCGTGACGTGCCACCAACGTGGGCGGGTGCTATCGCTCGCGACATCGCGAGCAATGTCGCAGCGTGTAAAGCCTGCTTAATAGTGGAGATGCCTAAATCCCCTGCCTGGTTGTTCTCCTAAACAGATCTAATCTGTTACCCCCTACAAGGATGTAAGAGGCAGGCGTGTGATGGCAACACAAATTAAGATAGACAAGAGAAAATCAAAACTCAGACACATTGCAAACTCACAGGAGGAAACAATAGCCATCAGTAAGTCTGGATCACAACACCTCACCAGACCAGTAGGATTAAGCTATAGCTGGCATTAATGGAATAGTCCAACAAGCATATATAGGAGGGGAGAGAACATGACTGGCTCCCCCACAGCATGTTATCAAAGGAGATTAATAAGCAACCCAACAGAGATTAACTCTTGCTAGCCTACCTATGATTGTGGGTCGATGGCCAAGTCTGCCTGTGCTGATAATACACGTCAGAAAAGTTAGCAGGCAGAGTGGGAGAATCTGTAGTTTCCACAGATCCTGACAGCACCACGACAGTTGGCAATACCTTCAAAAATCTTGTGACAGTAGTCCACGGAAGAGGCCCATATCACAAATACAGCTGGGCAGCAAATACAAAAATGCCAAAGGTGCAACAGCACAGAGAAAATCCCTGCTCCTCATTGTATTCATGTCCTCAATTGTATCCAGTGACCCAAGGGTGTCCAATGGTTTTTTTCAGATTTATTCAAAGGCCTTGTTACATTTTATTCATTGAATTACAAAAAAATCCTATTGTAAATATAAAAAAATCAATATATTAGTATTAGGGATGATCGAATATCACAAATATTCGGCAATATTTGGCTTTGCGAATATTCGACGAATAAGTCGCCGCTATGCAAATATTCGATGCACAATGTAAGTCTATGGAAAGCCTGAATAATTGCTATTCAGCAACTATTCGGGTTTCCCATAGACTTACATTGTGCATCGAATATTCACAAATAGTGGCGACCTATTCAGTGAATATGAGCGTAGCTGAATATTTGAGGTATTCGATCATCCCTAATTAGTATGTATTTACCTTGAACCAACTGGCCATTAAGCCAGGCCTCCATAGTAACATGGAGAACCAATGTTGTCTCCGGGTGAATGTAGTGTGTGTTATTAGATATGAACTAGACTGTGCCTGAAAGATGATAATGATAAAATATACTACGCACCTGGTCTAAGCCTGCGCTCCACTTTTGCTATCATTGCAGCTCCCTGCTCAGTCCTCTGATCACTCTCTCTAGTCTTGTCTTTGATTTGGGAATGTCTTCTGGCCTTAAATATGCTTCACACAGCCACACAGGGCATGATGCCCATCAATGACGTGTGTCCCGTCCTACATGACTGTATGAGACCTACTTAGGCTCAATCATCTCTGGAAGTCATTACTAGAGTTGAGCGCGGTTCTAGGTTCGAGGTTCTCCAGTTCTAGGCTCGAGTGATTTTGGGGGCTGTTCGAGATCGAACTAGAACTCGAGCTTTTTGCAAAAGCTCGATAGTTCTAGATACGTTCGAGAACGGTTCTAGCAGCAAAAAGCAGGGCTTTTTACAGCTACAGTGTGCAGGAGCCATTGCTGGCAGCCTGCCAGAAGCTGGTAACCAAGATAAACATCGGGTATCCAACCAAAGAGCTTTGGTTAGTAACCCGATGTTTATCCTAGTTACGTGCAGGAAGCCCACACTTCCCCGCTCAGCTCGCTCCGCCCCCTCCTGCCCGCGGCATGTATTGTACACACGTACACACACACACATACACACACACACACACACATGGTCCCGCTCGGCTTACCTGCGGTGATGAAGTCCCGCCATCCTGACCTCAGCGCTGTCACTGTCCTCCATGGCCGCCGCTTGTCACATCACCTTCTCTCGCTTCCGACCCGAGACTGACTAGCGGTGACGTCACGGGCCTCTCGCGATACTTGGTGTGAAGGCGGCGGTCATTGAACTCAGTGACAGGGGCTGTCAGTGTGCTGGAGATCAGCGCAGGTAATGTACCTCGCTGACAGCAGCACTTGTCATGCCCTGCAGTGACCTGGGCTGACCCATTGATGTTAGCTCAGGTCACTGCACTGCTCTCCCAGCCAATGGGAAACATCCTGCTCTTCATTGACTGGGACAGTGTGGATCGTCATGGCAACCCCTTGGATTACACCAGACCTGGATTTGTTTTTCATTCTAATAAATTGGTTAAAGAGGGAATGTTTTGGGGAGTGTTTTTTCAAATAAAAATGTGTTTGTCGTCTATTTTTTTTTATTACTGACTGGGTTGGTGATGTCGGGTATCTGATAGACGCCTGACCTCACCAACCCCAGGGCTTGATGCCAGGTGACATTACACATCTGGTATTAACCCCATATATTACCCCGTTTGCCACCGCACCAGGGCGCGGGATGAGCTGGGGCGAAGCACCAGGATTGGCGCATCTAATGGATGCGCCACTTCTGGGGCGGCTGCGGCCTGCTATTTTTAGGCTGGGGAGAGTCCAATAACCATGGACCTCCCTAGTCTGAGAATATCAGGCCCCAGCTGTCTGCTTTACCTTGGCTGGTGATCCAATTTTGGGGGACCCCTACGTGTTTTTTTTTTTTAATTATTTATTTAATTTAAAATAACAGCGTGGGGTGCCCTCAGTTTTGGATTACCAGCCAAGGTGAGGTTGCCAGCTGTGGTCTGCAGGCTGCAGCCGTCTGCTTTACCCTAGCTGGCTACAAAACTAAGGGGAACCCTACGTCATTTTTTTTTTCATTTTTTGGCTAAATACAAACCTAAGCACCCCTTAGTGCCACATGAAAGGCACCAAAGGGTGCTCCACTTTTTCTCCACTTTTTCTCCATTTTTTCTCCACTTTTTCTCCACTTTTTCTACATTTTTTCTCCACTTTTTCTACATTTTTTCTCCACTTTTTCTACATTTTTTTCTCCACTTTTTCTCCACTTTTTTCTCCACTTTTTTCTCCACTTTTTCTCCACTTTTTCTCCACTTTTATACCACTTTTTCTACATTTTTTTCTCCACTTTTTCTCCACTTTTTCTCCACTTTTTCTCCACTTTTTCTCCATTTTTTTCTCCACTTTTTTCTCCACTTTTTCTCCACTTTTTCTCCACTTTTTCTCCATTTTTTTCTCCACTTTTTCTCCATTTTTTTCTCCACTTTTTCTCCACTTTTTCTCCACTTTTTCTCCACTTTTATACCACTTTTTCTCAATTTTTTTCTCCACTTTTTCTCCACTTAGGCGGGCTTTGCACACTGCGACATCGCAGCCCGATGCTGCGATGCCGAGTGCGATAGTGCCCGCCCCCGTCGCAGCAGCGATATGTGGTGATAGCTGGCGTAGCGAAAATTATCGCTACGCCAGCTTCACACACACACTCACCTGCCGTGCGACGTCCCTGTGGCCGGCGGCCCGCCTCCTTGTTAAGGGGGCGGGTCGTGCGGCGTCACTGTGACGTCACACGGCAGGCGGCCAATCGGAGCGGAGGGGCGGAGATGAGCAGGATGTAAACATCCTGCCCATCTCTTTCCTTCCGCATATCCTACGGAAGCCGCAGTGAGGCCGGTAGGAGACGTTCCTCGCTCCTGCGGCTTCACACACAGCGATGTGTGCTGCCGCAGGAGCGAGGAACAACATCGGACCGTCGCGTCAGCGTAATCATGGATTACGCCGACGCTGCACCGATGATACGATAACGACGCTTTTGCGCTCGTTAATCGTATCATCTAGGCTTTACACACTGCGATGTCGCATGCGATGCCGGAAGTGCGTCATTTTCAATTTGACCCCACCGACATCGCACCTGCGATGTCGCAGTGTGCAAAGCCCGCCTTATTCTCCACTTTTTCTCCACTTTTTCTCCACTTTTTCTCCATTTTTTTCTCCACTTTTTCTCCACTTTTTCTCCATTTTTTTCTCCATTTTTTCTCCACTTTTTCTCCATTTTTTTCTCCATTTTTTCTCCACTTTTTTCTCCATTTTTTCTCCACTTTTTCTCCACTTTTTCTCCACTTTTTCTCCACTTTTTCTCCACTTTTTCTCCACTTTTTCTCCACTTTTATACCACTTTTTCTCCACTTTTTCTCCACTTTTTCTCCACTTTTTCTCCATTTTTTTCTCCATTTTTTCTTTACTTTTTCTCCACTTTTTCTCCATTTTTTTCTCCACTTTTTCTCCACTTTTTCTCCTTTTTTTCTCCATTTTTTTCTCCACTTTTTTCTCCACTTTTTCTCCACTTTTTTCTCCACTTTTTCTCCACTTTTTTCTCCACTTTTTCTCCACTTTTTCTCCACTTTTTTCTCCACTTTTTCTCCACTTTTTCTCCATTTTTTTCTCCATTTTTTCTCCACTTTTTCTCCACTTTTTCTCCATTTTTTTCTCCATTTTTTCTCCACTTTTTCTCCACTTTTTTCTCCATTTTTTCTCCACTTTCTCGCCACTTTTTCTCCATTTTTTCTCCACTTTTTCTCCACTTTTTCTCCACTTTTTCTCCACTTTTTCTCCACTTTTTCTCCATTTTTTCTCCATTTTTTTCTCCGCTTTTTCTCCAGTTTTTCTCCACTTTTATACCTCTTTTTCCTCCATTTTTTTCTCCACTTTTTCTCCACTTTTTCTCCACTTTTTCTCCATTTTTTTCTCCACTTTTTCTCCACTTTTTCTCCACTTTTTCTCCACTTTTTCTCCACTTTTTCTCCACTTTTTCTCCATTTTTTTCTCCACTTTTTCTCCACTTTTTCTCCACTTTTTCTCCACTTTTTTCTCCATTTTTTCTCCACTTTTTCTCCACTTTTTCTCCACTTTTTCTCCACTTTTTCTCCACTTTTTCTCCACTTTTTCTCATTTTTTTCTCCACTTTTTCTCCACTTTTTCTCCACTTTTTCTCCACTTTTTTCTCCATTTTTTCTCCACTTTTTCTCCACTTTTTCTCCATTTTTTTCTCCATTTTTTCTCCACTTTTTCTCCACTTTTTTCTCCATTTTTTCTCCACTTTCTCTCCACTTTTTCTCCACTTTTTCTCCATTTTTTTCTCCATTTTTTCTCCACTTTTTCTCCACTTTTTCTCCATTTTTTTCTCCACTTTTTCTCCACTTTTTCTCCATTTTTTCTCCACTTTTTCTCCACTTTTTCTCCACTTTTTCTCCACTTTTTCTCCACTTTTTCTCCACTTTTATACCACTTTTTCTCCACTTTTTCTCCACTTTTTCTCCACTTTTTTCTCCACTTTTTCTCCACTTTTTCTCCACTTTTTCTCCACTTTTTCTCCATTTTTTTCTCCACTTTTTCTCCACTTTTTCTCCACTTTTTCTCCATTTTTTCTCCATTTTTTCTCCATTTTTTCTCCACTTTTTCTCCACTTTTTCTCCATTTTTTTCTCCACTTTTTCTCCATTTTTTCTCCACTTTTTCTCCACTTTTTCTCTGTTCTTTTTCTATGGTCGGTCTACCCATTAGCTCTGCCATGCATACTGTAGCTCTACACCTACTGCACATGTTACTTTATGATTGACATCTCTTTCGTACCAGAGCTGTCTAAGCCTACTCTGACCCCATATTTGTCATTACTATATTGTCCTTGTACTGTATTATGACATTTGTATCATGTGTTTCATTTCTTGCTGTGTTGCAATTTTTTTGCTGCATCCCAATTGTACCTCTACATTGTTCGAGTTTATGTTATTGTTCTCTCACTCTTATGTGATACTGATTATTGTCATTTTTCATGATTACATGCAGATAAGTCCAATCTGACGAAGGCTCAGGCCGAAACGTCATTTGTAACTTGTTTTGGACAAAAACATATATGCTTATGAAAAAAATTTTTTTCTTAATACGGACCAATAAAGAGTGATTTTGCATTACTATCCGTTGTGACTTACTGACTTAGTCTGGGAGATTTAGAGTGCCGAGGTTACTCACTAATTTTATCTATTATTACCTCTGAGCACCTATATACCAGTGAGCAGAGCTTCCTCTACAGTAGTTCTCCTGATTAGGCATGACCTTACCTCATGAACAGGGCATTGCAGCTTTGGTAGCAACCATTACGACATGGACTCTGCTGCTGTGGACCCGAGAAGAGTGAGTGCAGATTCATTGCACCCACACTCCTCACATGAAGGGTCCGCACTCCTAGAAAATGGGGGATACATTCCCTGAGTGTCTCCCCCCCATATTCTAGACGGTCCAGAGTCGTCGTGGGACCCCTTTATTTTTTTTCTTACAATAAATTGGTGAAAGAGGAAATGTTTTGGGGACTGTTTTTTCAAATAAATTTCTTTTGTCGATTTTTTTTTTTTTGTTAGTACTGACAGTTTATGATGTTGGGTATCTAATAGACGCCATGACATCACAAACTGCTGGGCTTGATCTCAGGTTACTTTACAGCTAGTATCAACCCGATTTATTACCCCGTTTGCCACTGCACCAGGGCACGGGATGAGCTGGGGTGAAGCGCCAGGATTGGCGCATCTAGTGGATGCGCCACGTCTGGGGTGCCTGCGGCCTGCTATTTTTAGGCTGTGAAGGCCCAATAACTATGGACCTTCCCACCCTGAGAATACCAGACCACAGCTGTCCGCTTTACCTTGGCTGGTGATCCAATTTGGGGGGGACCCTACTTTTATTGTGTAATTATTAATATTTATAAAATAATTATAAAAAAGAGCCTGAGGGGACCTCCACATTGGATCCCCAACCACGGTAAAGCTGCCAGCTGTGGTTTTCAGGCTACAGCCGTCTGCTTTACCCTAGCTGGCTATCAAAAATGGGGGGACCCAACGTCATTTTTTTTTTAACTATTTTTTAAATAGAAAAAATTAATGGGCTTCCCTGTATTTTGATTGCCAACCAAGGTAACGGCAGGCAGATGGGGGTGGCAACCCATAGCTGTCTGCTTTATCTGCGCTGAGAATCAAAAATACCGCGGAGCGCTACGTCATTTTTTTAAAGATTTATTTTTACAGCACTGTGAAGTCCAGCAATCAAAATACAGGGAAACCCATTTTATTTTTAGTTATTTAAATAAATAATTAAAAAAAATATATATGGGCTCCCGCTGCATTTTTTGTATTGCTAGCTAAGGGTAATCCAAGCAGCTACTGGCTGCTAACCCCCACTGCTTGGTGTTACCTTCACTGGCAATGGAAAATCCAGGGAAGCATTTTTTATTTTTTTTGCCAAAAAACTACAAAAAAAGGACGTGAGCTTCGCCATTTTTTTGTATGCTAGCCAGGTATAGCAGGCAGGTGCTGGAAGAGTTGGATACAGCGCCAGAAGATGGCGCTTCTATGAAAATGCCATTTTCTGAGGCGGCTGCAGACTGCAATTCGCAGCAGTGGGGCCCAGAAAGCTCAGGCCAACCTGTGCTGCGGATTCTAATCTCCAGCTGCCTAGTTGTACCTGGCTGGACACAAAAATGGGGCGAAGCCTACGTCATTTGTTTTCTAATTATTTCATGAAATTCATGAAATAATAAAAAAAGGGCTTCCCTTTATTTTTGGTTCCCAGCCGGGTACAAATAGGCAACTGGGGGTTGGGGGCAGCCGTACCTGCCTGCTGTACCTGGCTAGCATACAAAAATATGGCGAAGCCCACATAATTTTTTCAGGGGGCAAAAAACTTCTGCATACAGTCCTGGATGGAGTATGCTGAGCCTTGTAGTTCTGCAGCTGCTGTCTGTCTGTATGGAGAAGAGCAGACAGCAGCTGCAGAACTACAAGGCTCAGCATACTCCATCCAGGACTGTATGCAGAATTTTTTTGCCCACCAAAAAAATGACGTGGGCTTCGCCATATTTTTGTATGCTAGCCAGGTACAGCAGGCAGCCACGGGCTGCCTCCAACCCCCAGTTGCCTATTTGTACCTGGCTGGGAACCAAAAATATAGGGAAGCCCGTTTTTTTTTAAGTATTTCACTTATTTCATGAAATAATTAAAAAACAAATGACGTGGGCTTCGCCCCATTTTTGTGTCCAGCCGGGTACAACTAGGCAGCTGGGGATTGGAATCCGCAGCACAGGTTAGCCCGAGGTTTCTGGGCGCCTCTGCTGCGGATTTCAGTCCTCAGCCGTCCCAGAAAATGGAGCTCTCATAGAAGCGCCATCATCTGGCGCTGTATCCAACTCTTCCAACAGCCCTGGAGCCGGGTGGCTTGTTGGGTAATCATGAGTTAATACTGGCTTTGTTTTACTAGCCAGTATTAAGCCAGAGATTCTTAATGTCAGGCACGTTTGACCCGGCCATTAAGAATCTCCAATAAAGGGTTAAAAAAAACACCACACAGAGAAAAAATACTTTAATAGAAATAAATACACAGACACATTAGAGACTCCATCTTTATTACCCCCTGTCAGCCCTCCACGATCCTGCTCTTCTGTCTTCTTTCTTTCTAGTGTAGTAGTAGTGACGATTGTAGTGAGGATGAGGTTCACCAGCTCATCACTTGGGGCTGGGGAACCTCATCCTCAGTACAATCCTCACTACAATCGGGAAGCAGCGTGCAGCCTTCACTCCGTGAGTGATCAGTGCTGGCTGTCAGCGGTAACAGCGGTAACGCTGACAGACGCATTACCATAGCAATGGTGCTCTCGGAGCCGCGGTTAGCGGTGACGTCACCGCTAACTGCGTTGCTATGGCAACGGTGATCTCCGTTAATGACCGGCTGTGTCAGCCGGTCCCTAACGGAACAGGGAGTTGACCGTGTGCTAGAGCATGTCGCCGGTACACGGCGATACACATATGTGCACCGTGTACCGGAGAGATGCACTCGCAGGTCCTACATGACGCGTCATAGTCATGTGACCAGTCTGTAGCCAATGAGATAATAGCCACGTGACTGGTCACATGGCTATTTTGACGTCACGATAGGTCCTGCATCTCTGCTGGCAGTGCCATCACCGGGAGGATTCAGCGATCATCGGATGGAATAGCGGCAGGAGACAGATTGCAGAAGGGATCGCGAGGACCGGTAAGTGTTATGGCAATGTTTATTAACTGTTTGTGTACATTTATAATGCATTTTTATGTGTTTGTGATTGCCTCCCATTATAGCCTATTGGTTCGAGTTCGGTTCGTCGAAAGTTCGACGAACCGAACTCGAACGGGACCCCCGTTCGGCGAACCGACCTCGAGCCGAACCGCGACCGGTTCGCTCATCTCTAGTCATTACTAAGATCGTGTGAGACCTACTTAGGCTAAATCATCTCCAGAAGTCATTACTAAGACCGTATGAGACCTAATTAGGCTCAATCATCTCTGGAAGTCATTGCTAACACCGTATGAGACCTACTTAGGCTCAATTATCTCTGGAAGTCATTACCAAGATTGTATGAGACCTACTTAGGCTCAATCATCTCCAAAAGTCATTACTAACACCAAGAACAGAGTGGAGGATGGGACGGGGAGCTCCAGAGGCTGGAAAGGTAAGGGACAATCATATGACTGGTATCATATTTTATTGTTTTTTAAACTCTTTCTGAGCCCTTAGAAAAAATTATCAAATTCAGTTTGTTACAAATCGATTCACTTATCTCTAATTCCTGGCTTGAAAAACTTTTAGAAATTGATATAGTTGGTATATTTAAAAACTGTATAAAACTTTAATTATGCAATCAATTACTTTTTTTTTATAACAAAAAACTGCCCACAAAATGCTAGCTACAACTAAACAGTAAAAAAACAGCAAAACCAATGATATATAAAATGTATGTGTTACAGAGTATCACTGCTCTGGTATTTTAATAAAGAACTTCAGCCCACATCATTAGATCAGCCATCCCGGCATTGATTGGGTTGGCGCACAGTCTTCTGCCTCTTTATTACGTGCCTGGGCTATTTATTAGGGACATTTCAGACGAAACTGACTTTATTTGTCAGTTGTAAGTTTTCTATCGAGGATAATAAAGTCACGTCTGCAAATCACAAAAATGCTTGAGGAGCCGACAATTCCCTTCATCTTCTTTAAACACCTGGAAATGTCTCTACCAAGGAAAGCCTTGAAGTTCAATATTTTCTGGGTAATGTTGAGCTGTAGGACGGTGCCTCGTCCTGGGATTAATGGGCGATGTTATATAGGCATAACATATATATAAAAATAACAGTTTATTCTGCAACCAAAAACTATCATATCCCTCAAAAGATCCAAGACCTTGAACTGAACTTTACCGGAGGTTTTGATTTTTTTTCCCCTTGGTTATTAACCTGTAAATCTTTACATACTGTAGAAAGTGTAAACTTTTTTTCCATTGGAATTGCTCAGACAGAAGTACTTTGTGTGAAACGTCTATGATATCGACATATGAATCAATCTGAGCTTCAACCGAAGGGTTGCACAGAATGTTCGCATTCCAAGAGAATTTTTCTATTTACTCCTATTCATTGCTATTGTTTTGTGTTAATTATTCTCAAGGGTTCACATCACCCCCTTCTACACAGAACATGCGACTGTCAATTATTAATTTTTTTCTAATCTTTATTGTTTTATTGCTGACATTGGACATCATCAGTAAGATCTAATAGGCTATTGGTCTCTTAAATGGGCAGTCCAGTAAAAATAAGTTATTGACCATCATTGACTATCCTCAGGTGGGGGGGTCCAAACACTGGAATTTCCACCAATCACCACAATAGGGTACTTAGTCCCTTGGTCCTCTGTAGTGTGCAAGCTCAGTTACAGCTCTATTCATTCTCTATGGAGCTGTTGAAGTGATGTACGTTTCCATCCCATGGAAAACTAATAGAACGGTAGTTGGGCATGCGCACTGCTGCTCAACCAGGCTAGAAGTTATCACGTATTCTTTGGATCGGTGATGATTGTTTGACATCTGAATATCCCTTTTAAGAAATAGAACACAGTAGCAAGTGATTGGCTCTAAAGTTAGCTCCAAAATTTGATTTGAAGAAACTTTGGGCTCCATTATTATCTCAGAACCACTGGAAAAGCCCTTCGTACTTTCGTGATCAGATAGGACATATTTATGTACAGTAGGTTAATCCTTAGTTAGATTAGTTAGAACGGTTTTTATACAAGAAAATGCCATGGCAGATGACATGACCAGTGATACCATAAATTCACCCTTGAATATTACCTGCTTAACCCAGCAGGAAGTACGCCGCCGCCTCGAAATCACTAAGGTTGACAAATCTCCGGGCCCGGATGGCATACACCCCAGAGTACTACAGGAATTGAGTTCTGTGATAGATAGACCATTATTTTTAATCTTCTCAGATTCCTTAATAACAGGGTCGGTACCGCAGGACTGGCGCATAGCAAATGTGGTGCCAATATTCAAAAAGGGGACAAAAACTGAGCCGGGAAATTATAGGCTGGTAAGTTTAACCTCTACGGTTGGTAAAATCCTTGAGGGTTTCTTGAGAGATGCTATACTGGAGTATCTCAAGAAAAATAACCTTATGACAGAGTATCAACATGGGTTTATGAGGGATCGATCCTGTCAAACTAATTTGATCAGCTTCTATGAAGAGGTAAGTTCAAGCCTGGACCAGGGAAATGCAGTGGATG
This sequence comes from Anomaloglossus baeobatrachus, assembly GCF_048569485.1. Classification (NCBI taxonomy): domain Eukaryota; kingdom Metazoa; phylum Chordata; class Amphibia; order Anura; family Aromobatidae; genus Anomaloglossus; species Anomaloglossus baeobatrachus. The sequence continues at coordinate 92,182,734 of NC_134353.1, forward strand.
TTGTGTATATGGAATTTTCAAAAGCTTTTGATACGGTGCCACACAAAAGGTTGGTACATAAAATGAGAATAATGGGGATAGGGGAAAATATGTGTAACTGGGTTAAAAACTGGCTCAGTGATAGGAAACAAAGGGTGGTTATTAATGGTACGTACTCGGACTGGGTCTCAGTTCATAGTGGGGTACCACAGGGGTCAGTATTGGGCCCGCTTCTTTTCATCATATTTATAAATGACCTTGTTGGGGGCATGCGGAGTAGAATTTCAATATTTGCAGATGATACTAAACTCTGCAGGGTAATCAATACAGAGGAGGATAATGTTATATTACAGGGAGATTTATGTAAATTGGAGGATTGGGCTGAGAAGTGGCAATTGAAGTTTAATGTAGATAAATGTAAGGTCATGCACTTGGGTAGAGGAAATAAAATGTATGATTATGTACTTAATTGTAGAACACTGGGTAAAACAGACACAGAAAAAGACTTGGGTGTATGGGTGGATGGTAAACTTCACTTTAGTGGACAGTGTCAGGCAACTGCTGCCAGGGCTAATAAAATAATGGGATGTATTAAAAGAGGTATAAGTGTTCATGAAAAAAATATAGTTCTACCTCTGTACAAGTCACTAGTGCGACCACACTTAGAATACTGTGTACAATTCTGGTCACCGATATATAAGAAGGACATAGCTGAACTGGAAAGGGTGCAGAGAAGAGCGACCAAGATTATTAGAGGAATGGGGGGGCTGCAATACCAAGACAGATTATTAAACTTGGGGTTATTTAGTTTGGAAAAACGAAGGCTTAGGGGGGATCTAATCACAATGTATAAATATATGAGGGGACAGTACAGAGACCTTTCCAAAGATCTTTTTACACCTAGGCCTGCGACTGGAACATGGGGGCATCCGCTACGTCTTGAGGAAAGAAGGTTTAATCATAATCACAGACGAGGATTCTTTACTGTACGAGCAGTGAGACTATGGAACTCTCTGCCGCATGATGTTGTAATGAGTGATTCACTACTAACATTTAAGCAGAGCCTGGACGCCTTTCTTGAAAAATGTAATATTACCAGTTATGTATATTAGATTTTATGACAGGGTGTTGATCCAGGGAACTAGTCTGATTGCCGGATGTGGAGTCAGGAAGGAAATTTTTTCCCCATTGGAACTTGTTTGCCACATTGGGGTTTTTTTGCCTTCCTCTGGATCAACATGTTAGGCTACGGGTTGAACTAGATGGACTTAGAGTCTCCCTTCAACCTTAAAAACTATGATACTATGATACTATGATCTAGCAGTTATACAGAGCTTATGAATATGCTGGACCACCTTCAGCACGGTAAGTAGAGCAGACAGTGATAGCACCACTCACAGGCTGAATTAGAAAAAGAAGGTATTTAGAAAAAGCTTTCATTCCCAGCTTTAAATCACTGTGGCCACTGTGCTTTGTAGATGACCACCTCTTTAAATGTGTCTTAATAATTATACAAATTATTAATATTGTTCCCATCTGAAAGGTGCCATGATCTTCTGTTACAATCCTCTGCCCTTGGTGTTTGCACATCGTCCTTTGGTATGGGTCTGATACTGGGCAAGGACTGATATTGCCTGTAAACTAGGTAAGTGCTCATTTCATCTGCTATGCCAACCCCATTCTTTGTATAAATATTGGCTGTGACAAAAAAAAGAGGCTGATTTAGATATTGAAATAAATTGAAGTTAATAGTTGTACAATCCCCGTCACAAACAAATCCATTCACATTCAAAAGGAGGAATCGCTGTTCATATCAGACAAACTGTGGACACCAACGATAAGAGCTGGTAGCTGAAAATTGAGGCAACTTTTTAGATGACAACTATATTAGTAAGGCTCGGTGTACATTCATACTGTACTCTATGATGAGCACTGCCTCAGTCTCCACTTAAATCCCCCCAAAAATGAAATTCAGGTGGAACTCTTGATGGATCGGCAACTGAGCTGAAGGAGCTACGAAGGAGATAGCTCTGGGCACCAAATTCTTGAGAATTCAAAATTTAAAAATAAAAAAAGTAAAGTGGCAGTGTTGTTGGGACTGACACTTCCAACTGTTTTGGTTTCAGCATGTGTCTGATATAGTTGGGTCCTGTTGCTCTCTGGCCTCCCCATCCTGTAGGTTGCAGGATACTTTTGACCTGTGACCTACAAGATATCAGTGTCCCTTTGCAATGACTGTATGCAGGGGTGGAACGATTGCGATTGCAGGGATTGCATCAGCGACCGGGGATCCCGTTGGGTCCCTTTACTGTGATACCCGAGGACAAGCAAAAGGGACTGAGAGCAGAGCATGGCAATTACGTCATGCGTTGCAATAGTAACAACACCGATGACAGCTGCCGGCCACTGTGTGCTGGCTACACAGGAGAATGCTGTGTGACATGGGAACCAGGGAGGGTGAGTACAATGTTGTTGCTTTTTGCATTAGACAGAACGGAGACATGAATACCAGGATGGGGACATACATACCAGGAGAGTGACAGTAGAGACAAGGAAGGGAATAGTATGTACCAGGAGGGGGACAGTATATAACAGGATGGGCCCAGCAGAGGGACAGTACATACCCGGAGGGGCCCAGTATGGGGACATATATACCAGGATGGTGACAAATACCAGGATCGTGACATATATACCAGAATGTTGGACATTTTTACTAGGATGGGGTATATATACCAGTATGTGGACTAGTATTGGGAACATATATACAAGGATGGGGGACATACAGCTCTGGCAAAAATTAAGAGACCACTGCAAAATTTGCAGTTTTTCTGTTTTTTCTCTTTATAGATATATTTTTGAGTAAAATATAAATTGTTCTTTTATTCTATAAACTGCTGGCAACATGTCTCCAAATTTCCAAACAATATATTTTGTATTTATTTTCTGAAAATGAGAATGGTCAAATTAAAAAAATGCATTGCCTTCAAACCTCAAATGATGCAAAGAAAATAAGTTCATAATCATTTAGAAACAACAATACTAATATTTTAGCTCAGGAAGAGTTCAGAAGTTAATATTTTGTGGAATAACCATGTTTTTTAATCACAGCTTTCATGCGTCTTGGCTGCTTTCCACCAGTCTTTCACATTGCTTTCGGGTGACTATTTCACTCCTAGCGCAAAAAAATGTAATCAGTTCTTCTTTTTTTGATGGCTTGTGACTATTCATCTTCCTCTTGATTATATGTTGTTCAGGTCTGGAGATTGGGCTGGCCATGACAGTGACGTACAAAAGGAATGGCAAATGGAAGCTGGGGTGATGTGCATGGCAAGAACAGTTTATAACAGGCTCCTAGAGTCAGGGCTCAAGTCATGTAAAGCTAGAAAAAAGCCTTTCATCAATGAGAAGCAAAAGGAGAGTCAGGCTGAAGTTTGCCAAAGTCGATAAGGATTGGACCATAGAGGACTGGAGTAAGGTAATCTTCTTTGATGAGTCAAATTTTCAGCTTTGCCCAACTTTACCTGGTCATCTAATGGTTAGGCGGAGACCTGGAGAGGCGTACAAGCCACAGTGTCTTGCACCCACTGTGAAATTTGGTGGAAGATCGGTAATGATCTGGGAATGCTTCAGCAAGGCTGGAATTGGGCAGATTAAAGTTTGCGAAGGACGTATGACTCAAGCCGCATACAAGGTTATCCTGGATAAACAGTTGCTTTCTTCTGCTCAGGCAATGTTCCCCAACTCTGAGGACTGTTTTTTCCAGCAGGATAATGCACCATGCCAAATAGCTAGGTCAATAAATGTGTGGATGAAGGACCACCACATCAAAACCCTGTCATGGCCAGCCCAATCTCCAGACCAAACCTCTGGAATGTAATCAAGAGTATGATGGATAGTCACAAGCCATCAAACAAAGAAGAACTGCTTACATTTTTGCACCAGGAGTGGCATAATGTCACCCAAAAGCAGTGTGAAAGACTGGTGGAAAGCATGCCAAGATGCATGAAAGCTGGGATTAAAAATCATGGTTATTCCACAAAATATTGATTTCTGAACTGTTCCTGAGTTAAAATATTATTAGTATTGTTGTTTCTAAATGATTTAGAACTTGTTTTCTTTGCATTATTTGAGGTCTGAAAGCAATGCATTTTTTTATTATTTTGACCATTTCTCATTTTCAGAAAATAAATACAAAATGTATTGCTTGGAAATTTGGTGACGTTGTCAGTAGTTTATAGAATAAAAGAGCAATTTACATTTTACTCAAAAATATATCTATAAAGAGAAAAATCAGAAAAAACTGAACATTTTGCAGTGGTCTCTTAATTTTTGCCAGAGTTGTATATTTCAGGATGGGGGGACCTATATGCCAGGAGAAGGGACCAACTTACCAGGATGGGAGCATATATACCATGATGGAGGACATAATTACCAGGAAGGAGCCCAGGATGGTGGATATTAGAACAGGAGGGGGGGCATTACTACATTATGGGGGGGAAGTCGTATGTCTTTATAGAATTTAAAACACTAAATGTATACATACATATACATACATACATCTGAACAATATCAGGGGGGGGCCAGGTCCAAATTTTGCACCAAGGCCCATCGAACTCTAGTTATGCCACTGACAGTATGTCACTCCACTGTGCTGGCCTACTGTGTGTGCCGGAGAGTAGATGACGCGGATCAGATATAAATTTATTATTTTGCAGGGGGTGGTATAAAGATTGCATTGCTACTTTTAGATGGGGGCACTATTGGGATATTATTTGTTTTAAGTCGTAAGCAGGGGTTTCATTTAATTTCAGGGGGGCAATAATACTGGCTAAGGCTATGTGCACACTAGTGCGTTTTACCCGCGGATTTACCCGCGGATTTGCCGCGGAAATTTCTTGAGAAATGTCTGCAATCTTTGTGCAGACATTTCCCAGCAAATCCTATGTGAAAAAAAAAATAGCTGTGCGCACGCTGCGGATTTTTCTCAAGACATTTCCTTGAGAAGAATTTCTTGAGAAAATTTCTTGAGAAAATGAGCATGTCAATTCTTTTCCGCAGGTACCCTGTGGATTTCGGCGGTACAGTCTGCAAAATCCGCAGGGAACAACCTGCGGGAAAATCGCAACAAATTCGCGGCTAATCCGCGGCAAATCCGCATGCGGATTTACCGCGGATTTGGTGCAGATTTTTTCCGGAGGTACGGAAATCTTCCCCTCCCAGAAGTTTCTCAAGAAATTTTCTTGAGAAACTTCACAGTTCTAGTGCGCACAAAGCCTAATACTTGACTTGCCCTTGGCTACTGCATACAGGTTGTCTGGAATATATTTATGACCACAAATACTTTTGTATGCTCCTTGCTATTGTATAGTCTGTTCCTAATTGCAGAATTTCAGGATTTAAAATTAGTTTAATCCACATGTTTTTCCCCAAAAATAAAAAAAATTCAAATACTTTATATTTCAGAAATAATTGAAATAAAACCAAACCACAGTGTTAAATTAGAATATTCTCTTTTTGTCCAGAAAATTAGAACTGACTAATTATAAATGTCATCCCATTAATTAGTCTATGCAGAGATAGCAAATAGATAAAAATGATCGCACATTTGCTCGGCAGTATTCTCCATGAATTGTATTTTTAAAATTTAATGAACAGCGAGCTTCAACAAGATGTCAGCGGAGGCTTTGAGCGGAGAGCTGCACGTACTGGAGAGATTTGGGGGCTTACTTGTGAAATCTGTTTGGAAACATAACTTTACACAATGCAGAAAATCTTGTTTTTAAAAGCAAAAGGCCAAAATACCACAAGACGTTTCATTCTTCATTGATACCCCCAGGATATCCGTGTTCTTATTATTGGTATATGTAGCTACAGATTTATAGAAAAATCATATACTAATAACTAGTAGTGAATATTTCATACATTATTCACGTTGCTAAAATTTTCCATAGCTGTAATAATGTATTGAAGATAAAATTATGGTCCTTCAGAAGTGACCTGGCATACATCTTGGGATCTCCGTGAGTCTTACAAGGGTTTTTAATTTAAAAAAAAAACAACAAAGATCAGATTTCAATATTAAATTGTATTATTGCTTAAATATACAGGTCTGGTAAAGATTAAGAGATCACTGCAAAATTTTCAGTTTTTCTGATTTTTCCCTTTATATGTATATTTTTTAGTGAAATGTAAATTCTTCTTTTATTCTATAAACTACTGACAACATGTCTCGAATAATCAGCGCATCAGGGTGCAGGACCTTCGGTTGGGGACACCTTCATGGACTCCAACAAATCTGCAGGAGATGGGGATTTCATGTCCCATCGTGCACGATCCGGGGTCAGGGCTACGGTCGGACCCCATGGCGAGGACCCGCGTCACCTGCATACGGGACACTTAACACCAACAACGGGGTCCCCAAATTGCTTCAGGCTACGGGGAACCGTGTGTCAGTGTAAGGAGGAAGGTCTCACACATTTCCACAGACACCGTTGATTGCCTCCGATTCACCTGGGACCGGCTGGAGTCCATCCATGGCGGCAGAGAGTGGCACCTCCGGGGCACCTTAAGAACTGTGAGTAAACGGAACTTTTAACCGCAGCCCCCTGTGTCGTCCTTGTCATTGCTGGAGCCACCGCCCCGTGCTTCAGCACCATCAGCCGTCCCCATCGTCCTTATCCTCCCTGGGGCTCGCTCCACCAGTGGGGAGCTGAACTATCTGAGCTGCGTTAACATCAGCCCCAGAGGAGAGCAACATCTCGCAGCGGTGGCTAATCCTTGGCTGCACACCACAGGTAGCGTTGCAAAGCATCCCCCATTCCCATCCAACACCGCCCCTGGAAGAGGAAAAGTCACAGGAAGGGTCAGCAGCGTAGGAGGCCGTGACCCCAGTCACTGCTGCAACCGGTGACGTGCTTCCCAGGGACCCTTCACCCTCCTTCCATCCCCCTCTACACCTTGCACCTGTTTGTTTGTCATTTACATGTAGCTGATGGGGCCACAGAACGGATCAGGCCAGTCACAGCAGAACCCCACGAAACCACTGGCCCGGCGACGAGTAACCCCTTATGCCCCGTGGGGCACTACATATACTGTTGACAATGCCAAGCGGGGCTGCATATCTTGCCTTATTACCAGACTTCTGTTTACTGGCACTACTGCACATCTTGGAGACACCACCATTGGTGGTCCCTGTTTTAGACAAATAAAGACTAACGTTTCTACTGAAGGCCTTCCTGAAAGTCCATACTGCCAAGTGAAAATTGTTTAAATGTGAAAGGTTTCTCAGACTCAGCATTTGATTTAGATTTTAGCCAAATCTATTACTGACACTGACTTAAGCCTGCTTTACACCTTACGATATCACATACGATATCGTATGCGATCATAACCGCCCCCATTGTATGTGCGGCACGTTCAATTTGTTGACCGTTTCGCACAAACGATTATTAGCTGTCACACGTACTTACCCTTCCATACGACCTCGATGTGGGTGGCGAACATCCACTTCCTGGAGTGGGAGGGACATTCGGCGTCACAGCGGCAGCCTGCCAATAGAAGTGGAGGGGCGGAGATGAGCGGAACGTAAACATCCCGCCCACTTCCTTCATTCCGCATTGCCGGCGGGAGCCGCGGGACGCAGGTAAGATCTGTTCATCGTTCCCGGGGTGTCACACACTGCGATGTGTGGTACCTCGGGAACATTGAACAACCCGACGTGCAATTTTAAGGAAATGAACGACGTGTATGCGATGAATGGTTTTACGTTCAATCGCAATCGCACGTAGCTGTCACACGCTACAACAACACTAACGATGCCGGATGTGCGCCACTTACGACGTGACCCGCCGACACATCATTAGATTTGTTGTAGCGTGTAAAGCCCGCTTTGCATTGACAGCTTAACACTATATGGAGGGTGTAGTAAACCAGTCTATGATCACTTGAATAATATTATACTCATAAACAATCATTTCCATCACAAACAGCATGATTTATACATGAGGGATCTGATCATGGCATTTACAATACACAATAATGAATATTTGCAGTACAAATATAACAAAGCCATAGGAATTATTGAGAATAGTAAAATACTAGTCATTATCTCACAGATTGAATAAATATTATCTTTCAATCTAATTAATGAAGCTGACATTTAGAAGGATGATGAAGTTTGAGTAAGCACTGCAATGACATAGGAGAGGAAAACATGAGCAATATTCAACTAATTCCTGCCCATGTAACCATGAAGCTGCAGTAAACTATGATGGATAACCAGAGTTGTAGGATATCACACAATGATACCAAAAAGTATTCTTCCACAGACACAAAATGTCAGTGATAATGGATTTTCATATGACATCACTGTTACGTGGCGGTCCCAGATCTGGGCGTTCTTTGCTCCTTTCACCCTGGTTCCATGAACTATGCTCCATGTCGGGCTTCACAGGTGGCCCAGCATGCTCCCAAGTGGTCATCTGTCTTGTCTTGTGTATTGGTATTAAGATTTAATATTTCTGTCTGCCTGCAGTCTCTAGTGCTTCTGCTACTTGCTTCCCAATGTCCTTATGCATGCAGCCTCCAGTACTGCTGCTAAATACTTCCTGGTCTCCTGTCCGACTGTGGCCTCCAGTGCTTCTACTACCTCCTTCCTTATCTCCTGTCTGTCAGCAGCCTCCAGTGCTTTTACTGCCTCCTTCCTGGTCTCCTGTCTGCCAGCAGCCTCCAGTGCTTCTACTACCTCCTTTCTGGTCTCCTGTCTGCAAGTAACCTCCAGTACTTTTACTGCCTCCCTCCTGGTCTCCTGTCTGCCAGCAGCCTCCAGTGCTTCTACTACCTCCTTTCTGGTCTCCTGTCTGCAAGTAACCTCCAGTACTTTTACTGCCTCCCTCCTGGTCTCCTGTCTGCCAGCAGCCTCCAGTGCTTCTACTACCTCCTTCTTGGTTTCCTATCTGCCAGCAACCTCCAGTGCTTCTATTACCTCCTTCTTGGTCTCCTGTCCACCTGCAGCCTCCAGTGCTTCTACTACCTCCTTTCTGGTCTCCTGTCTGCAAGTAACCTCCAGTACTTTTACTGCCTCCCTCCTGGTCTCCTGTCTGCCAGCAGCCTCCAGTGCTTCTACTACCTCCTTCTTGGTTTTCTATCTGCCAGCAACCTCCAGTGCTTCTATTACCTCCTTCTTGGTCTCCTGTCCACCTGCAGCCTCCAGTGCTTCTACTACCTCTTTCCTGGTCTCCTGTCTGACAGCAGCCTCCAGTGATTCTGCTTATTAGACCACTGTCTGTTTACGGCCTTCAGTGCTTCCTCTACCTGTTTCCTGTTCTCCCATCTCTCCTTTGGCCTCTAATGCTTCTGCTACTTGCTTCCCGGTCTCCTGCTTGCAGTCTCTAGTGCTTCTATCATTTGCAACGTGCCTCACCTGCCTGATGCACTTCCACACGGGGTTATGACTAAGAGATTTCTCTCGCAATGCATAAACTGGACCAACCAGACCTGGTATTTCATATATTTGTATGTCTGTTTTTGGAGAGTTTAAAAAAAAAAATTGGAATAATGGATGAGTCTTTTTTAAGTGCTGGATTTTTTCGGTTTCCCTGGGATGATGGTCCGTGCACTGTGACAGGTGAGCTGTATTTTTGTTTCTAGCCTTCTACACGTGACCCATATGTGTCGCCCAGGGAAGAGGGTATTCGGTCCCGGGCGGTTACAAACGGGAATGTCACTTTGGGTGGCCGTTGCCCAGTCCCGTGCCCTGGGGATGCTTAATGAAATGGCAGGGGCTATTTACAAGGGATAATTAAGTTAATGTTTGTGACGCCACCTGCGGTAGTTTGGCAAGGGAATAGGTGCTGCCGCTGCTGCTTATGAGGGACTGGGGCTGATGGAATCAGCAGCAAGTGTGTAAACCCTCTCCGCAGGTAGGGTAAACCCCAGTGTCCTCTAGGTGATGGATGGGGAGGATAGTGCAGGAGCAGGCAATGAGACCTCTTGGTGTTGGATGATGGAGGTACACAATGCAGTCAACAGGGACACACACTGCTAGTTACCGTGGTGCTGAATGAGGTGCAGGCTGAAAGGAATCCAAACAGTCAAAGTCCGAGTGAAACAGTCTTTATTGCTGATTTTTACTCACAGGTTAAACTCCCCGGTGCTGGGGAGAAATTCCTGGTTCTTAAATGTCCCGGCTCTGTCTGTGTAGCCTGGATATGGCCCCTCCGTGCACTTCTCTTGCACAGCAATGTCAGAGTCCCCTGCAGACCCCGCAGCCAGCTTCTTCTCCCCTGGGCATCGTGCGATGATTCTCAGGCCTCCCACCTAGACCTGACACCCAGCCGGGTGTCCTCCTCCTTCCTTCTTCTCTCTCTGTCTCTGTCTGGACTTGTCTGATTTTCTCCTCCACTTCACTCACCAACCCCTCCCCTCTAGAACCTAGCTACAGGAGGGTTGGAGTTACACCTCCTAGGCAACCTCCACTTCCTGTACAGGCTTTACAACATAGGACGGCCAACCCTCTTGTGGTTCAGGGTTGTGTGAGAGCTTTAGGTGTGTGCGAATTTGGCCAGAGCTAGTGTGCCGCCCCTGCAGCGGTTCGAACCGCTCGGATCCGGGAGTGGTGATTATGTACCGCCCCGGGGCTCGGCCGGCTGCCGAGCCGCTCGGATCCGGGCTGGTCGGTGGATGGCTCAAGCTTCTCCTGGACCCGGGGGTCACATCGCTCTGAAGGGATGCTTGCGCTATGTGAGGGGTGGTGTTCGGTGGGGAGGTTCACGGCCGGGGCCGCGGTTGTTTGGGGGTTAAGTTCGTGTGGTGAACGTGGACACCACCGCTGCCATTAACTAGGCTCCCGGGCTGGTGTTGTGCAGCCTGGTGTTGACCCCTCCGTGGGCAGGGGGTGATGGTCCCAGGGCCTGGTGGTTGCGAGGTGCGGGCGGGATGGTGCGGTGCGATGCGCTGCCCGAGGGCAACGTTGTACTCACTATTATAAATACACCGGAGTCTCTGGTAAACCAAAAGGATGGTGGTCGGTGCCCGCAGCCGGTTGCTCTTTGCCCCTTACTCAGGTTGGTGGTTCCCGCCTTTCTCCTGCACCCCTGTAGTAGAATGTTGACTTCCTTCGCTTCAGCGACGGGAGTCCGCTCCCCGGCTAGTGGATGTCGGGGAGCTAGTTTGCCCGCAGACGCTAGCCCGTGGGATCTCTATGCCTGGGCGGTGGCTTTCTATTCCCCTCGTTGGGCTGTTGCCTTCAGTCGGGACTTGGGTGGGAAAGAACCTAAGGTCCAGACCCCAATCAGTGAATTTGACTTAGTCCAGTGGCTTCTGGACCTTGTACTGGGTCTGAGTACCCCTCCTGGTGCTCCGGTTTCCGTTCGGTTCCCCGGTTCGGTACCGGCGGGTCACTACCCTTTCCCGGGCCCTGACGGTTCCACCGGTTGTCTTCCCGGCTCCTGCAGGCAGCCACCACCGTCTTCCCCCTGGCCACCGGGTATCCGGGCTCCTACCCAGATCCCTGATAGATGTTACTACTTTCCAACTACTCCACTTTCCTCTCCTAACTGATCTGTGTGTTTTTCCCGCCTCAGGCTATCTGAACTCCTCAGTGGGCGTGGCCAACTGCCTGGCTCCTCCCCCGGGTGTGAATGTCAAGACCTGAGAGGGGTGACTCAGGGTTTTTAGGTTGGCTGCTGACACCTTTTTAGGGGAAGGGTGTTTGTGCAAGGGCCTACCTGTGACTACCTGGCTAGTCCAGGGCGTCACAATTACTCGTGGCTCGAGGGTCTCCGGACCCGGGGGCTAGGGGCCACACTCAAATGGAAAAGGGGGTATTTACAGGGGATAGGTATAGTTCGTGATGCCACCCGTGGTGTACGGTAATTGGGAGTACCGCCGCTGCCGTTGGGAGTACTTGGGGTGATGGAGTGGTGCAGCAAGATGACGAAGGCCTCGGGACTCTGGATGGTGATACAGGGTGTAGTGCAGGGGGGAACGCAGGCTCGCTGGTTGCAGGGGTCAGTTGGGTACTCACTCAGCAATTAAGCAGACGCTGACAACAGGGTAAACCAAGTCTATCTGTCGCTGTTTCCTGAGGGGAGCTCGTCCGGGTCCCTTCTCCTGCAGCACCGCCTGGTGGTCCATAACCAGCCTCCTTGCACAAATTTAGAGTGTCCTTTGTGGCCCGTCAGCTTGGAGCTTTCCGGGCCCCGCTCCCCACTATGGCTAAGTGAAGGAGTCTGCTCTCAGGGGCTCACGCTTGGCATTTCAGTGGGCTACTTGTTTGGGAAAGCCCTATCCCCCTCATTGCGCTAGTGCCCCCGATCTCTGAGCTTCGTGGGAACTGTCCATAAAGGCCCTGTCCTCCGCAGGTTAATTGCTGGGTCGCCTGAAGCTTCTCCCCGACCTAGTGTCCGTGTACCCCGATGTGCCTTCAGTCCCGGACCGGTGATTAGGCCCAGGCTGCTGATCGTCCTCCAAGACAGGTCACCTAGCCTCAAACCCCTGCGACCGGGAGTCCAACCCCTCTAGGTCCAGACCACCGTCTGCAACCTAGTCTGCTTCTCCCCTGGGAGCTACAACTCCCAGCTTCCTCAGAGTTCCTCACAGCTCGAGGGCTACCACTCAACTGAACTGACACCTCCCACCTCTCTGTCTAACCTCTCGGTGGGCAGCCCTATTCCTGCTTAAGCAGCCAACTGCTGTGCCTGACAGGTGTGGTGCAAGGTGTATCTAGGATTTGTGAATGCTGGTGGAGGCAGTACTGCAGGATGGAGACCCAGAACCATGGGGGGTTGAATCCTGCACTGCAGAGAAAGAGCGTGCAGAACCCTGTGACGACCTGAATAGTCTAGGGCATCACACTAGGATTCCAGGAACCAGGTTGCAGATCTTAGTAGCATGACCGCAGAGGCGCTACACGTGTACCCACTTGGACTTTGGGCTTGGAAGATCTATCTCACCAGGTGAACCGAAAAAATCCTGCAATACTTTTTCTTGTACATTCATTAAAAGAATTTTCATATTTTATGCTAAATTCCTAAATTAAACTATTCTATTTTGTTCTATACTCTGGTTACATCTAGAGATGAGTGGTTCAATCCACGAAAGATCCAATTCAAATTGAACCTGAAATTCCCAAGTCCCTGTGAACTTGAATACTTTGTGACTTGCTCTGACATTATCACCCAAAAAAAACATATCAATATACAGGTTTCGTTCAACAAAACGAACAATATTAAGAAAATGAACGACGTGTATGCGATCAACGTTTTTGCGCACAATCAGGGTCGCACGTAGGTGTCACACGCAGCGACGTCCCTAACGATGCCGGATGTGCATCACTTACGACGTGACCCCGCCGATATCTCGTAAGATATATTGTAGTGTGTAAAGCCCGCGTAAGTTGAGTTCACTAACAACATCAGGTGCGGCTGAATGGGCTTCTCCATATTGCCCTGCAGCCATCATATCATGTAGTATAGGCTAACCAATCAGTGTGGACTATTACAGCCAATATAAAAGATAGGGGTCATCTCAGGAGTGCCATTTTAGGCTTTTTCAGCTTCCGGATAAAATATTTCTTTCTCTATCATTATAGGGATAGAAAAAGGCCTAATCTGATTGTGATGTTCTACTACAGTGCTCAGGCTGATTGAAAATGGCAGTTAAGGGTGCTTTACACGCTGCGACATCGGTAACGATATATCGTCGGGGTCACGTCGTTAGTGACGCACATCCGGCGCCGTTACCGACATCGCAGCGTGTGACACTAATGAGCGAAGATCAACGATCGCAAAATCGTTCAAAAACGATGATCGTTGACATGTTGCTCATTTCCTTAATGTCGTTGCTGCTGCCGGTAAGATGTTGTTCGTCGTTCCTGCGGCAGCACACATCGGTGTGTGTGACACCGCGGGAGCGACGAACATCTCCTTACCTGCGTCCACCGGCAATGCGGAAGGAAGGAAGTGGGCGAGATGTTACGTCCCGCTCATCTCCGCCCCTCCGTTTTTATTGGCCGGCCGCTTAGTGACGCCAAACGCACCTTCCCCTTGAGGCAGGGATTGTTCCGCGGTCACAGCGACGTCGCTGTCTAGGTAAGTGCGTGTGACGCTGCCGTAGCGATAATGTTCGATACGGCAGCAAGCACCAAATGTCGCATGTACGACGGGGGCGGGTGCGATGTTGCAGCGTGTAAAGCGGCCTTTAGGCTCAGTCTTTGACTAATAATCCAAAAAGTTAAGGAATATTCTGCACCAAAAGCATCTTAGTAACAGCTATGTTGCTCCATACACTACAAACAAGGAGGGGCAGTTTTAAACCCCTCTAATCTTGCTACTAAAACAAATCCTGAAACCAAGGCTTGTGTGTCACAGAAACTGTGCTTCTTGCATTAAAAGATAGGAAAAACATTTTTAATTTCTTTTTAAAGCCCCAAAAATTCTCCAAAATCCAGAAATGTAACAGAAGTGTCTACCACACAAAGTAGGGGAGTTATAAAATGCTCTTTTTGCATACTTTCTTGTTGTAGTAGTTCAATATTTTACCCATACATGCTGCCCTTATTGCAGAGTTGCGATCATTTGATCACTTGTACTAAATTGCAGTATATAGTGATAATAACAGCCTCCTAAGATGCCCAGCCCCTGGCAGTGTGTGATCACAATGTGGAGGTGCACTGAACTCCAAAACTAGCGATTTGCCGCGGTATTGCCGCTGGTTGTTCCGTGCAGTTTTTGACCATTATCTATGACAAAATCCACAGGTAACTGCGACAAAGAAGTGACATGCAATTCTTTTTGTTGCAGAAAACATGCAGCAAAACCTGTTGGTGAAAAAAAAACGTGTGCGCACAGCATTTTTTTCTTACCATAGGTTTTACAGGGGAAGAACATTTTCTGCAGCAAAACATGCAGCAAAACCGCGGCAAAACTGCAGTAAAAACCGCAGCATGCACACAGGGCCTTAAACTCCTTGACATGCTCCATGAAGTACATATCCATCATGGAGCATGAAGGGTTTCTAGACTACGCTTGCTGTAAAAAGCTCAAATTGACTTCAATACTGCTCTAGGAGACCTCAGAGTGTTACAAATGTTATTTTCTGGTTAATTAGATGTTTTCCAAAATTGCACATTTCTTTGGAAAATTCGACAAAGCTGGTGAAATGTAATTTTTCTTGATCTTCTTAACCTCTTCACCACCCAGCGAGTTTCTGGGGTTTTTTCATTCCTCTCACCCCTTTTTTCAAGGGCCATAACATTTTTTATTTTTCTGTCAATATAACCATATGACAGCTTGTTTTTTTGGGGGGACGAGTTCATTCATTCTGCGCCATATTGTATTGGAAAATGGGAAATAAATTCCAAGTGACGTGATTGAAATTGCAAAAAAGTGCAATTGCTGAATTGTTTTTTGGATTTTTTTAGTTACCATGTTCACTATATGGTAAAACTGACCTGGTACTATGATTCCCCAGGTCAGTATAGTTTTACTTTTATAGAAGTGGTGACAAAATAATAATTCAGAAGTTGGTAAAAAAATATGCGTTTTTCTCACCATTTTCCAAGACTCGTAGTGTCTCATTTTTCGGAATCTGGGGCTCAGTGACCACTTATATTTTCGTCTTGAGCTGACTTTTTAATTTTACTATTTTAGTTACATACAATGTTTTGGTCGCCTGTTATTGCATGTTAATTCAATGTTCTGGTGACCAAAAGACATTTTGATATTTTTTTCTCGTTATGCCCTTTTCTGATCAGATTAATACATTTTATATTTTGATAAATTGGATATTTCTAAATGTGGAGATACCAAATATGTGTATTTTAAAATTATTATTATTATTGATTTATTTTCAATAGGGCAAAAGGGGGGTGATTTGAACTTTTAGTTTTGTTTTTTTTTTCATATGTTTTAAAACTTTTTAACTTTTCTTTTTATTGATTTTACTAGTCCCTAAGGGGCTTTATGCCTGAACTAACTGATTGCTTGTGTTGTTCAGACCAATGTTTCAGCATCGCTCTGATCAGCAGAAATGCTGTTCTCCTATGAGGAAGTAGGTCAAGACAGTGACAGGGGTCATGAGCTAACCCTACGATATTATGGCAAACCATTGTCACCCCGTGATCGCGTCAGGGGCCGCCGATGGTGCGCCGGAGCGCGTTAGATCACACTGTTTAACAGCACAATCTAACTAGTTAACAATCTCCGTTCTGCCTTTTAGCTGCTCGGCGAGTCTGCATTAAAGGGGGCCAACCTAGGGCCTATAGATACATCCTATGTCATAAAAGGGTTAACTCTAATAACATCCATCTGATGCAGGAGTAGATAACAGCTTATCAGCCCACTGATCTGATATTGATACCTATTAAGGTTATTTATATCAAAGTAGATGACAAGCCATTTAAAAGGTAGATTGTAACAGCATTGTCACTGACATATTATCAATATGACATGTCTTAATTTTAGACCAGAAGGACTGGTGGGCTACCAGAATGTCAAGGGACTGGAGAACCTAATTGCATGACAGGCATTGGCTTCTGACAAACCTCAGCGGTGTCAGGAGGACCCAGAATGCTTGGGAGGAGGAAGGGGGACAACACTGCTGAGATTTCAATTGGTGACAACCTACATATGTAGCGCCCGAGTACATCAGGGTGCTACAAGGATCTGCATCCTTTTTCCCCAGGGTGCAGGACCTACCCCCTATGGTTCCAGGTTCCCAGAAACCGGTATTACCTCCATCAGCAGCACAAACCCCAACCCACACCTCACACCATGACCTGTCAGACACACCAGTGGGTTGGTCTAGCTGGAAGAGGGCCACCCACCTAGGGGTCAGGCAGACTGGTGGGAGGAACCAAGTCAGAGTAGTGACAGCTCTCAAAGTGAGAAAAAACAAGGCAGGTGCACCACCTTAATAATTATGGATGGTTAGGTGCTCACCCATGTAGCGAGAAGAACCTAGCAATATATGGAGAAAAAGAGCTACATATGACAGGGAGCACACCTACAATAGTGTATATAAAAGGCAAACCTTTATTGTGACAGCAAGAATAAAATCACTAAAAACATGACACACAAGATGACACGGCCTGATACCCCTTGTGACCCCCGTCATATACAAAACATGAGCAATAATAATGTGCAAATGCAAAAGAGTCATACATGAAAAATATATGAACATGCAATAATAAAGAATGGCTAATAACAAATATCTCACAAAAGTGCACAATGCCAACTGGCTCACTCTTATCCAGGGAATACTGCCTATAGAAAGTTTGTAACCATGTGGTGGCACTGAAAAACGGCCGTGATAAGCAGTCACATCCCAGAAAATATCAGCAATGAATAATACCAATATATATCAGGGGAACAACGTCACCACCTAAAGTGCATAAGTCACAAGCTATTGTATAACCATAGGCAAAAAACTTCATAAAGGATGGCAGCCAATAGAGGCAAAGTGGCAACACGTATGGATAGGCTAAGCCAGGGGAGGTACACATGGGACAGGGAATACCGTGGAGAACCCACGCGTATCGCCGCGCAGCGGCTTCCTCAGGGCAAGTGTGTACCAAAGAGAGAGGAGCTGGAGTGTTAGCTCCCGAGGAGCTAGAAAGACTGAAGTTGGGTCGCAGACAGTGGTCCGGGACCAGAGGAGTCAGTGACCAGGTTCAGGGACTAACAGAACTGACCGATACCGAGCACGACGGGGTGCAGGACCCTAGGTCAGGAGCCAATTCGACGTCCTGGCAATTAACCTGCAGAGGAAGGGGGTCTTCAGGGACCTTCCTAGAGCTCAGAGACTGAGAGCATCAGCACAACGCAGGGGACAGGGTTTTCCAGACAAAGCAACCCACTGAGATCCCAAGTGCCAGCCCTTAGGAGCAAGACTTCACTTAAAAACTGAAGAACTGGTCCTTATGGCTTCAAGCTATACGGACCCACACAGACACAAAACAGTGCACAGAGGCAGGTTCTGGACTACTAGTGACACAGGTGGTACCGGGGACCTGGACGTGCGCCAGGCAGTGGCAGCTGTACACAGAGACTTGTTTAAGAACAGTGTGTGCCTCTATTTATCTGCGCCTATACAACGCATCAACCCCCGCAGTACGCCTGCCCCTGCACCCTGCCTTTTACATCTCCTCATCACCCGCGCTCCGGGGCCTTCCCTACCTGAGGAGGGACTGTCACCTTGCTGTTCCCCACCATCTGCCCCGGTCCTCATTTCCCCTGTAAATAACCCCTTCTCCAGTTTTGAGTATCCACCGAGCCTGGGTCCGGACCCCTCTAGCCACGACCAACCCGGATCCGAGCACCCTGGTCGTCACCGGGGTGGCACACATACATCTGAAGAAAAAGGACAGAAGACGTGTTCACTCCGTGCTGCTGCTGAGAACTTTCCAAAGGAAGATCCAGCACACACCAGTGGAGATAAGTGGTTTATATCCAATGCATTTCAAAGACATTACAAGCTTCTTCTTCAGGAAATGAACATAGTACTTGTGGTTCTGTGAGTACTGTAGTTCTTTTCCTGACACTGGTGAGTCCTGGATCCTCCCTTGGAAAGTCTTCAGCAGCAGCTTGGAGTGGACACGTCTTATGTCCTTTTTCTGCATTGTCTGCACTGTTTTACACAATCGTATATCTGCACCAGCTGCTCCATTATGAAGCGTATGACTTGTGTGTCACACAATTTGAAAAGGTGAGTATACCTCTATCTCTTTTATGCCATTTAGGCCAGATAAGACCCTATCTTGTGACTTTGCTCGTTATTGTTCTTCCATTTTACTATATAAATCTGCACACTACATGTATGAAGGGGGCTGAGGAGCTGACCCCGATCCTTACAACATGAGTTCTAACTAGCTAAGATTACAGAAATGTATCCTATTACAGGGAGTGTGATAGGTTTTTGGTGCCATCTCTAAGAGCAGAGCATGATATTAGGGCAGAGAACCTAATTTCAGAGATGTATCACTTAGTGCGCTGCTTGCTGTAATTTTGATAAAACCACAGTTTTTAATTTTTGCTGCAAATCTCCCAGTTTTCTGAACACTGAACTCTATTTAGGCCGACCTACACTACTGATTGGCAGCTTCCTGTATGCACTGTGCATAAGCAGAAAACTGCCAGTCAGTGGTGGGTCGGGGTTATACAGAGCTCATGAATATGAAGGGATACATGGTATCAGGGATGATTTCCTGCTGAAGAAACACTGATTTTATTAAAACTACAGAAAGCAATTACATAAGTGACACATCACTGGAATCAGGTTCTCTGTCTCTGCATCATGCTGCTCTGAGGTTAGGTAGCAAAGACCAGGTGACAGTATTCCTCTGAATGCCAGTCAATTGTGACTGACATTTAAGAGATGGCAAATGGGGGCTGGTATAGTTTCCTATGAACATCAGCCCCTCACAACATGATTGTAGAGTGCCAATGGCAATCCAGTCTTGGAGTATATGGAATAATAAATCTCAGGTTCACGACACCTATGTGAAACAAAAAGTAAAAAACAATGAAAAATATTGAAAAGTCTAATACTCACCTTGAACAAATCAAATATCCTAATAGTTATTGGATACAATGAACACAGAAATAAATACAATAAAAATGCATAATAGTTTTTTGTCACTTAAAGGGACTCTGGTTTCTGCAATGGAATATGAAGACAGCTTGCTGAAAGACCCTGCATGTTTACCTGCAATGTTAGCTTAAGCCTCTTATCTTTATTATTAGTGGGTCTCAGCAGCACACAACTCTGCCTCCTTTTGTGATTAGCAGCTTCTGTCTGTGAAAAATTACACTGAAAGCCTGGTGTGGGCGGAGACAACTCCCAGAGCTCTGCAGAATACAAAATCTAAAATCTTTCACTGTCAGAACGGCTGCAGACACTAATCTAAGTGATACATCATTGAACTCAAAGCCTCTTTGCCTACATCATGCTGTTCTGAGATGAGGTAAGAAAACCTGCTGACAGATTCCCTTTAAGATGGAAGAAGAGATTAGAAAGCTACATGGACTCCAAAATAGTAATGATAAAAACTACAGCTTGTATTGAAAAAAAAACTCTGTAGACCAAAAAAATTGAAAAACTTGTAGCACGAAATGTGAAAAAGAATAATCGAATGCAAAGAAGAACCCATACCCTGAATCCTATCTTGCCTTATGACATACATTATGGACACTTGTGTGCAAACACGTTTCTAATTTTGCATTTTGTGTGATAAAACAATAGCTGCCGGATAATTTACTTTCCTCTATAGAAACCACATAAGAGAGGTGAGGCAGATATGTCCAGTTGGTCTTTATCTGCTTCATCTGTCATCATCCTTCTGCTTCTATTTTTTATACTAAATTTAGATAGGGGAAAAAGCCCAGCTGCCAAAATACTCCGCTTGATCTCAAAAAGTCTTGTCATTTCGTTCATGGCTGTATCTATAGAAACCAAATTTTTTACAAATCTCAATGCAGAAAAGTTTCATTTTAAAACTATTTCTTCATTCTGTAGTCAAATATTGATGACCCTTCGTCAGATAGCAGCTTTTTTTAGATGCCTGCAGTCTGCATAGTCTGGATCATTACGGATTAACCTCTGATCGTCTTTGACATACACAAATTGTTTCAACAAAACCATATATCTTTTTGGAAATAATAATGCAGTAGATGTGAGGGCAGGGATGTAGCCAAGGGCAAGGTAGACGCTTTGTGTGGCCAAGGCACTTGTTTCTTTAGGAGCCCCACCAACCATGGTCCTTGTTCAAGAGCATGATAGCTGCTGGAAAGACAATTGCTTAGTTAAGCGTCCCCATCAATTCAGAGATAAAGTATTACATTTTTTAGTCTGTAAATTGGACCTTTTTTTAATGACACTTTATTATCAGGAGATGAGGAGATCTTTTGAAATTCGCCAGCTTTGTAAGTTTTCCCCCAAAATTGAATTTGTGACTTGTTATGCCAAGGTAGTGATAGGACGATCAGGCTGCAGGCCAGCAGACGCAGTATGCTAGACACACTTTGCACTAGCCGTCAGGCCACCATACACCCTTAAGGGCCGGGCCACTTTTTCACTCCCCTTCCGGTCCTGGATGGGGGTGACTTTGGCAGAGCCCTTCCCAGGTGACAATAGCGGGGTGGCTGGTGACTGAGCACATAGGCCACAGTGAGATCAAATACACCAAAACCAGCAAGGAAAGTAGTAACCATTAAACAAGTATTAGGTAAGAATAGAGACAAAGCCAAAACCAAAAGACCAACGCAAAGAGCAAATCAGCAGCAACACAAACTGCTAACCACTCTTTCCCAGGCACAAGTGAAAATAATCAGCACTGACCAGAGGAGATGGTGGGTTTAAATATTCTTCTCCTGGATCAGCTGACACTGATGAGGTAACACCCAGTCTCCACCTTCAACCCAGAGAGGCAAAGGAGGAGGTCAGGAAGATTGAGTGGAAGGAACCTCCCACCACCTTGCTGAACCTGGAGACATGGCATCCCATATCCAGTGGCAACAGTTGACACTAGAGGACCCGGGGGATGTGGGACCCCTGCACCACATAATCACTGGGAGTGATGGCACCTCACCTTCCAGCAATACCACATCTTGAAGGAGTCTGTTAGAGCAAAAAACATGGCCATAGTGAGCAGCTGCACTAGCTCCGTCCTCCAAAGGCAACACCCCACGACTCATGGCCAGTGAGAGGTGATAGGTGACTTGAAAGAGCCGGAGTATGCCCAGGAGTGTGAGGGGCTCACTTGGGTACAGAGGTTGAGAAGGATTAACCTCCCTAACCTCCAGAGATGCACACCACCATGCAAACCGCCAGACCTGACATGAATATTAAATTTGTGCAAATCTCAATACTGGAAAGCTTGTAATTACTTGGAAACAGGTGGAGAGGAGAGAAAAAGAGAGGACCCTGCTGACCATAATAGTTTACACTCTACAGGAGAGAGAGAGGACCACTTCTGACCCTAAGATGTTACACTCTACTGGAGAGAGAGAGGACCCTTCTATATATATATACAGTACAGACCAAAAGTTTGAACACACCTCATTCAAAGAGTTTGCTTTATTTTCATGACTCTGAAAACTGTAGATTCACATTGAAGGCATAAAAACTATGAATTATCACATGTGGAATGAAATACTTAACAAAAAATTGTGAAACAACTGATAATAGGAACTTACACTCTACAGGAGACAGAGGACCCTTCTGACCCTAAGATGTTACACTCTACTGGAGAGAGAGAGGACCCTTCTATATATATATACAGTACAGACCAAAAGTTTGAACACACCTCATTCAAAGAGTTTGCTTTATTTTCATGACTCTGAAAACTGTAGATTCACATTGAAGGCATAAAAACTATGAATTATCACATGTGGAATGAAATACTTAACAAAAAATTGTGAAACAACTGAAAATATGTCTTATTTTCTAGGTTCGTCAAAGTAGCCACCTTTGCTTTGATTACTTCTTTGCACACTCTTGGCATTCTCTTGATGAGCTTCAAGAGGTAGTCACCGGAAATGGTTCTCACTTCACAAGTGTGCCCTGTGATGTTTAATAAGTGGGATTTCTTGCCTTATAAATGGGGTTGGGACCATCAGTTGTGTTGTGCAGAAGTCTGGTGGATACACAGCCTATAGTCCTACTGAATAGACTGTTAGAATTTGTATTATGGCAAGAAAAAAGCAGCTATGTAAAGAAAAACAAGTGGCCATTAATACCTTAAGAAATGAAGGTCAGTCAGTCTGAAAAATTGGTAAAACTTTGAAAGTGTCCCCAAGTGCAGTGGCAAAAATCATCAAACGCTACAAAGATACTGGCTCATATGAGGACCGCCCCAGGAAAGGAAGACCAAGAGTCACCTCTGCTGCGGAGGATAAGTTTATCCGAGTCACCAGCCTCAGAAATCGCAAGTTCACATCAGCTCAGATTAGAGACCAGGTCAATACCACACAGAGATCTAGCAGCAGACACATCTCTAGAACAACTATTAAGAGGAGACTTTGTGCAGCAGGCCTTCATGGTAAAATAGCTGCTAGGAAACCACTGCTAAGAACAGGCAACAAGCAGAAGAGACTTGTTTGGGCTAAAGAACACAAGAAATGGACATTAGACCAGTGGAAATCTGTGCTTTGTTCTGATGAGTCCAAATTTGAGATCTTTGGATTCAACCACCGTGTCTTTGTGCGACGCAGAAAAGGTGAACAGATGGACTCTTCATGCCTGGTTCCCACCGTGAAGCATGGAGGAGGAGGTGTGATGGTGTGGGGGTGCTCTTTGCTGGTGACACTGTTGGGGATTTATTAAAAATTGAAGGCATACTGAACCAGCATGGCTACCACAGCATCTTGTAGCAGCATGCTATTCCATCCGGTTTGCGTTTAGTTGGATCATCATTTATTTTTCAACAGGACAATGACCCCAAACACACCTCCAGGCTGTGTAAGGAATATTTGACTAAGAAGGAGAGTGATGGGGTGCTATGCCAGATGACCTGGCCTCCACAGTCACCAGACCTGAACCTAATCGAGATGGTTTGGAGTGAGCTGGACCGCAGAGTGAAGGCAAAAGGGCCAAGTGCTAAGCATCTCTGGGAACTCCTTCAAGACTGTTGTAAAACCATTTCCGGTGACTACCTCTTGAAGCTCATCAAGAAAATGCCAAGAGTGTGCAAAGCAGTAATCAAACCAAAAGGTGGCTACTTTGAAGAACCTAGAATATAAGACATATTTTCAGTTGTTTCACACATTTTTGTTAAGTATTTCATTCCACATGTGTTAATTCATAGTTTTGATGCCTTCAATGTGAATCTACAATTTTCAGAGTCATGAAAATAAAGAAAACTCTTTGAATGAGAAGGTGTGTCCAAACGTTTGGTCTGTACTGTATATATATATATATATATATATATATATATATATATAGTATTGGCACCCCTGCAATTCTGTCAGATAATACTCAGTCTCTTCTTGAAAATGATTGCAATCACAAATTCTTTGGTATTATTATCTTCATTTAATTTGTCTTCAATGAAAAAAAATAAAAAAAATTGTCATAAAGCCAAATTGGATATAATTCCACACCAAACATAAAAAGGGGGTGGACAAAAATATTGGCACTGTTTGAAAAATTATGTGATGCTTCTCTAATTTGTGTAATTAAGAGCACCTGTAACTTACTTGTGGCACCTAACAGGTGTTGGCAATAACTAAATCACACTTGCAGCAGTTGACATGGATTAAAGTTGACTCAACCTCTGTCCTGTGTCCTTGTGTGCACCACATTGAGCATGGAGAAAAGAAAGAAGACCAATGAACTGTCTGAGGACTTGAGAATCCAAATTGTGAGGAAGCATGAGCAATCTCAAGGCTACAAGTCCATCTCCAAAGACCTGAAAGTTCCTGTGTCTACGGTGCGCAGTGCCATCAAGAAGTTTAAAGCCCATGGCACTGTGGCTAACCTCCCTAGATGTGGAAGGAAAAGAAAAATTGATGAGAGATTTCAACGCAAGATTGTGATGATGGTGGATAAAGAACCTCGACTAACATCCAAACAAGTTCAAGCTGCCCTGCAGTCCGAGGGTACAACAGTGTCAACCCGTACTATCCGTCGGCGTCTGAATTAAGAGTTTGAATTGGAATTGCCAAAACATACCTGAGAAAGCCTAAAACGTTTTGGAAGAATGTTCTCTGGCCGGAAGAGACAAAAGTAGAGCTTTTTGGGAAAAGCTATCAACATAGAGTTTGCAGGAAAAAAAGAGGCATTCAAAGAAAAGAACACGGTCCCTACAGTCAAACATGGCGGAGGTTCCCTGATGTTTTAGGGTTGCTTTGCTGCCTCTGGCACTGGACTGCTTGACTGTGTGCATGGCATTATGAAGTCTGAAGACTACAAACAAATTTTGCAGCATAATGTAGGGCCCAGTGTGAGAAAGCTGGGTCTCCCTCAGAGGTCATAGGTCTTCCAGCAGGACAATGACCCAAAACAAACTTCAAAAAGCACTAGAAAATGGTTTGAGAGAAAGCACTGGAGACTACTAAAGTGGACAGCAATGAGTCCAGACCTGAATCCCATAGAACACCTGTGGAGAGATCTCAAAATGGCAGTTTGGAGAAGGCACCCTTCAAATCTCAGGGACCTGGAGCAGTTTGCCAAAGAAGAATGGTCCAGGAGAGCATTGTAAGAAACTCATTGATGGTTACCGGAAGCGGTTGTTCGCAGTTATTTTGGCTAAAAGTTGTGCAACCAAGTATTAGGCTAAAGCCTGCTTTACACACTTCAATAGATCTTTCAATCCGTCGTCGGGGTCAAGTTGTAAGTGACGCACATCCGGCATCGTTCGTGATGTATTTGCGTGTGAAACCTACATGCGATCGATATTGAACGAAAATACGGTGATCGCATACACGTCGTTTATTCCTCATACATTGGACGTTTGGTAGTACGAAACTAGTGAATTGTAACGTGTGACATCACTCATACGATTTCGGTGTCTGATGCTATGTGCGCAGGTGTGCGCTCTGCACCGCAGCTTAACAAAGGTCTGCTTCAGAGCGCAGCTGAAAAGCTGCGATCTGAAGCGCCTCACAATGTCTGTCATGCACTAATCTCTGTCAGTCCGTCACTATCTCTGTCCCTCACTCTCTGTCCATGTCAGTCTATCCCCCTCTCTCATATACTCACCGATCCCCGATCCCCGGCGCTGCACGGCATTCACACTGCTCCGGCGGCTTTTACTGTTTTGAAAAAGCCGGCCGCCCATTAAACAATCTCCTATTCCCTGCTTTCCCCGCCCACCGGCGCCTATGATTGGTTACAGTGAGACACGCCCCCACGCTGAGTGACAGGTGTCACACTGCACCCAATCACAGCAGCCGGTGGGCGTGTCTATACTGTGTAGTGAAATAAATAATTAAATAATTTAAAAAAACGGCGTGAGGTCCCCCCCAATTTTAAAACCAGCCAGATAAAGCCATACGGCTGAAGGCTGGTATTCTCAGGATGGGGAGCTCCACGTTATGGGGAGCCCCCCACCCTAACAATATCAGCCAACAGCCGCCCAGAATTGCCGCATACATTATATGCGGCAGTTCTGGGACTGTACCCGGCTCTTCCCGATTTGCCCTGGTGCGTTGGCAAATCGGGGTAATAAGGAGTTATTGGCAGCCCATAGCTGCCAATAAGTCCTAGATTAATCATGTCAGGCGTCTATGAGACACCCTCCATGATTAATCTGTAAATTACAGTAAATAAACACACGCCCGAAAAAATCCTTTATTAGAAATAAAAAACACAAACACATTCCCTGGTTCACCACTTTAATCTGCCCCAAAAAGCCCTCCATGTCCGGCGTACTCCACAGTCCTCCAGCGTCGCTTCCAGCGCTGCTGCATGGAGGTGACCGGAGCTGCAGCAGACACAGCCGCTCCGGTCACCTCCACGCAGGTAATGAAAACAGCCGCGCGATCAGCTGCTGTCACTGAGGTTACCCGCTGTCACTGGATCCAGCGGTGGATGCAGTGGTGGCCGCGGGTAACCTCAGTGACAGCTCAGCTGATCGCGCTACTCACCTCAGTTGCTGACCGGAGCGGCGGTGAGTAGCGCGATCAGCTGAGCTGTCACTGAGGTTACCCGCGGCCACCGCTGCATCCACCGCTGGATCCAGTGACAGCGGGTAACCTCACTGACAGCTCAGCCGATAGCGCGGCTGTCTTCATTACCTGCGTGGAGCTGACAGGAGCGGCGGTGTCTGCTGCAGCTCCGGTCACCTCCATGCAGCAGCGCTGGATGTGACGCTGGAGGACTGTGGAGTACGCCGGACATGGAGGGCTTTTTGGGGCAGATTAAAGTGGTGAACCAGGGTATATGTTTGTGTTTTTATTTCTAATAAAGGATTTTTTCGGGTGTGTGTGTTTATTTACTGTAATTTACAGATTAATCATGGAGGGTGTCTCATAGACGCCTGACATGATTAATCTAGGACTTATTGGCAGCTATGGGCTGCCAATAACTCCTTATTACCCCGATTTGCCAACGCACCAGGGCAAATCGGGAAGAGCCGGGTACAGTCCCAGAACTGCCGCATATAATGTATGCGGCAATTCTGGGCGGCTGTTGGCTGATATTGTTAGGCTGGGGGGCTCCCCATAACGTGGAGCTCCCCATCCTGAGAATATCAGCCTTCAGCCGTATGGCTTTATCTGCCTGGTTTTAAAATTGGGGGGGGACCGCACGCCGTTTTTTTTAATTATTTAATTATTTATTTCACTACACAGTATAGACACGCCCACCGGCTGCTGTGATTGGGTGCAGTGTGACACCTGTCACTCAGCGTGGGGGCGTGTCTCACTGTAACCAATCATAGGCGCCGGTGGGCGGGGAAAGCAGGGAATAGGAGATTGTTTAATGGGCGGCCGGCTTTTTCAAAACAGTAAAAGCCGCCGGAGCAGTGTGAATGCCGTGCAGCGCCGGGGATCGGGGATCGGTGAGTATGAGAGAGGGCTGCTCAATTCACTTACTCAGGAGATTAGCGGTCACCGGTGAGTCCTTCACTGGTGACCGCTAATCAGAGCGCGACACAGACAGAGCCGCAGCATGACCATGAAGTCGGGTGAGGTTCACCCGAGTTCATTCTGACAGTGCGGCTCTGTCTGTGTCTGCTGTGAACTACCATTCACCGCTGCTACATGGCTGTCTGTGTCTGCTGTCAGCGGTCATGTAGCAGAGCTGAATGGCAGATGACATAGTAAAAACGCATCCCTACACATTACACACGCTTGTCAAGACAATAAATAAAAAAAAAAAGGGTGCCCAATGCATACGTCACAGAGCACATGATCTAAAGGATCGCACACAAAATTGACCAATTTAACATAGGCTACTAACGCACGTGTGACAGCAAATGAACGACCTACGTGCGATCTCATTAGATCGCATATGCGACCTGGGCGTGTCACATCGCATACGAGATCGCATACCTAATTGTAAGGTGTAAAGCTGGCTTAAGGGTGCCAATACGTTTGTCTGGCCCATTTTTGGAGTTTTGTGTGAAATGATCAATGATTTGATTTTTGTTTAATTCTCTTTTGTGTTTTTTCATTGCAAGCAAAATAAATGAAGATAATAATGCCACATAATTTGTGATTGCAATCATTTTCAAGAATAAACTGAGTATTATCTGACAGAATTGCAGGGGTGCCAATACTTTTGACCAGCACTGTATATATATACACACACTGGGAAACAACAAGAAAATTGGATATGTAGGTCAGTTTCTGTTGCTGATTTTAAATATGTCGTTATAAAAAAATCGCATTCCACTCGGATTCATATTACTCTATGCGGCCGTTCCCATCTGCGATTATTTTCTCAGCCCTAATTGGACCAAGAAAACAGTCGCAGCATGCTGCAGGTGGAATCAGATCCATATTCACTCGCACCCATACAAGTCTATGGGTGTGAGTGAAACATCGCACTGTGGTGACACAGGAGTGCAGTGTAATAATCGCATCAGCTGATAATGGAGGAGACGGGGAGATTAATCCCTCCCTCTCCTTCGCACCGCCCGCCTTCTCTTCCGCAGCTGTGATCCAATTGCAGGATCAGATCAGAGTCGCCTCACACTCGGCTTACACTCGCAGCAGAGTAGGAGCTGAGGGTCATTAGCATATTGCATCTGATGCTCTCACATTGAATGCCATACGCTCGTGTGGCCCCAGCCTAAAGCCTGCTTTACACGAGTCGACCGATCGTGCGATTTCACGATCCATCGTACCCGCCCCATCGTTTGTGCGTCACGGGCAAATCACTGCCCGTGTCGCACAAAGTCGTGAAACCCCCGTCACACGTACTTACCTGCTGAGCGACCTTGCTGTGGGCGGCGAACATCCACTTCCTGAAGGGGGAGGGACGTTCGGCGTCACAGCGACGTCAAACAGCCGCCGGCCAATAGAAGCGGAGGGGCGGAGATGAGCGGGACATAAACATCCCGCCCAGCTCTTTCCTTCCGCATAGCCGCCGGGAGCCACGGGACGCAGGTAAACTGTGTTCATCGTTCCCGGGGTGTCACACGGAGCAATGTGTGCTATCCCATTTACGATGAACAACCAGCGCCATTTTAATTAAACAATTTTTTAAAACTGAGCGACGAGCACACGACTCACGATTTGGGAGCGATACTGCGTCGCTCGGAGGTGTCACACGAGACGACGTTGTGAACGATGCCGGATGTGCGTCATGAAAACCGTGACCCCGACGATGCATCGCACGATAGCTTGTCTCGTGTAAAGCCCGCATAACACTGATTTCTACTAAATATTATTTTTGCCTTTTTGGTTATTAAAACAAATTGATACATGTAGTTTTTCTTTGATTTATAAAGAATTTACATCACAGAATAAGTTATATAAATTAAATATGCAGAAAAAGTGGTCATTGATACACGGTTGATCTACTGAGATATCTCGCAAGAACTCTATAAGCACTTTAAGATTTTTTGCGGTGAGATGAATTATAATTCATCTATTTTTTTAACAGTTCATTCCTATATGTAAATTCATGATATACTTCTCCTTAGCTAGGTTATGTGATCTCATTACGAGTACGATCCCTTGGGAATCACATCCCTTTCATTTCTCTATCCGGGGTCACCATCTCAGCTTCCAAAACCTGCATGATGAAACTGCACTGACTACATGAACTATACCACTGACGTTCTTCACAGAAGAGAACAGAATCTCCTATCACAGTAACTGATGATGACTATACAGCTCCTATCAAATAATAATAAAGAACATGATATATACTATACTCTCAGAATCTATCTTTCTTAAAAGAATGTAAAAGGAAGGTTAATAATACACTGTATACAGAGTTATTAGGGAAGTACTTTGACCACATCATTTTTATGCAGATTTTCATATTCAAAACTAAATAAACTTAAATGCTTATTGGTTTTAAGCATATCGGGTGATATGTATTTTTGTCATGAGGGAGGTTGTAGCCTAAGGATATCAACACCCTTCATCAAGGTGTGCAGAATTATTAGGCATCTTATTTTTCTCATGCAAAATTAGCCTAAAACGTGATGTAACTGTGAAAAGTGAAATATTGCTACAAGTGTAACAAAGTTATGCAACACTCTTGAAATTATTAAGATATTTGGGAGTGATCACAGAACCAACAAAAGGTTTGTTGCAAATAGTCAACAGGTCTGAAAAAAACATGTTGAGAAATGAAAGATGAATATTAACCCCTTAACGACCACAGGCAGTAATATTACGTCCCTGTGTGGCGCCCTGGACAAGCCAGGGGCCACAGGTAACAACACACCCCCACCCCCACCCCCAGCAGTTCACAGCAGTCATCCCCAGTGAGACCTGATTTCTTCCCTCGGGTTCAGACAGACACACCAGGTGGGCGGAGTCAGGCAGATAGGCACCCCCACCGAGGAGTCTAGCTGGCCTGAGGCAAAAACCAGCTCAGACAAGTCCAGGCAGAGGAAGAGAGAGGAGGTCTGCAGAGAGGCAGACGCAGACTGGGGCCTAGGTTGGAGCCTAGGTCCCTCGTGTAGACAGTGAGGCAGACGGTAGTGGCCGTCTGCAGGAGCCGGGAAGACAGTCTTGGTGGAACCGTAGGTAGCCGGGACAGGGTAGTGACCCATCCGGTACCGGACCGGGGAGCCAGCTGGAAACCGGAGCGCAGGAGGAGCGTACACGAAGGGGCAGGAAAGGACTTACACTACCAAACTGGGTCAGGGGAAAAACACCGCAGCCGTCTGTGGGACCCGTCCATCCAGCCGTTTGCTTTACCGGAGACTTTGCATTCATCATTGGCTGAGTGAGTACCACCGTGCCGTGCGGCACCGCGCTGCCCCCGCGACCCTGCACCTCACCAGGCCCCGTAGCCCGCCTGCCATCCCTCCCTCACCGGGCCCCGGGACAACCAACCCCCCTACCCATGGAGGGGAGAAACAACATCCAAGCTGCTCCCTGTCACCGCTCCCGGGATCCCCGTCCAGAGCAGCGGTGGTGTCACAACCTCATCACAACCGTGGGTGGCGTCACGGACAATATCCCTAAACCAAACCACCCCCTTTCACTCACGGGCAAGGAGCGCCGGCCGCTCGAGTCCCCGGGATCCGGCCCACTGCTTGAGCCACCGACCAAGCAGCAGCAGCAGCAGCCGGACCCGAGCAGTGGGTGAGCGCAGCGTCCCCTCCTCCGCCCGCGACACCTTTGGTCATAGTCTTAATCCCCACCTGCTGCTGCGGGCTGCAGGCAGGGATCCGTGCACGTCAGCTGATTTGTATAGCTAACATGTGTGCCTCGCAGGTACAAGTTGAATCGCTATCCACCTATACCTGTTACTTCCTTAAATGGCCCTGTCAAGATGTGACAGCGCCATTATAATGTCAATCGAGGTAATCGAATACTCACAGGCCTCCACCGGAAGTCACGTGATGTGATCACATGGATCCGATGGTTGTCATGGTAGCACAGGGTCATGAATATTAACCCCTTAACGACCACAGGCAGTACTATTACGTCCCTGTGTGGCGCCCTGGACAAGCCAGGGGCCACAGGTAACAACACACACACACCCACACCCCCATGACTCCTGTAGCTCATATGACTCAGGTTCTGTAAGAAATAGCAGAGTACTGGCTGTTACAAGAGATGATCATTTCTCCCAGTCTGAGCATTGCTGCTCTGATTGGGAGAAATGAATGAGCAATTAGACAGCTGATCCTTATAGTCTCCTTGGGGGACTAGTAAAATAAAAAAAACCTAAAAGTTCAAATCACCCCCCATTCGCCCCATTGAAAATTAAAGGGTAAAAAAAAATATACACATATTTGGCATCATCGCATTCAGAAACGCCCGATATATCAAAATATAAAATCAATTAATCTGATCAGTAAACGGCATAGCAGCAAAAAATTCCAAAAGCCAAAATTATGTTTTTTGGTCGCCTCAGATTTTGCACAAAATGCAATAACAGGCGATCAAAACATAGAATCGGAGCAAAAATGGTATGGTTAAAAATGTCATCCTGAGATGCAAAAAAAAAATAAACCATTACTGTGCTATAGATCCCGAACCATGAGAATACTATGGGTCCTGGAAAATGGTGCAAAACGTAGCCACTTTTTTTGAAGAAACATCTCTTTATCTATGCTACTAGACACAGGGACAGTTAGACAGGGATTAGCAATATGCACCCAGAACTGCACGTGGCTCTGGGTGCATATTGGACCTGGCAGGTTCCCTTTAAGGCAGTGATTGAAAATACTGGTGGCCACACAAAATATTGACACTCTGGGGACAATTTGCCATTTTCACTCAGGGGTGTACTCACTTTTGTTACCAGCAGTTTGACATTAGTGATTGTGAGTTCAGTTATTTAGAAGACACACCAGATTTCCACTGTTATACAAGCTGTACACTGACTACTGTACATTGTATCACAGGGTCAGATCATCGGTGTTATCCCATAAAAAAATATAATAAAATATTTACAAAAATATAAGGGGTGTACTCACTTTTGTGATATACTGTATGTCAACATTCCGTAAATCAGATATTTCCCACCAAGACCTGACTTCATTATTATGCTATGCAAATATATTAAATATAATACAGTCTGATAGCTAAATATGTTTTAAAATAAGCAATAAAGTACAATTTGCTTAATATCTTGGCAGGGCTGGGTAAAATATTGGGGACCTCCAGCTGGTACATCTCTTGGAATTTTGTAAATAAATTGCAATAATCCTACCAGTAATATTTATTTTTTGCAAGTAATACATTGTTTTGCTTTATTAGTCTAATAAAAGTTAAACTTTAACTATTGTATCACTATTTCAGAGCACCGTATTTCCTGCAAAACATATAC
Source organism: Anomaloglossus baeobatrachus (assembly GCF_048569485.1). NCBI lineage: Eukaryota > Metazoa > Chordata > Amphibia > Anura > Aromobatidae > Anomaloglossus > Anomaloglossus baeobatrachus. The sequence goes on from NC_134353.1 coordinate 92,215,623, forward strand.
GAGTCTCTACGGAGAATGTACACGATAATGCAATAATTCTTAAAGGTCTCTGGAGTGTTATAATCATGGAAAATGCATCTGATAAAAGCTCCCGTATTATTACTGGCCATGACTACTCTTTTCTATTGATATAAGTGCACATCTAATATATAAAGCTGAGTGTATGTGTGTATGTATATGTGTGTGTATGTACAGTGCCTACAAGTAGTATTCAACCCCCTGCAGATTTAGCAGGTTTGATAAGATGCAAATAAGTTAGAGCCTGCAAACTTCAAACAAGAGCAGGATTTATTAACAGATGCATAAATCTTACAAACCAACAAGTTATGTTGCTCAGTTAAATTTTAATACATTTTCAACATAAAAGTGTGGGTCAATTATTATTCAACCCCTAGGTTTAATATTTTGTGGAATAACCCTTGTTTGCAATTACAGCTAATAATCGTCTTTTATAAGACCTGATCAGGCCGGCACAGGTATCTGGAGTTATCTTGGCCCACTCCTCCATGCAGATCTTCTCCAAGTTATCTAGGTTCTTTGGGTGTCTCATGTGGACTTTAGTCTTGAGCTCCTTCCACAAGTTTTCAATTGGGTTAAGGTCAGGAGACTGACTAGGCCACTGCAACACCTTGATTTTTTCCCTCTTGAACCAGGCCTTGGTTTTCTTGGCTGTGTGCTTTGGGTCGTTGTCTTGTTGGAAGATGAAATGATGACCCATCTTAAGATCCTTGATGGAGGAGCAGAGGTTCTTGGCCAAAATCTCCAGGTAGGCCGTGCTATCCATCTTCCCATGGATGCGGACCAGATGGCCAGGCCCCTTGGCTGAGAAACAGCCCCACAGCATGATGCTGCCACCACCATGCTTGACTGTAGGGATGGTATTCTTGGGGTCGTATGCAGTGCCATCCAGTCTCCAAAGGTCACGTGTGTGGCTGGCACCAAAGATCTCGATCTTGGTCTCATCAGACCAGAGAACCTTGAACCAGTCTGTCTCAGAGTCCTCCAAGTGATCATGAGCAAACTGTAGACGAGCCTTGACATGATGCTTTGAAAGTAAAGGTACCTTACGGGCTCGTCTGGAACGGAGACCATTGCGGTGGAGTACGTTACTTATGGTATTGACTGAAACCAATGTCCCCACTGCCATGAGATCTTCCCGGAGCTCCTTCCTTGTTGTCCTTGGGTTAGCCTTGACTCTTCGGACAAGCCTGGCCTCGGCACGGGTGGAAACTTTCAAAGGCTGTCCAGGCCGTGGAAGGCTAACAGTAGTTCCATAAGCCTTCCACTTCTGGATGATGCTCCCAACAGTGGAGACAGGTAGGCCCAACTCCTTGGAAAGGGTTTTGTACCCCTTGCCAGCCTTGTGACCCTCCACGATCTTGTCACTGATGGCCTTGGAATGCTCCTTTGTCTTTCCCATGTTGACCAAGTATGAGTGCTGTACACAAGTTTAGGGAGGGTCTTAATTAGTCAGAAAAGGCTGGAAAAAGAGATAATTAATCCAAACATGTGAAGCTCATTGTTCTTTGTGCCTGAAATACGTCTTAATACTTTAGGGAAACCAAACAGAATTCTGGTGTTTTGAGGGGTTGAATAATAAATGACCCTCTGAATAAACTTTTCACAATTTAAAAAAAATAAATAAAAAAAGAAATAACATTCTTTTTTGCTGCAGTGCATTTCACACTTCCAGGCTGATCTACAGTCCAAATGTCACAATGCCAAGTTAATTCCGAATGTGTAAACCTGCTAAATCTGCAGGGGGTTGAATACTACTTGTAGGCACTGTATGTATGTATGTATGTATGTATGTATGTATGTATGTATGTCCGCTAGAGGAATTCGCACCGTCACATTTACAATCACAAAATTTTGCACAGACACTCCATGTGACTCAGGGAATGTCAGACTATGTTTGGATCGGAAAATGTAACCCCGCGCTTTACAGTTACTCTCCAAAAATCCTGCCTCCATTAACGTCAATGGAGCTGCGAGCTATTAGGTTTTTAATAGGAGCTGTGAGTGGTTGCTATAGGAACAAAATAAATTGTTAGTATAAGAAGCTTATGTGTGAGGTAATAAGATGTCGGTGGGGAGACGGATAGAGACAGAAAGAGACAGAGAGAGAGAGACAGACAGTCAAAGAGACAGACAGAGGCAGACAGACACAGACACAGGGAAAGAGACAGACAGAGAGACAGACAGAGACAGACAGGTAAAGAAACAGGCAGATAGGGAAAGAGACAGCGATAGACAGGGAAAGAGACAGACAGAGAGATGACAGAGACAAGGAAAGAGACAGGGAAAGAGACAGTGACAAGGAAAGAGACAGACAAGTAAAGAGACAAGGAAAGAGACAGAGAAAGACAGGGAAAGAGACAGACGGGCAAAGAGACAGACCTGGAGCGAGACAGACCTGGAGCAAGACAGACCTGGAGCGAGACAGACCTGGAGCGAGACAGACCTTGAACGAGAGACCTGGAACGAGACAGACGGGGAAAGAGACAGACGGGGAAAGAGACAGACAGACACAGATAGAGACAGACAGACACAGAGATAGAGAGAGACAGAGAGACTGATACAGAGACAGACAGAGAAACTGATACAGACAGACAGAGACAGACACACAGAGACAGACAGAATCTCTGTTTATAATACAACATAAAATATAGCACATAAATTCTAAATATACAATATATGTAACAATAGAAAAAAATATTAAAATATCAGTGCTTAAAAGGGAACCTGTCACTAGATTTGGGGCCTATAAGCTGTGGTCACCACCAGTGGTCTCTTATATACAGCATTCTAACATGCTGTATATAAGAGCCCAGGCCGCTGTGTAGAACATAAAAAATTCTTTATAATACTCACCAAAAAGGTCGCTCCAATGCAGACTGGGCAAATGGGTGGCGCCTTTCTCTGGGACCGGCGCCTCCTCTTTCGGTCATGTTTGTTCTCCTTCCTCTGAAGCCAGCGTGCATGACGCGTCCTACGTCATACACACTCGTCGGCATTCAGGTCCTGCACAGTCGCACTTTGAACTACCTGGGTCAGGGCAAATCAAAGTATTGTAGTGCGCTTGTGCAGGACCTCAATACTGGCCTGTGTGCATTATGTAGGACGCGTCATGCACGCCGGTTTCAGGAGAAGGAAGACCAAGATGGCCAAAAGAGGAGTCGCCGGTCCTAGAAAACAGCGCACCCATCTGACCAGTCTGCACAGGAGCGACGTCCTAGGTGAGTATTATAAAGTGTTTTTTATTTTATACAGAGTGGCCTGGGCTCTTATATACAGCATGTTAGAATGCTGTATATAGGAGCCCAGTGGTGGTGACCACAGCTTATAGGCCCCAAATCTAGTGACAGGTTCCCTTTAACATCTTGTGACATTATTCCAAAACCTGTATAACTAAAGAATTATTCATATTGATGAGTGAATTGTTTTGCTGTGAATAAAATTCATGCTGAATTTCAGAAAATTTGCAATCCCCATGAATTTGAAAAAAAAAAATAAAAAAATGCCTTTCATATATCACATCACACAGTATCGAGTAGCCAATCAGTTTCAACTATTCAAGGCCTGTATAAAAGCTGAAGTAGGAAACACAGAAGCCTATTTAGGGTGATTCAAGATACAGAGAGGATGTCAGAGCGCACAGCTTTACCATAGAAATAGGGAGAGAAATCCCTATAACATTGGACAAATACTATAGACATTGATGTGTTATAGAACTGCAGCAATGAAATATATGATTGTATTGTTTGTAAGTAATACAGATATCCAATTGATAGGGGGGCAAGAGAAGAGCAGAACCAGCATCAGCAGTGCCAGAATCAGGGTGATTGATCAGTGATATGGTGCAGATGGCATTTCTCCTGATGCAGTTAAATAACACTTTTTTAATTCTTAATACACTTAATGCGCATAAAGCATCAACAAGTCAGCGAAATATTTTTTTTTTTTTTACAGAAAAAAATCTGAAATCAGCTTCAGTTAGAAAAGATGTGCTTGCTTGTTACAAGCGGTCATACTGAGTTTTTACATTTCTTCTGCAATCCTGTTTGTGAAGGAGGAATAATTGTTTAAAAAGAATGAAAGAAAATTCCCCCAAATCCTAACATGTACCTGCAGCTATCTACCTCACATAGTGTGCTTGTCACAAATGTTTCTTTGTATACCTGTTATACTAGTCCATTTTAAGATCTGTACACACCACACCAATACTGAGCCATGTTGTCAATGCTAGATTTATGTAGTAATATTGCCCCCCCCCCAATTGTTCCTACTTAATGTGCTATTATCGTCCCTATTTTGCTTCCTTATTGTTGTAATATTACCCGTCATTTCCCCTTCTTATTTTGTAAAACTACCTCCATTGTGCTCCCCCTTATTGCAATATTGTCCCCGTTTTCCACTTTTTTTGTAGTAATATTGCCCCCCCCCCGTGTCTCTTTATTGCATTTATACTGCCTCCTATTGTACTTTCTATTTGTAGTAATACTAGGTGGGCATAAAATAACCTAAGGTGTTTGGAGCCGTGTGCAGACTGACCCAGTGGACAGAATTGGCTGAAAATTGGTATGTATGCTATTCAAGGCATGGGGAAACGGAAGGCATCTTAAAAGTTTTTTTTATACCAAAACTCCCCACCAGGTGAAAATGTGGCGCTGTACAGTGAGCGCACCTTGCAACTCAGTTTGTAAGATGCCTGTCCGGATCGTGCGCTGTTAGTGCAGTATGAGAATGCCAGCTGCACTGAGAGCCTTACATCATTTGAAAGACCTTCACACATGTAGCGGTCCAATGGCAGTCAATTCGCTGAGACAGATGATGACACGTTTTGAGACAACAGGGTTACTGAGTGTTCAACCAGGGCGCAGGTGACGACAGATAAGCAGAGAGGTTGTGGAGGACATTGCCACTGCCGTCATGAAACAGGGCATGAGCAACCCTACCGGGAACACATGGTGTTTCCAGGCAATTGGAGCTCCCATACAGCACAGTGTACAAAGTTCTCCAAACGGTCTTGCGGGCATACTTGTACAAAATTAGCCATCATCAAGAACTTCCTCCTCGTGAGAATGATACCCGCATGACATTTGCATTCATGTTTCTGGCGAGAGTGGAAGTGGATGGCAATTGGACATGGAATGTTCTGTGATGCGACCTGAATAGAACGGTGAACACACAAAACTGTCGCATATGGGCTACCAAAAATCCGCATGCGGTCGAGGGCGATCCGCTACATTCGCCAAAGGTAACCGTTTGAAGTGGCTTCACTTCATCATTCATCCTCGGACCATTCTTTTATGAAGAAATGAGGCCAACTGGGGTTGCTACATGTTCCGTGACAGCAACGAGATACCAGACAATGCTGGAAACAGTGGTTGTTCCGCAACTCCAACAGCGGCAGTGTCTTCAGACGACCACCTTCATGCATGATGGAGCACCTCCTCACATCGCAAATCATGTGAAGAACGTTCTGGGGGCACATTTTCCCGATAACAGGATTTTGAGACGCTCCTTCGCTAACGCATGGCCGCAACGTTCGCCCAATCTCAATCCTTGTGATTTCTGGTTGTGGGGACGCTTGAAAGACCGTGTTTATAGGGGAAATGTCGATACCCTGGCTGACCTCAAAAAACGCATCATTTTGGAAATGCACAGCATCTCACAAGACATGTTAAACGCAAGCATTGAGCATGTTCTGCATAAGATGAACATTATCACCATGCATGATGACGGCCATATTGAACAGTTATGCTATTCTGTGGAACAATTGTGACATCTCCAATTATCAGCACACGGTTTTTGGGCCGCTTGCTCACTGTACAGCGCCACTTTTTCACGTCATGGGAGTTTTTGGTATAATTTTTTTTTAAGATACCTTCCTTTGCCCCATGCCTTGAAAAGCATACAAACCAATTTTCAGCCAATTCTGTCCACTGGGTCAGTCTGCACACGGCTCCAAACACCTTAGGTTATTTTATGGCCACCTTGTATTTACACACAGTGGGTCTCTCAACTTGTCAAAGTGCACTGCATCAAAGACACCTGGAGCAGCCACTAGGGGTAGGTGTGACACGAGTGTCACTGCCCACTGGGTGAATGTTTTGAAGAGCAGTGACACACCACCATAACTAGGACAGGTGGTGAAACCTCCACAGTTGGGTGCTAGGTCTGGTTTCAGTGCAGCCCACTATGCAAATTTCCTTGAAATTATGCAATATCATCTAAAATATCCTAAAATAACAATCAAGTGCCCATAAACAATGCTAATTATAACATCTATTATTATTATTATACAAAAATATTGGAATGCCCCCCCCAGTTGTCATAGAAGCCTGTGAACTGATGATTCGGCACTTGTTCCTTGTGTGATAATATAAAGTGAAACAGTTGTGGTTAGTAGGGACATAATGATGTAATTTGTATCCTTAAGATTCATTAATCAGTGATGCCATGTGAAAAATGACATTTCAGAGGAAATCACTTGGCTCAGGCGGCTTTGAAGCTGAGCACAGTATACTTGGCTGATCAGTTGTTAAACAGTTTTGAAGCTTTAATTCATTTTATATAGCTTAGAGGATATTTTTCTACAATCTATAATTATTTTATATATTACTATAGACGAAGACTGATGCACTGAAGATTTCTAAGATGTTCAAAGGTTTGCAGGAAGAAGGAACAGGAAAGGCTTAAATGCATGTATTGACACTATATAAAGCAGTGGTCCCCAACCTTCCTTCACTGGAGAACCATATTCAACTCTGTGAAATGGCAGAGAGCCACATCCAGGTCCATTACCTCTCCACCTCCATCATAGTGACAATCAAAATCCACCATTATTGGAGTGATGACAGCTAAAGCTTCCCTGCAGAAAGACCAAAGAGACCTTGTGTCCCTTATAGGTGTGTCAGACACTCTCACGTCACTATGATATCCAGCTTCTAGCATTACTCTACCTAACAGTATCATCCTATCTCCACCCTACAATATTTATCCCCCATCCTCAGTGCCAGTATATGCTCATCCAGGTCTGCTCTTCTGTGCAGAACTACTCCTAGTAGTCACCATATGGACCTTCTAGTCTTCATAGTTGGTTGCAAGATCTAGTACTAGTGCACCAGTTGGTAGAGAGTTGCGAGCCACAATTCTTCGGCCTGCAATTTTCATGTGGCTCCCAGGTAGAGATGAACAGTTCCGTCAAGGCTTGGTTCGAAGACAGGAAACGAACCTAACTCCACAGGCTTGAGCTTAACCTGAACCTTGGATCAAGTCACTTATTGGCAGTTTGATTCTCCGCCCATGTCGCGGGCGGGGAGGAGGGTGTCAGCACACCGCGCTCACCCCTTCTGCTCGGGTCCGGCAGCTGCTCCTGGTGGCTCGAGCCGTAGGCCGGATCCCGGGGTTTCTCGAGCGACACTCCTCGCCCGTGAGTGAAAGGGGGGTGTTTGTTGGGTGTGGGGATTGTGATAGTTCGTGACGCCACCCACGGTTGTGGTGATTGCACCACCGCTGCTCAGTGTGGGGGTCCCGGGGATGGTGATGCGGAGCAGCCAGGTGTTGTGTTGCCCCTCCGTGGGTAGGGGTTGGTGATCCCGGGGCCCAGTGAAGAGATGTGAAGTGTAGGGCCTGGAGGGCGCAGGGACGCGGGGGCAGCGCTGTGCCTTGCGGCACTGTGGTACTCACTCAGCCTGAGACTTGGACACAGTTTGTACGGTAAACCAAACGGCTGGTAGGACGGTCCCACAGACGGCTGCACCTGCACTCCCGGTAGGTGACGGTGATGTCTCTCTTCCTTGCACCTGTGTTGACTGATGGTAGCGGTGGATTCCCTCCGGTTACCCGCTGCCCGACTGCAATCTGGGCCGGAGGAGCTCTACACTTTGCCCGCAGGAGCTGGCCCTGGGGAAACTGGTGCCCTGGCGGTGGCGGTGTCTCCCCGGTAATGGTCGGGCTGTTGCCGTCAATCGGGACTTGGTTGCTGGAGGATCTACGTCCCCTTCACTGACGGATTCGGCAAATTTGGCGACTCCTAGCCTTGCCGGGGTCCGAGAGGCCCCTGCCCTGGTGCTGACTGTCCTTCGGAACACTGCTCCAGACCACCGGGCACACAGCCAACGGGGTCCTTCCAGGAACTTCCAAACGGTCCCCCTCCGGACAGTCACCGCCGTCGCTGACCTTGCTGTTCTAGCCCTACACACAGCTGGGCTCTCAGGCTTTGCACACTCTCTGCTCTGTCACCACTTCTTGCTTTCCTCCTTTACTCCTTTTCTTTCCTCCACTTTCACTTCTTGGTTGTTTACTCTAGCCCCTGCCTGGGCTACTCCTCACTCCTTCCACTTCCTCCTCCCTGACTAGACTCCTGCTCCTCCCAGAGCTTTCTGCCTGACACCTCCTGCCTCCAGAGCTGTGAGCTCCTTGGTGGGCGGAGCCAACCGCCTGGCCCACCCCCTGGTGTGCATCAACAGACTCCTGGAGGAAGGCAACAAGGATTTCTGGTTAGCAGATGTGCCTACCTGGAGTGTGGGGTGTGGTGGTGTTGTGACCTGTGTCCCCTGGCTTGCCCAGGGCGACACATTCCCCCTTAGCAAAATGCAGACCGTCCGCGGGCTGCCGTCCTACACCGGTTTTATTTTTCTGTAAAAAGGGGATAACAGGGTTAAACAGACATGCATAACATTTTTAATAAACTCTTCCCAAGACGGGAGGCACATTTACTTTAAACGTTTCAACGGTATACGGTCACGGTTTCCGCTCTCTCCCACCCAAGTACCCTGGCCCTGATGCTGCCCCTAAAACCCAGGCAGCACCCCTTGACCCACAGTCCAGCACACGGTACCCGAGCGGGATCTGTCCTTCCCTCCAGAGGGTAGCCACCGGTTCCTTTGGTGGCTGGGCCCTGGCCTGCTCTGCTCAGGGCCCTCCCTCCAACCTGCCTCTCCGGAGGCGGCATTGCGGAAAACGGTAACGGTACCCAACATATTTACAAGCCACTAACGTTTGTGGTTGCCCTGCAGAGTTCACGGGCTTGTCCATGGATAGTTCCCATGCATTAAACTTTTAACGGTCCCCACGGGGACAACGGTGCCGGCTCCGGCCGGTTGCAAATCACACAAGACAATCAGATAAACTTCAGGTAATTTTCATTTTCATCATCTTTTTCAACTTCAGTAAAACTTTCAAACAACAAACAAGCAGGTGGTCCCAACGGGGACGGTGCTGCGGGCCTCCATTGCCCTACTCCGGTCTTTCAAGCGCTGGGGCTGCTGGCAAGGGGTAGAGGTCTGCGCTCGCTCGGGCCTCCGGGCCCCTCCTGAGGTTAACGTCCAGCGCAAACCAGCCTCGCTCCCCAAAGTGCCGGGTATACCGCACAATATCTCCCGGCATCAGGTTACGGCCGGGATGTTCTTCGGGCAGGTGAGCATGCACGTCCCGCCGGGCTACAAACACCTCAGCCTCCAGGCCCGGCTCGTAGATGAACCCGTAGCCCCGGTGGACATCAAACCGCCTCACCTGTCCCTCGTACAGCGGTCCCCGGTCACGGAAGGTCGCTTGCCGGAGATTTTCTTTCTCACGGATCGCTCTGGCCACCAGCTCGGCCTTCTTCCTCTCTCTCTCGGCGATCTCCAGGCCCAGCGGTACCGGCTCCCTATCCCAGTACGGCGCTGCTGCCAGCGCCGGCGCACGGGTCGGGCCCCGCGGGACATCCAGAACGTTACCCACTGTCAGGAAGGTGGGCGGCGTATCCCGCGGTGTCATGGCCTTGGGCGCTGCCCTGCAGCAACAACCCGGCGCTACCTCAGCCGAGGTGTGGGGGATGGGCCTAGGGGCTTTCCGCTGCTGGGCCTTCGGCTCGGAGCGGGTTATCGGCTCCGGCTCGGGGAGTTTTTCAGGGGATGCCTCCGGTTCGGTCTTCGGAGTCTTCCACGGCAACACCGCCGACTTGCTGCGGGCTCCGGCTACAGGTTGGCCCGCTTGGGCGGGGACGCTGGGTACTGCTACCGGTTGCGGTGGTAGCAGGCCTAGTGGCGGGGTCACGGCCTCCGGGACGGGTGGCGAGGGAGGCAGCGAAGGGAGAGGGCTTGGACCGGGCCCCACAGCCGCGATGACCGGCCCCTCAAGGGCATCGGGACGTGGGTCACTCACCCTCCCTTTCTCCGCTTCCTCCTCGTGTCTCCGCACGGTGGCTGCAACGTCCGCCATGTCGGCCTCCCACTCCTCCATGAGGAGCTGCATCTTCACCTGCAGCCGTTGGTAGAGCTGCGCGGTCCGGATCTCCACCCACGCCGCGGTTCCAGGCGCGGGGGGTACGGTGTCGCGGGACGGCATCCACATGACGGCTGGTTCGTCTGCTTCCAGGAACGGGATGTTTGCAGAGTCCTGGCGTCCCTGCTTATATAGCCGCAGCTACATGCGGCCGGCCGCCATCGCGTCCCCCTTAGCTCTTTCCGGCCCCTCCTCTCTCGGGGCGGAGTTTTGGCCTTCGCGCCTCTACTGCTCGAGAAGACGCTCGAGCGGGAACTTTTCGCGCCAAAGATGGCGGCTTCTGAAATTTTTCTGCCGGATACCTCCGGCGGTAACAAGGCGCACCTCTACCAGACGGCAGAGCGGTAAGATCCTGTTCGTGACGCCAAGTTGTCGCGGGCGGGGAGGAGGGTGTCAGCACACCGCGCTCACCCCTTCTGCTCGGGTCCGGCAGCTGCTCCTGGTGGCTCGAGCCGTAGGCCGGATCCCGGGGTTTCTCGAGCGACACTCCTCGCCCGTGAGTGAAAGGGGGGTGTTTGTTGGGTGTGGGGATTGTGATAGTTCGTGACGCCACCCACGGTTGTGGTGATTGCACCACCGCTGCTCAGTGTGGGGGTCCCGGGGATGGTGATGCGGAGCAGCCAGGTGTTGTGTTGCCCCTCCGTGGGTAGGGGTTGGTGATCCCGGGGCCCAGTGAAGAGATGTGAAGTGTATGGCCTGGAGGGCGCAGGGACGCGGGGGCAGCGCTGTGCCTTGCGGCACTGTGGTACTCACTCAGCCTGAGACTTGGACACAGTTTGTACGGTAAACCAAACGGCTGGTAGGACGGTCCCACAGACGGCTGCACCTGCACTCCCGGTAGGTGACGGTGATGTCTCTCTTCCTTGCACCTGTGTTGACTGATGGTAGCGGTGGATTCCCTCCGGTTACCCGCTCCCCGACTGCAATCTGGGCCGGAGGAGCTGTACACTTTGCCCGCAGGCGCTGGCCCTAGGGAAACTGGTGCCCTGGCGGTGGCGGTGTCTCCCCGGTAATGGTCGGGCTGTTGCCGTCAATCGGGACTTGGTTGCTGGGGGATCTACGTCCCCTTCACTGACGGATTCGGCAAATTTGGCGACTCCTAGCCTTGCCGGGGTCCGAGAGGCCCCTGCCCTGGTGCTGACTGTCCTTCGGAACACTGCTCCAGACCACCGGGCACACAGCCAACGGGGTCCTTCCAGGAACTTCCAAACGGTCCCCCTCCGGACAGTCACCGCCGTCGCTGACCTTGCTGTTCTAGCCCTACACACAGCTGGGCTCTCAGGCTTTGCACACTCTCTGCTCTGTCACCACTTCTTGCTTTCCTCCTTTACTCCTTTTCTTTCCTCCACTTTCACTTCTTGGTTGTTTACTCTAGCCCCTGCCTGGGCTACTCCTCACTCCTTCCACTTCCTCCTCCCTGACTAGACTCCTGCTCCTCCCAGAGCTTTCTGCCTGACACCTCCTGCCTCCAGAGCTGTGAGCTCCTTGGTGGGCGGAGCCAACCGCCTGGCCCACCCCCTGGTGTGCATCAACAGACTCCTGGAGGAAGGCAACAAGGATTTCTGGTTAGCAGATGTGCCTACCTGGAGTGTGGGGTGTGGTGGTGTTGTGACCTGTGTCCACTGGCTTGCCCAGGGCGACACACCCACATACAGCCAGCCATAAGCAGATCACTTCCGGAAGAGGCTGGATGGACTTTTTCAAACTTTTTTTTTTGTTGCACGCTACATGTGATCACGCTGTTGTTACCCCCAGTGCGAGCCATTCAAACACTGCAAGTGGCCCACACTGGGCTGAGCACCGAGTGTACCTGAGCACAGCTTTGCTCGAGCGAGTTTTGTTTGCACGTAAAGCATCCAAACCCAAACCTTGATTTTTAAATTTGGTGTTCGGTTCGAAAATCAAACCTCAGGTTCGCTCATCTCTACTCCCGGGCCACAGGTTGGGGACACCTGATAAAGAGGCTTAAAAGGAATCTGTCAGAAGGATCAACCCTCCTAAGCCATTTATACAGGCGTATAGCTCACAAAAAAGTTGATTAAAATGATACATTGATATCTGCAATCTGATGTTTTATTGCAGAGAAACCCACATTTTTTCTGCACTGTTAAGATCTATGTGCCAGACATACAGTAAATCATAAAAGTGAGTACACCCCCAGTGAAGATATGTCATTGTCCAGCTTGTATAACAGTGTGGATTAGTGCCCTCTAAATTATAGACATTAATGTGTAAGCCGCTGGCAACAAAAGTGGGTACACCCCCAAGTAAAAATGGCCAAATTGTGCCCAATTAGTAATTTTCCCTCCCCGGTGTCATGTGACTCATTTGTGTTACAAGGTCTCATGTGTGAATGGGGAGCAGTTGTTTTATGAGGGAAACCATTTACGCATCCTCATAAATGAGAAGCAACGTGGATTTTAAAACTGGACACTAGAACTCAGATGGGAATGAACATAAAAACAGATTTAATATATAGTCGTCATAAATGGTACATTCTCTAAATGGGCTATAGTCAGCAGTGGGGTGCTGCAGGGATCTGTGTTAGGACCGATTGTTTTTAATCTGTTTATTAATGACCTTGTGGATGGGATTGATAGTAAAGTGTCAGTCTTTCCTGATGACACCAAACTATGTAAGATATTAAAAACTGACCTTGATAGTACAATATTACAAAAAGATCTGGATAAGATGTCGGAATGGGCAGACACTTAGCAAATGAGATTTAATGTTGATAAATGTGAAGTAATGCACCTAGGATGGAGTAATCCTATAGCTGCATAGACAGCACAGGTAATGGACAACTTCTTTATGCCCGTGCACTCATGAGTGTTTATAGCTTGGACCAGCAGCATTGTTGAGCAAGTATAGTCTGAGCTGAGAAGTTTGCTATGCTGCAAGCAGGGGCAGGTTGGCCTCTCCAGCACCGGAGGAGTGCTGGGATTCTAGAGCTAAAGCTGGACAGATACAGCCTTACAGAAATAGCCATCACTAATGGTCATAACATTCTAAAAATAAGTTTAATATTGATTAAACCTCTTGAAGATCTATCCAACAGCACTGAGCAGGATCCATCTGTCTCCTAAGCTACCTGAAATTTGATGTATACAGAGTACAGGGAATATTAAATAATATATACACTAAAATAGATAATTTTGTTAAGGAAAAGGTCATTATTAGGGAAGATCGAATACTTCGATTATTCGGCTTTGCGAATATTTTCCGAATGCCTCGCTGCTATTCGACTATTTGCGAATATTCGATGCGCAATGCAAGTCTATGGGAAACCCGAATAACAACTATTTGGTACTATTCGGGCTTCCCATAGACTTACATTGCGCAACGAATAGTCGAATAGCGGCGAGGTATTCGGAAAATATTCGTGAAGCCGAATATTTGAGGTATTCGATCATCCCTAGTCATTATTATTAAATTATTAAATGAACCATTCATTTTTGTTTGCTAAGTTATAACAATGCTTGCCCATCCCAGTACAGGAGACCAATTCTGTGCAGGGTTCTTCAGGGGAAAGTAACCCCAATATAGATTCCCAGCTGAAAAAGTAACACCAGAAAATACTGGTGATGCCGGGACTTAAAAAAATAAAAATTCAGAGCCATAGAAGGCCAACAATTTTTCTTTATAATAAGTTTTGTACTTTCATGCATTCCTGCACATGATCCAATCCTGTGAATACTTCTAAAGGGGAAAGTTTACCAAAAATGATTGTTACTAAAAATGAAAATTACACTGAGACATACCTAAAATTTGGGCTACGAAAGACAAAGACCTCATAAGTCCTTGATCACCTACCAAAGCTAGATTTAAAAGTAACACAAGCTCCAGATTCTTTGCTGCATAATATTATCTGTCACCTCAGCCCCCGATGTTGCTCGTTCAGATGATACAACAGCCGGTGGGATTTTGTTGCTGCAAATTTTGGCTTGGTTGAAGTGCTCAGTGTCACAGGTGTGTCATGGTTGACAGACAGTCATGTGGTTTCTTGCAAAAGAAGGTAACAGCATTTGACTGCGCAAAGTGCTCCCTGACTTTCTATTGTTCCTGCTGTTAGTATTCATTGTACTAGGTAACTTTCTTGCTGGGTTTGCATCTCTTCCCCTTTAAGACCCAGGAGAATGTTCCTTCCATCCAGCTGCTGATTATCATTATTCTACATGTGCTAAAATACTCCCTTCTTTCCTGGACTTGTGCTGGTGATATTATTTACTTCATTCAAGCTCTGGTTGCAAGCAGGTGTCTTGTACTCAGCTGTGGTGTTGTTGCTATTACTGTGCTGAACGTCTGCCCAAGTCATCTGTGGATAAGTAGTTCATGCAGTTTCCCCTGTATGTCCTCCTTGTTGTCTTCTTTAGTGTTTAGCGGAGTTGAGGAAGAGCTCATTCTATCCGTTCCCTATTTAGAGCCCAGCACTAGGGATACCTAGGGTCAGGTATCCGGCTCGGCGCATAGGTGCAGACCCTATCTAGGGTGGTGAGGGAAACCAGGGACCAGCAGCCGGCTTGGTCAGGGGTCATTGTGTCGCCCTGGGCAAGCCAGGGGACACAGGTCACAACACCACCACACCCCACACTCCAGGTAGGCACATCTGCTAACCAGAAATCCTTGTTGCCTTCCTCCAGGAGTCTGTTGATGCACACCAGGGGGTGGGCCAGGTGGTTGGCTCCGCCCACCAAGGAGCTCACAGCTCTGGAGGCAGGAAGTGTCAGGCAGATAGCCCCGGGCAGGGGAAGAGTGAAGTCCAGTGAAGGGCTAGAGTAAACAACCAAGAAGTGAAAGTGGAGGAAAGAAAAGGAGTAAAGGAGGAAAGCAATAAGTGGTGACAGAGCAGAGAGTGTGCAAAGCCTGAGAGCCCAGCTTTGTGTAGGGCTAGAACAGCAATGTCAGCGACGGCGGTGACTGTTCGGAGGGGGACCGTTTGGAAGTTCCTGGAAGGACCCCGTTGGCTGTGTGCCCGGTGGTCTGGAGCAGTGTTCCGAAGGACAGTCAGCACCAGGGCAGGGGCCTCTCGGACCCCGGCAAGGCTAGGAGTCGCCAAATTTGCCGAATCCGTCAGTGAAGGGGACGTAGATCCCCCAGCAACCAAGTCCCGATTGACGGCAACAGCCCGACCATTACAGGGGAGACACCGCCACCGCCAGGGCACCAGTTTCCCCAGGGCCAGCGCCTGCGGGCAAAGTGTAGAGCTCCTCCGGCCCAGATTGCAGTCGGGGAGCGGGTAACCGGAGGGAATCCACCGCTACCATCAGTCAACACAGGTGCAAGGAAGAGAGACATCACCGTCACCTACCAGGAGTGCAGGTGCAGCCGTCTGTGGGACCGTCCTACCAGCCGTTTGGTTTACCGTACAAACTGTGTCCAAGTCTCAGGCTGAGTGAGTACCACAGTGCCGCAAGGCACAGCGCTGCCCCCGCGTCCCTGCGCCCTCCAGGCCCTACACTTTACATCTCTTCACTGGGCCCCGGGATCACCAACCCCTACCCACGGAGGGGCAACACAACACCTGGCTGCTCCGCATCACCATCCCCGGGACCCCCACACTGAGCAGCGGTGGTGCAATCACCACAACCGTGGGTGGCGTCACGAACTATAACAATCCCCACACCCAACAAACACCCCCCTTTCACTCACGGGCGAGGAGTGTCGCTCGAGAAACCCCGGGATCCGGCCTACGGCTCGAGCCACCAGGAGCAGCTGCCGGACCCGAGCAGAAGGGGTGAGCGCCGTGTGCTGACACCCTCCTCCCCGCCCGCGACAACTTGGCGTCACGAACAGGATCTTACCGCTCTGCCGTCTGGTAGAGGTGCGCCTTGTTACCGCCGGAGGTATCCGGCAGAAAAATTTCAGAAGCCGCCATCTTTGGCGCGAAAGGTTCCCGCTCGAGCGTCTTCTCAAGCAGTAGAGGCGCGAAGGCCAAAACCCCGCCCCGAGAGAGGAGGGGCCGGAAAGAGCTAAGGGGGACGCGATGGCGGCTGGCCGCATGTGAGCGCGG
Source organism: Anomaloglossus baeobatrachus (assembly GCF_048569485.1). Classification (NCBI taxonomy): domain Eukaryota; kingdom Metazoa; phylum Chordata; class Amphibia; order Anura; family Aromobatidae; genus Anomaloglossus; species Anomaloglossus baeobatrachus. The sequence goes on from NC_134353.1 coordinate 92,231,908, forward strand.
CTGTGGAAGCAGGGACGCCAGGACCCTGCGGCCATTTATTGGTTCCTGGAAGAGGCCGCTGCTAAAGATGCTGAGTCCGACCAACAACACCGTGGTCCCCGCGCCCGGCATGGCGGCGTGGGTGGAAGTCCGGACCGCCCAGCTAAGCAGCCGTCTGCAGGTCCGCATGCAGCTCCTCCTGGAGGAGTGGGAGGCCGACATGGTGGAAGCGGTGGTTGCTATGCGGAGATGCGAGGTGGAGGAAGATTTGGAGGAACGGGTAAGAGACCCACGTCCCTGTATTCCCGAGGGATCGGCTGCTGCGGCTGAGGGGCCCGGCCTACACCCGTTCACCCTGCTGCCTCTCCCGCTACCCGCGTTAGCTGCTGCTGCCCCGCCACTAGGCCCGCTACCACCACCACCGGTAGCGGTACCCTGCCAATCCGCCCCGGCGGACCGACCTGCAGCAGAAGCTCATGACCACCCTGAACCGCTTCTATGGAAGAAGCCAAAGGCTGAGCCCGTCAGCAAAGATGCACCGGAGGCACGGCGGGGATGCAGCTGCCAGGAGGCAGAGGAGGCCATGTCACAGCGGGGTCCCTCATTACTGAAGGTGCCGGTCGTAGCCGACACGGAGGGACTCTGGCTGGGTCCGTCCCCCACACACGCTGAACCGGAGCAAACAGAAAGTACTCCCGGCTGGGAGCGGCGGCAACAGCAGCTGTGCAGGGAGATCGATGCCCGAGAGGGGTGTAGAGCGGATGTGCATGCCCGCATGAATATGGAAGAAGATCGCCTGCAGCGAGCTACCATTGGGGTCCAGAGCGGTGCACCGCGTGAAGGTGGCACTAGAGCCCCACGAGTGAGAATGGACTGCTGAGCCGCAAAAGGCAGCGGAGTGCCGCTGCACAGTCCCCGTTGGGACCAACAGTTTGTTCAAAGTTTGAAAAAATGATAAGAAAAATGATTACCGAACAGTAACCTGATTTGTTTATTGATTTGCAACCGGCTGGAGCCGGCACCGTTGTCCCCGTGGGGACCGTTTAAAAATGCATGGGAACTATCCATGGACAAGCTCGTGAACTTTGCAGGGCAACCACAGACGTTAGTGGCTTGTAAATATGTTGGGTACCGTTACCGTTTCCGCAATGCCGCTTCCGGAGAGGCAGGTTGGAGGGAGGGCCCTGAGCAGAGCAGGCCAGGGCCCAGCCACCAAAGGAACCGGTGGCTACCCTCTGGAGGGAAGGACAGATCCCGCTCGGGTACCGTGTGCTGGACTGTGGGTCAAGGGGTGCTGCCTGGGTTTTAGGGGCAGCATCAGGGCCAGGTTACTTGGGTGGGAGAGAGCGGAAACCGTGACCGTATACCGTTGCAACGTTAAAAGAAATGTGCCTCCCGTCTTGGGAAGAAGTTATTAAAAATGTATTTATGTTTTGTTTAACCCTGTTATCCCCTTTTTACAGAAAAATAAAACCGGTGTAGGACGGCAGCCCGCGGACGGTCTGCATTTTGCTAAGGGGGAATGTGTCGCCCTGGGCAAGCCAGGGGACACAGGTCACAACACCACCACACCCCACACTCCAGGTAGGCACATCTGCTAACCAGAAATCCTTGTTGCCTTCCTCCAGGAGTCTGTTGATGCACACCAGGGGGTGGGCCAGGCGGTTGGCTCCGCCCACCAAGGAGCTCACAGCTCTGGAGGCAGGAAGTGTCAGGCAGATAGCCCCGGGCAGGGGAAGAGTGAAGTCCAGTGAAGGGCTAGAGTAAACAACCAAGAAGTGAAAGTGGAGGAAAGAAAAGGAGTAAAGGAGGAAAGCAATAAGTGGTGACAGAGCAGAGAGTGTGCAAAGCCTGAGAGCCCAGCTTTGTGTAGGGCTAGAACAGCAAGGTCAGCGACGGCGGTGACTGTTCGGAGGGGGACCGTTTGGAAGTTCCTGGAAGGACCCCGTTGGCTGTGTGCCCGGTGGTCTGGGGCAGTGTTCCGAAGGACAGTCAGCACCAGGGCAGGGGCCTCTCGGACCCCGGCAAGGCTAGGAGTCGCCAAATTTGCCGAATCCGTCAGTGAAGGGGACGTAGATCCCCCAGCAACCAAGTCCCGATTGACGGCAACAGCCCGACCATTACAGGGGAGACACCGCCACCGCCAGGGCACCAGTTTCCCCAGGGCCAGCGCCTGCGGGCAAAGTGTAGAGCTCCTCCGGCCCAGATTGCAGTCGGGGAGCGGGTAACCGGAGGGAATCCACCGCTACCATCAGTCAACACAGGTGCAAGGAAGAGAGACATCACCGTCACCTACCGGGAGTGCAGGTGCAGCCGTCTGTGGGACTGTCCTACCAGCCGTTTGGTTTACCGTACAAACTGTGTCCAAGTCTCAGGCTGAGTGAGTACCACAGTGCCGCAAGGCACAGCGCTGCCCCCGCGTCCCTGCGCCCTCCAGGCCCTACACTTTACATCTCTTCACTGGGCCCCGGGATCACCAACCCCTACCCACGGAGGGGCAACACAACACCTGGCTGCTCCGCATCACCATCCCCGGGACCCCCACACTGAGCAGCGGTGGTGCAATCACCACAACCGTGGGTGGCGTCACGAACTATAACAATCCCCACACCCAACAAACACCCCCCTTTCACTCACGGGCGAGGAGTGTCGCTCGAGAAACCCCGGGATCCGGCCTACGGCTCGAGCCACCAGGAGCAGCTGCCGGACCCGAGCAGAAGGGGTGAGCGCGGTGTGCTGACACCCTCCTCCCCGCCCGCGACATCATCATCTCCTGTTTCCTAGACACAGGGTTTCCCTTCCCTTTCACCATTCGCTTGGTACCTCCTCGTGCCTAGCGTGAACTCACCCACTCTTGACAATCAGCACAACCTTGTTCCCGCAGGTTTTTCTTTCTAATAAATTTTGCATAATCAAATCAAGGGCATCTGCTCTGTAGCAAGCATTTGTTACTTTGCCCAATTGCCTATCAGTTACAATGCTTCTGGCATTGTGGCTTACTAAACTGTCCAGTTGTAGTTGACTAGGAGTCATCCATGTGACATTTGATACATCATGTCCTATTGTTGGTGGGGATGGAGAGATGTGCATTGAGGAGGATTATGAGGAAGTGCATAAGTGTCATCTAGTGTCAAGGTATCACCAGTAAATATTGAGTCTGCTTTCAGTCAATCATCACTGTCATGCAAAACATTCAGCCAATGGGGCATAGAAGGCACAAAGTCTCTGACCATGAAGGCTGCTGTCGACAGTAAAATGCAAGTTTTAGCACAATCTCAATGCCAAGGAGTGGATCACGGTCTTTGTCATGATAAAATATAAAGCAGAAATTGCAATAAAATAGGGCAGCGCGTACGATTCCTTTGAGTGATGCAGTACAATCTAGGTTTGGCATGGATAATGGTGACCATGGATTTCAACATACAGATTTAGCCATCTCACCTGCACATACTGTGTAGGCCTTCCCTCTGTGGAGGACGCAAAACACCCTGTCCAGTGTGAATGCAGCAAAGAAGAAAAAATGATCCCAGCTCCAAATGATTTGAGTAAAATTCTTTGGCTTTACAACAAACTTGCTAGATAAAATCTGAATGGCAAAAAATGGTTTCGACAACAACTTACAAAACCCCAGGGGGTAAATCAATGACCATAGATGTAAAAACGGCTACGCGTTTCAGACCAAAATTGTCTTAGGGGCAAAATTTGACACTGATTTTTTTAAACAGTCTAGAGACTTCAGAAGTAGGTTTCTTAACAGAGGTTACCCTCAGGATATACTAAGGAAGTCCTTTTATGAGGTCCAGAATGAGGACAGGGATTCCCTATTCCAGCCTAAACCAATTAAATTGGGGGTAAAGGACCTTGTCTGCGTTATTGGGACATTTGATGACAAATCAGATGCCGTTTTTGGTATCCTTTGTAAGTATTGGGGGATTCTTTTGGCAGATCTGGACTTGAGTGATATTTTACCACCACGCATCACTGGGGGACCAACTTGTCCACAGCCATTATAATAGACCAAATAGACTTGACTGGACAGGAGACCCATAGGCACCTTTCGGTGTGGAGACTGACGTTTTTGCAATTGGATAGGATCATCGAAAACCTTCAAGAACACAGTTACCAACAAACTGTTTTACATGAGGGATTTTGCCAATTGCAAAACCTGTGGAGTTGTGTATATGGCCACCTGTACCGGTCCCCGAAATAGTCCTTTGTCAAAGCTCAATGCATTCAGTTCTTTTAAATGGTGTCCATCATTGAAGAAAAAAGTGAGTCTGGGATTCCAGCACTACAATGGCATTCAACATTTTCTTTTTTTCTAAAAAATGTTTTTTATATATATATATATATATATATATATATATATATATATATATATATATATATATACATACACACACAAAACAAGAAAGCCTGCGGAGACACCATCACATGTTTCTCAACGCTGGCAGGAAGCTAAGCAGGTCTTTCACCGGGAGGGAACAACCATGGGAAGGGCAGTCTCCAGTGAAGGAGACCACCTATGCCAAACATGGTACCCATCCACAGACAGTTGTTTCGGGGTATTTGCCCCTCATCAGTGTGGAGTAGGAACTGGCTAGTGGGAGCATTGCCTAGTAGAAGACTACATAAGCAAGGATGGTTGACCTTAGGGAGATCAACATCCAACACCGCGGAGACACCATCACGTGTTTCTCAACGCAGTGATTCTAGAGCAATACCCCCTGGGAAATATTCAAAACAAGAAAGCCTGTTTTGAATATTTCCCAGGGGGCATTGCCCTAGAATCACTGCGTTGAGAAACACGTGATGGTGTCTCCGCGGTGTTGGATGTTGATCTCCCTAAGGTCAACCATCCTTGCTTTTATATATATATATATATATATATATATATATATATATATATATATATATATATATAGTATGATAATTTGTAAAATTTATGTGCATATGTGTTTAATTTCTGCTCTTGTATAGATTTAGTACACATGCTTTTACCATGTTCCTATGTGGGTTTTGTATGTGATGGGAGGAACTTGATGTTTGGATTTGTTGTTGAATGCCAATGTATCGCTGGAATCCCAGACTCACCTTTCTTCAATGATGGACACCATTTAAAAGACGCCCAGGAACTGAACACATTGAGCTTTGACAAAGGACTTTTTTGGTCTGAAACGCGTTGTCATTTTTACATCTGTGGTCATTGATTTACCCCCTGGGGTTATGTAATTTGTCTTAGCGACCTTTTTTTGCCATTCGGATTTTCTCTAGCAAGTTTATAATAAAGCCCAAGAATTTTATCCAAATCATTTGGAGCTGGAATAATTATTTCTTCTTTAGCATGGAGTTCAGTTTCCACACAAATAGATTACTGAATGTATGTTTCTTTGGCACATAAAAGGATAACTGACAACTCAACAGAAGCAGAGCAGGAACAGTAAGGAGTGCAGTAGATGAGGATGGTGATGGGGCTGATGTCAGCAACCAAGCAGTAGCATTACAGTGGATATCGGCTGGCTACCCAAAAGAGGGTCATGAGAAGGAGGACTGCTTGAACCTTGCTCATCTTGCTTGTCAGTTTTCTTTTTCCACATAAGTAGGTGATGCCATTGAATGTGCTGAAGCAGTGTTGAACATTAGTTCGTAGTTCATGAGTATCAGGATTTATGTCGCGGGCGGAGGAGGGGACGCCGCGCTCTCCCACTGCTCAGGCTCGGCTGCCGCTGCGGCTGCTGCGGCCTACTGCGGCTGCTGCTCGGTGGCTCGAGCGATGGGCCGGATCCCGGGGACTCGAGCGGCGCTCCTCGCCCGTGAGTGAAAGGGGATTGGGTTTTGGGATAGTTTATTGTCCGTGACACCACCCACGGTTGTGGTGATTAAGTGGACAAGTCTTTTTGGTAGCGATGGATTCCCACTGGTTACCCGCTCCCCGACCTGGACATGAGCCGGAGGAGCCTCTCTCTTGCCTGCAGGCGCTGGCCCTGGGAAACTGGTGCCTTGGCGGTGGCGGTGTCTCCCCTTAACGGTCGGACTGTTGCCTTCAATCGGGACTTGGTGGTTAGGAGACAGAGGTCCCCTTCACTGACGGATTTGGCAAATTATGGCGACTCCTAGCCTTGCCGGAATCCGAAAGGCCCCTGCCCTGGAACTGACTGTTCTTCGTATACTGCTCTGGTACCGCCGGGTCACCACCCGTCCACGGTCCTTCCAGCAACCTCCAAGCAATCTCTCCTGCAGACGGTCACCGCCGTCTGCCAACCTTGCTGTCTCAGTCCGGGGCACACACCCGGACTAACTTCAGGCTTCTTGCTGTCACTTTTCTCTGTCACTTCTTCCTTCTCTCACTACAACTCCACTGTTTACTCCTCACACTTCAAACTCTCCCTCTGATCTGCCTGGTTTTCCCGCCTCAAGAGCTGTGAACTCCTCGGTGGGCGGAGCCAACCGCCTGGCCCACCCCCTGGTGTGGACATCAGCCCCTGGAGGAAGGCAACAAGGATTTAAGTTTTGACCTAGGTGTACCTGCCGGGAATGTGGGGTGCATGTGATGTTGTGACCTGTGACCCCTGGCTTGCCCAGGGCGTCACATTCCTCCTTAGCAAAACGCAGACCGTCCTCGGGCTGCCCGTCCAACACCGGTTTTATTTTGCTTTTGTTTTTTTGTAAAGATAAAAACGGTAACATATATACAGGTAGAAAAACATCATCCCACATCGGGAGGCACATTTCTTAAACGTTACGGTTTTAAACGGTTAACGGTTACGGTCTCCGCTCTCTCCCACCCAAGTAACCTGGCCCTGATGCTGCCCCTAAAACCCAGGCAGCACCCCTTGACCCCAGTCCTGAACCAGTTACCCGAGCGGGATCTGTCCTTCCCCTCCAGAGGGTAGCCACCGGTTCCTGTGGTGGCTGGGCCCCAGCCTGCTCTGCTGTGGGCCCTCCCTCCAACCTGCCTCTCCGGAGGCGGCAATTGCGGAAACGGTAACGGTAACACAACTTATTTACAAGCCACTAGCGTCTGTGGTTGCCCTGCAAGTTCACGGGCTTGTCCATAGAAAGTTCTCTATGCAACTAAGGGGTCCCCATGGGGACAACGGTGCCGGCAACGGCTGGTTTCAATCACAGGAGAATAAGATGACTTTTCGGTTCCATTTTACTTATCATCATTTTCAACTTTTAAACAAACACACTGATGGTTCCAATGGGGACGGTGCAACGGTGCTCCGCTGCCGTTATTCCGAGTCCTCAACATCACCTGAGGGAGGGGGTGCGGCGCTCACACGGGACTCCTGGCTGCCCCTTAACTTCGCATCCAGCGTGAACCACCCCCTCTCCCCACAGTGCCGGGTGTACTGCACGATGTCGCCCGGCATCAGGTTACGACCGGGATGCTCCTCAGGCAGGTGGGCATTCACATCCCGCCGGGCTATAAACACTTCGGCCTCCAGGCCCGGTTCATATATAAACCCATAGCCCCGGCGGACATCAAACCGCCTCACCTGCCCTTCGTACAGCGGGCCCCGGACACGGAACGTTGCCTGACGGAGGCTCTCTTTTTCCCGGATTGCACGGGCCACCAACTCCGCCTTCTTTCTTTCCCGTTCACCGATTTCCAGGCCCAACGGTACCGGCTCCCTGTCCCAATACGGCGCTGCTGCGAGCTCCGGCGCACGGGTCGGGCCCCGCAAGACCTGTTGGACATTGCCCACTGCTGGTACTCTGGGCATCAGGTCCTGCGGTGACTTGGCCTTAGACGCTGTCTTGCATCGGCAACCCGGCGCAACCTCAGCCGAGGTGTGGGGGATGGGCACAGGGGCTTTCCGCAATTGGGCCTTCGGCATGGAGCGGGCTATCGGCTCCGGCTCCGGGACTTTCTCAGGTGACGCCTCCGGTTCGGTTTTCGGGGCTTTCCAGGGCAGCACCTCCGGTCGACTACGGGCTCCGGCTGCAGGTCGGCCCGCCTGGGCGGGGATGCTGGGTATCGCTACCGGTTGCGGTGGTAGCGGGCCTAGTGGCGGGGTCACGGCTTCCGAGACGGGTGGCGAGGGAGGCAGCAGGGGGAGAGGGTATGGACCGGGTCCCGCAGCCGCGATGACCGGCCCTTCAAGTGCATCGGGGCGTGGGTCACTCACCCTCCCTTCCTCCGCTTCCTCCTCGCGTCTCCGCACGGTCGCTATGACGTCCGCCATGTCGGTCTCCCACTCCTCCATGAGGAGCTGCATATTGACCTGCAGCCTCTGGTAGAGCTGCGCAGTCCGGATCTCCACCCACGCCGCGGTTCCAGGCGCGGGGGCTACGGTGCAGCGGGACGGCATGAACATGTTGCTGGCGGCCTCTCCCAGGAACAAGATGGCTGCAGGGTCCTGGCGTCCCTGCTTTTATAGCCGCGCTCACATGCAGCTAGCCGCCATTCCATCTCCCTCAGCCTCTTTCCGGCCCCTCCTCTATCGGGGCAGGGTTTTGGCCTTCGCGCCTCTACTACTCGAGAAGACGCTCGAGCGGGAACTTTTCGCGCCAAAGATGGCGACTTCTGAAATTTTCCGGCCGGATACCTCCGGCGGTCACAAGGCGCACCTCTACCCAACGGCAGAGCGGTAAGATCCTGTTCGTGACGCCAAGTTGTCGCGGGCGGAGGAGGGGACGCCGCGCTCTCCCACTGCTCGGGTCCGGCTGCCGCTGCGGCTGCTGCGGCCTGCTGCTGCTGCTGCTCGGTGGCTCAAGCGATGGGCCGGATCCCGGGGACTCGAGCGGCGCTCCTCGCCCGTGAGTGAAAGGGGATTGGGTTTTGGGATAGTTTATTGTCCGTGACGCCACCCACGGTTGTGGTGATTAAGTGGACACCACCGCTACTCTTTCTGGGGAGCCCGGGATGGATGGTATGGAGCAGCCAGTTGTTGGTTTGCCCCTCCGTGGGTAGGGGTGTTGGTGGTCTCGGGGCCCAGTGATGGGGTTGGTATGGTGGACAGGCGGGTATGGGGCCTGTGGAGGTGCAGGGGCGCAGGGGCAGCGCTGTGCCGCACAGCACGGAGGTACTCACTCAGCCAGTAAACACGACACAGTTCTCGGTAAACAAACGGCTGGTTGGACGGGTCCCTCGGACAGTTACGGTGCTGCTGTTCCCTGCAGTTAGCGGTGACGGTCTCTTCCCTGCACCTATGTAAAGTCTTTTTGGTAGCGATGGGTTCCCACTGGTTACCTGCTCCCCGACCTGGACATGAGCCGGAGGAGACTCTCTCTTGCCTGCAGGCGCTGGCCCTGGGAAACTGGTGCCTTGGCGGTGGCGGTGTCTCCCCTTAACGGTCGGACTGTTGCCTTCAATCGGGACTTGGTTGTTAGGAGACAGAGGTCCCCTTCACTGACGGATTTGGCAAATTATGGCGACTCCTAGCCTTGCCGGGATCCGAAAGGCCCCTGCCCTGGTGCTGACTGTTCTTCGTATACTGCTCCGGTACCGCCGGGTCACCACCCGTCCGCGGTCCTTCCAGCAACCTCCAAGCAATCTCTCCTGCAGACGGTCACCACCGTCTGCCAACCTTGCTGTCTCAGTCCGGGGCACACACCCGGACTAACTTCAGGCTTCTTGCTGTCACTTTTCTCTGTCACTTCTTCCTTCTCTCACTACAACTCTACTGTTTACTCCTCACACTTCAAACTCTCCCTCTGATCTGCCTGGTTTTCCCGCCTCCAGAGCTGTGAACTCCTCGGTGGGCGGAGCCAACCGCCTGGCCCACCCCCTGGTGTGGGCATCAGCCCCTGGAGGAAGGCAACAAGGATTTAAGTTTTGACCTAGGTGTACCTGCCGGGAATGTGGGGTGCATGTGATGTTGTGACCTGTGACCCCTGGCTTGCCCAGGGCGTCACATTTACATGACTTGATTCCCAACAAAAGGGCTTTCTCATAATGCTTTCAGTTATATAATTTGTACCACAGACAACATTGAGGGATTATAGGTCAGCAGTCACTATAGAACCACTCTAAAAACCCAAGCAGGAGATGCTACTGATCTTTTATGAGGAATGTAGCCATCAAAGAAAAATTCAGAGCTTAGGTACAGAGCCATAGTACTAGGAATACAGAACACAGTGTCTGGAAGAACATATAATCACATGAAATGGATAGAGATGCAGAACTATGAGTCACTGACACTGTGAGCTGCTGCTATCAGTCTTGCAAAACACTCATTGACTTTGCTCTTGCATATCAATAATTTTTGCCAACTGTCCAATGTGTTCTTGTGCCGCCCTTAATATTACTGATTTTTCTATATCAGGGCAATGGGAGGCTTTCAAACACTTTCATTTTGTGCAGAACTGATTTGACCTCATTTCATTTTTTCAACTATGATATATATGAATGGTACTTGAAACAAATTTAAGAAATGTTCTCATCTCTAGTCAGCACATCCTTCTCATCATCATCATCATCATCATCATCATCATCATCAATCCTGGAGTTTATAAACATTTACCACTGTATTTGTCATGTCCCACGACTTGGGAATTATTCAGTGTTTCCATTGCTGTGTATTGTCTTTTTGTTCCTAGGTAAAAGGTTTGATTTTCCTTGTATTTTGTCCCTTCTTCCTCCCTGTAGCTCTGTGATTTCAGCATTGCCCGCTCTTCTTCTCCATGTAGTGTGTTGTATCAGCCATCTTCATGTAACTTGTTGTATGCTGTCTGAGAAGATTCACTCTTTTTACCTGCTACTTTTATCATCAATACAAGATTTCAGTTAAACATTCTCCTTTTCCTGGAGTTTTCTTACAAGGAGATTGTTGCTGAGTTAAACTATCTGAGGAACCAATATGAACGTGAGTACAGGTCAATTCGAATAGTCCAGGAAGAAAACGGCTAGTTCAGGCGCCATCATGTCCTATGTAGCACCAAAAGCTCTGACCATTTCTACACTTCTCTGCATAGTAATGCTTGAAATAAATGTTGCATTTTTTTTTAATTTTCTATCTTTGTATTAATGGCCCTTTGCTTTAAATATGGTGTTAGGGATTTCGAGGACTGCTGTTGGCCCCACGTTCTGGCAACTGTTTGTGATCCCAGTTCATGCGCTTTCAATGTTCTCCACTGAACAGTAATTATTATTACGGCTAAGATAAAGTTTTAGCGAATTTTCTCTTGCAATTCAATTACATTTACAATCCTTATTCCATTTATCCCACCCGATTAGGAATTATTTCTTAATTTCAATATTTATTGTTGAATTGTTGGATTATTCTAATCTTATTAATTCTAGCAATTTGCTCTGATCACTTTGTGAAATTAAAAACATAATTAAATTGTTATAATTGCCTTACTTGAAGAACAGTTACATTTTATTTTATATAATTGCATTAGCGATGATCATTAGTAAAAAATATGTATGTATGTTTTATAGTTAGAAGATTACTCATTATACTGACTAATACTGGAGACATGATTCTAAACAAAGAGTAATTGTAATGAACCAGCAGGGGGAGCTGGAACACCAGGAGAGTGCTAGGTAGGGATTCCCCACTAGATGGCACTAGACTTAAACCAGCAGGAGAAGCTGGAGCACCAGGAGAGTGCTGACAGCAATCCTCCACTAGAGGGCACAAGTCTCCCCGGTGGAAGAAGTGGATGGTCGTACGGGCCGAGGTCAGAACCAGGAACTCTACCAGGTACTAAGGGTTAGACGGAGACAGAGTCCAGGGAAATCAAAATCAGGAACGGAGAGGGAACGTCAAAGACCGGGAGAGCACGGAAACCAGAGTAAACAGACAGGGCGAAGTCGGGAGCCAGTAAAGCAGGTAATAGCAGGGAGTACAGGAGGACGGAACAAAAGAGGAGGGAGGATGGGAGTTAGAGAGCAACGGAGGCTGTCAGGACAGAAGGCAGGGAGAACGTACACAGACAGGACAGGAGGTGGTGGAGCAGACAAGGGAGGCAGGGAGAATGAATGTAAACAGGATGGGAGGCAGGATCAGAACTCACAAGGGACCAGCAGCACACTGCAGAGCAGTAACTGGCACTTCATGAATGGAAGTGCCCAGTAAATAAAGGCGCCGTGATCCCGGGAATGAGGCATGGAGGGGAGGCCCTCCACCCGGCCACGCTGCAGGAAACACTGACAGCCGGCAGTAATACTTGAGAAAATTAAATGCCTTGAATATTGAGGGGCCCTAAAGCATGTATGGTCAGGAATCTCTGATGCCACTGCCAGCTGGAATTGGTAATTACAGTGTCAGCCATGACATCACTGAAACGACTGGGGTTACGTTGGCCTAGGAGAACTTATAGGCTAGGAAATCTCCCTGGGAAAAAATATATACAGATCAATTTTCCTCTAAGAGGAGGTAATCTTAGTAATCTTATGTAACTTAGTACCACCCATTGGTATCTACCCTACAAGTAAATGATTGACGCTTTAATGAGCCTTGCTACATCACTTAGGACAGGGTTCCCCAACTCCAGTCCTCAAGGCCCACCAACAGTGCATGTTTTCAGGATTTCCTTAGCATTGCACTGCTGTTGGAACCAGCACCTGGGCAGGTAATTACATTAACACCTGTGCAATACTAAGGAAATCCCCAAAACCTGCACTGTTAGTGGGCCTTGAGGACTGGAGTTGGGGACCTCTGACTTAGGAGGTTTGTATAAATATTGAAATCCATGTGGCAAGGCTTGTGAAAAAGTCAGACATTGTTTGTAGAGAAACTATTACTTAACTGTTCAAGCTCAGGAGCCAGGTCTTGTTTCCTTCCCTTAGGGCCGTTCCCTTTATGCAAGTCCATGATGGGGGACTAACAACCTGGAATATAACTTTTTGACATCAAAAAGCCAACGGCCTTTCAGGTCAACACAAAAAGCCATGTGCAGAACATTCAAAAAGCATAGCACTCGGCCAGAACATGTTCTACAGTAATTTGCTTTGTTATTCACTGCTCTCAACTGTCTAATAACATACTCTCAACTATATATTGCTATTCAACTATCTACAGCTACTTTGTAGCTCAAACCCATAAATCCTGTATTCTCAACACTGCTGCAACAGCTATCTTATGACAAACTCATCTCTGCTTATACTAGTACAACTAATATCTGATAAAGAACTCCTCTGCTGCGACACTGTAATTTTCTGTGCAAGGTAATATCCAGGTGGCCTATTCATCCTTACTATCATGTGGTTAACCACTTGTCTAATGATTGCAAAAATGTCACTGCAATTAATTCTTTAGCGGGCTTTACACGCTGCGACATCGCTTGCGTCGGCTAGTGATGTCAAGCGCGATAGCACCCACCCCCGTTGTACGTGCGATATTGTGTGATCACTGCTGTAGCAGACAATATCGCTACGGCAGCGTCACACGCACATACGTGGGCAGCGACGTTGCTCTGGCCGCCAATCCACCTCCTTTCTAAGGAGGCGGGTCCTTCGGTGTCACAGCGACGTCACGTGGCAGCTGTCCAATAGCAGAGGAGGGGCGGAGATGAGCAGCCGTAACATGCCACCCACCTCCTTCCTTCCTCATTGCCGGTGGGTGGCGGTAAGGAGATGTTCGTCGCTCCTACGGTGTCACACACAGCGATGTGTGGTGCCGCAGGAACAACGAACAACATCGCTAATAAACAGGCAACGATATTTGGTTTTAGGACGACCTCTCCAAAACCAACGATTTTTGCCTGTTTTGCGATCATTTAAGATCGTTCGTACGTGTCACACGCTGCGATGTCGCAAAGGACGCCGGATGTGCGTCACTAATAACGTGACCCCGACGATAAATCATTAGCGATGTCGCAGCATTTAAAGCACCCTTTTGTCCACTGCAAGTCCTAAACACTAACAGGGTAAAGACAACAACTCATACACACAGCAACCACACACAAAAGAGACACTAAAAGTGCACAAGGGGAAACAAGATAAAAGGGTGTAAGAAAACAGACCACTGGGAAACTTCCATGCCCTTCAATCAGCAGCACCTGAACTGCTGCAGCAAGCACCAATTCTGCACCCCACAACGCAAGTCTCAGAAAGAGGGTTTCTCCAGCTCTTTTCTCCTCCTGGCCAAGCTACCAAATAATAAAAATATCCGGCACCCTCTGCTGGATGTAGAGGGTATATATAGGACCTGGAAGTGGACCCAACCAGAAACACCTGACCAGGAGTCAGGAGCTGCTGAAAGGTAAACTGACATTAACCTTTTCCTCCCCAAAGGAAAGGAAATACATTTAATCAGCAGAGTCTCAGAAGGTAAAGTTAAAAGAAAAACGTTTGGGTACCGTGTTAGCTAGTTGAAAAATGATTGCTCTCAGTGAGAGAAACAAAATTATAATCTTGTAGTTGTGATATCTTTTAATGGCTAACTAAAATAAAATATGATGATGTTACAAAGCAAGCTTTCAAGACTTCTCAGGTCTCTTCATCAGGCATGCCTGATGAAGAGACCTGAGAAGTCTCGAAAGCTTGCTTTGTAACATCATTTTATTTTATTTTAGTTAGCCATTAAAAGGTATCACAACTACAAGATCACAAGGTAAAGTGAGACTGTGATGCACATTAAGTGCATCATACTATTATTGTTATCCTGATCCCCACATTGTTAGGTTATCCCTTTGTTCGCTGAATACTTAATGTTACATTTGGGATAGACATGGTGTCTGTGATGTTTTGTCCCTTTTAATATGTTTAATAAAATTTGCATTTAATAAACTCCATTGTGTGGTGCACACATTTGTAATAGTGAATTTAGGAGTTCTATAATGATGGATTTACAGGGGGTTATTATTTATTGACTGTTCTGATTATATATCCCCCGTTTCTTATGAAAACTATGTCAATACTAATTTCTGTGTTAATCACAGTACTGTTTTCAGGTTCCATGGATTTTAGAGCGCGAGATAACAACTGGCGCTCTCACATCAGTGAGGCCTTCAAGGATGACCTAGCATGTGGTTTTACTAGCAAGCATAGCGACCTTCAAGCAGATATGCAGAAGTTGAAACAATTGTTACACAAAAGGACTAAACTTTGGTGGAATAAAGGCTTCCTGGAGCAATATGTAGCCCGGGGCCTGATTCCACGGGGGCTGAGAATTCAGGTCTTCCCTTCATTTCCAATCCAGGAGGAGTGGTTCATCAATGCCTGGGAGGGGTATGCGGATGCATGTTCCAAACAATTCATGGAGTTATTGATTAAACTAAATGAAGTGAATGTGGTGGGTGAGTTGGAGGTGGAGATTGAGGCCATCCAGGAGCGACTCAAAAAAGATATGACAGAGGAGCAAATGGCCAAATTTAATACAGAAGTGGAAGGAGAGTTTGCCAAGTGGGAAAATGAAATTAGAACCACGAAAACCAAAAAATTACAGAGAGATAAGAATGATCAATTAAACAAACAGGTTTACAGGTGGTAGAAAGGCCGCTCCTATCAGTTCCCTCACGGTAGACCAAGGTCGGTCTCAATCTCATCCCGTACTTCGGGGGAGAGTCTCGAGACGGAAGAGAAGGAAGATAATCGTACCATCCCTACTAGTAATAAAAAAACTTTTGAGAGCTCTAAATACAATCGTGGAGCACCCCAAGGAAAGAGGAAGGAGATTTCACCCACGTTATCTCACGAACAACGTAGCAACAAGAGTCAACCTGAGGTAATTAATTTATCCACCCATATTCTAACTGAGGCTCAGGTTCAGGTCCTCCAGCTGGGACTTTCTTTTGTGCCAACAGGCACTTTTGATTTATTCACGGCTGTGAAGGACCTTCACCTTTATGCCCGCAAACTATTACTCCATCGATTGCATAATAAGGTAAAAAAAAGGTAATGATACCCTAACAGAGAGGGAACATGAAGCCATCTCTATTTTGGAGGACCTTGAGAGGGAGGGGGAGTCTGGGATATCGAATGTTTTTCCTAAAGAAATCCTCCCTAGATCAACCACGTTCCCCCCACTGTCCATCTGTCCGCAGATAGAAATTTTTGTCAAATTGGTCACCAAAGAGCTGGAGAAGATCCCTAAATACAGCTCTGGTGACAATTTGACACAACAACAACGAATAGCGATTAAAGAACTACGCAACATGACGGACATTGTAATAAAAAATGCGGATAAGGGGGGGAATGTGGTGGTCTGGCCTGTTTGTAAATACGAACGGGAAGCGTTTAGACAATTGAACAACAAGGACACATATACCAAACTCACCACTAATCCGACCCCTGAATATAGGTTAAAATTAAAGTCTATATTGGAGGAGGCCCTTCTTGATGGGATAATTACCCCTAAGGTGAGAGATGGACTTTTGGTTAAGACTCCAAGGTTACCTACCTTTTATCTTTTGCCGAAGGTCCACAAAGACGCCGCCAATCCCCCGGGTCGTCCCATTGTCTCAGGGATTGGGGGCCTTTGTGGACCAATCTGCACATTTGTGGACTTTTATTTAAAACCCCTTGTGCAGAATCTCCCGTCATATCTAAAGGATACAAATGATTTATTAAAAAAACTAGATGGGATTCACATGGATGCAGACATGTGGCTGGTCACAGCGGACGTCGAGTCCCTGTACACCTGCATCTCGCACGAACAGGGTATGGAAGCATCAAGACACTTCCTCTTGGGCAGCTCTTGGGATGGGCCTTTGTGTGAACTCGTTCTTGAGCTCCTAGAATTCATCCTCCACCACAATGTCTTCACTTTCAAGGACCGGTTTTTCCTGCAGAGGCGTGGCACCGCCATGGGCGCAGCGTGTGCGCCTTCTTATGCTGGGCTATTCCTGGGCAGGTGGGAGCAGAGTGTTTTATACGGTCTGCCACTTGCCCAGAGGGTGGTCAGCTGGTACAGGTACATAGACGACGTGCTGTTCCTGTGGCAGGGTGCCCGTCCTCTGCTGGATGAATTCATGGGAGAACTTAACCGGAATGATATGAATGTGAAACTCACATATAAGGCTGATCAGAGGAGAATGGAGTTTTTGGACGTTGTGGTGGAGGTTGGTGAGGGAGGCTGTATCGAGACTGACTTATTTAGGAAAGCTACATCGGTAAATGCATTATTACATGCATCGTCAGCTCACCAAAGATCCACAATAAGAGCGATTCCCACTGGCCAATTTCTGAAGGCGAGGAGAATTTGCTCCACCACCCAGAGATTTGAGGATCAGGCCAAGGACCTACGTGCGAGATTCAGGGATAGGGGATACGGCGCCCGTGGAATCAGATACGGCTATAATAGAGCAAAGCATATCCCTAGAGAACAACTATTATATGGTCCTAGAGAGATGAAGGAGGATAAGGGAGACAACCAAACCAGGTTCATCTCAACCTTTAGTGGACAATGGGGGCGCGTGAGGGATGCTCTCACGAAACATTGGTCCGTCTTACAGACGGATCCAGTACTAGTGGGGGATCTTCCGAGTGCCCCCCTATTGACATCAAGGAGGGGCAGAAGTTTACGTGACCTGTTGGTGGATAGCCACTATGTGGCGGGAACATCAGGTGGCCTTTTCGGACATAATACCCCCAGAGTGGGATGCTTCACTTGTGGGGAGTGCGTGACATGTAAATCTGGAAACATTGTCAGAGGCAAGGAATTTGTTTCAGCCGACAAAAGACAGCGGTTCCAGATTAAAAATTACATTTCGTGTAGTAGCGTATATGTTATCTATTACGCAAAATGTCCCTGCGATTTGATCTATGTGGGACTGACGTCGAGACAGCTAAGGGTCCGCATACGCGAACATGTTCGTGATATTCTAAAGGCCCCATCTGTGACGGATCTTACGCTTCTCAGGACCCTCCCCAGACATTTTAAAGTCCATCACAATTGTGATCCCTCTGGACTTAGGGTGATGGGGATCGATCTGATTAAAGGGGGCATAAGAGGGGGGAACTTAAAAATGGCTCTATCTAGGTTGGAGTCTAGATGGATTTTCTCTCTTGGGACACTATCCCCTATGGGCCTAAACGAACAGCTGAGTTTCGCCCCTTTCCTGAGTGGATGACCCACTATGTTTTATTGGTCCTTTTTGGTGGAATTTTTGTAGGTCATTGCCTGCTTTTTTATGCTGTTCGCTATGCTTCTTTTTAATTTACATGTTGTTTGTGTTTTAGTAACATTACTGTAATTGAAGATCCGGCTGGTATCCTTCCCTTTACCTGATGTGCCCCTGACTTATACATCTTGGCGAGTGTGAAGATTGATGGCGTCAGCCGTTCTCTTGAATGGAAGAAGAGAACCCAATTGGACATCTGAGGAAATTTCAGTGCATTTAATTGTATTGGTTGTATTAACAATTCTCTTTGGCTTTTTGATGTATTATGGTGGTGTGAGCCTTGACACACAATGGCTTTCCTCCCTGTGAAGGGGTGGCTTGGTGGTTACATGCGGTCCCTGTTGGACTATAAATTAGGATGATGTCCTTTGAGATATCCAGGAGAATGGTTTTGAATGGAATTAATTATTCGTTTGTAACCATAAACATTGTGTGTCTGGTAAATAACATTATCCTTATTTTGTAATTTAATCGGGCCAAGTGGTGTTATCCTTTATATTCAATTGTATTGTGGCCTATGTAAGTGAACCATGGTCACTGAGATCCCCTTCATGAGACAGTATCTGTACACATTTATATGGGACTTGTGTATGACAAAGTATGACCCACAGAGAATATGGTATCTCCTCTTGTTGTGTAGACTGATGGGATAATGGATTTTGGGACCATCAGATCTTACGTTTTTTGGGCTTGATGTATAACCATAGAGCAGAGCTGGAAAAGCGGTTCCTGTATCAGCCTGTACATATTTAGGCGTCCAGTGATTACACTCAAGTATATGGCTATCTGGCGATTGGTCCAAGTTTGCATAACAAGCTAAGTACTTGACTATACTATTGTCACTTTTTCCTACAGTGATTGGGTGTTAGTGGAATATTTGATCCATGTGGAATTTACTATTTATGCTGTTATGACTACGGGGTTGTCTCTGAGGATTATTGTATATGTTCTGGTTGGGGAGTCATTGAATGTTACCAGTGTGTTGTAACCTTACACTGGTGGAAGCAGGGTGTTATTGGGCCTGAGGGTACCCCCCTCCTATTTTCAGGCTGCTATATGCACAGCACCTTAAGTATATGTTCACCTTGCTGCTATTGAGTGGAATGTTTACATCTTAGAGCTAACATATATGCATAAAACCCCTCTGAACTATGTTTGAAACCATGACATGTTGTCCTCATTTGACAGAGCCCGCTGTATGTGTCTACACCCCTTTCCTGTAGAGGCATACTCACAAATGTGTCAACTGAGAACAGGTCTTATCCCTGACATTTAAATTGTTGCATTTTTGTATTATCATTTTGAGACAGTGCAGAAAAATTCCTTTTTTGAGCACTCCTATACTCCCAGACTAGCTGCACTTATAACCTAGTGGAGGGAGAGGAGGGTGAGCCGACGTCCGAGCGGGGGCGCCATTACGTGATCTAGGGTGCCGACCTCCGCAGGCTAGGTAGGGAGAAGTGGTAGGGTGTTGACCACTCCCATTCTGCACTGTGGCACTTGTTCCATGTGTTCGTATTTATATGTGTGTATGTCTTTCAATTTGGGATATCTATTTTAATTCAAATTAAATAAAAATGATGTTTTAATAAGGGTTTTTCTACGGTTTACAACTACCTATCATAAGCCTTACTTGGGCCACAATATACTTCTTCTATCGATGTAGACAAGATCGGCTATATGACATAAAGATCTAATCACTCATCTATGCTATCCGTCCGCCTGCCATCTGCTATGCGCGCAGTGTGAGCGTGTCTTCCGGGTGCATGCACCCGGCGGCTTCTCGAGCGGCGCCGCGCATGCGTGAATGACGTCAGGGGATTTTCTCCCCGACGCATGCGCGGTAGTGCGCTACTTGCCGCCGGTCTGTATGCTCCTTTTTGACTCCCGGAGCACGCCGTACGGGCGCGCAGCTGTTGGGTGTTGTGACGGACGGATAGTGGGGTTCACATGAGTACTTAAGGGAGGGTGCCACAAGGATACACACAACGTGTGGTGGCCCTTGAGAAAGGCAGCCGAAACGCGCGTCGGGCGTGGACCAGGACCAACTTCCCCTCTTTTCTGATTACGCACTGGTATGTATGACTGCACCTAACTGCCCCTATTTGGGCAATAACAATATAATTTTGTATGGGCAGGTGGATGACTGATTGTGGTCATCATCAGGGTGTCAGAATACTGGGGACTCTGTCATACCTGGTGCACTTTGCAGGTATGATTGTGGGAATATTTTTCCCTTTATATGATAATATTTGCATTCCCTGCTAACATTAAGTGCATCATACTATTATTGTTATCCTGATCCCCACATTGTGAGGTTATCCCTTTGTTCGCTGAATACTTAATGTTACATTTGGGATAGACATGGTGTCTGTGATGTTTTGTCCCTTTTAATATGTTTAATAAAATTTGCATTTAATAAACTCCATTGTGTGGTGCACACATTTGTAATTGTGACCCAGAACCTGTCACAAAACTCTGCACCAGAGAAAAGACCGTGACACAGGGATGCAATGCTGGCCCAAGGAAGGTAAGTGAAGCTCAATTAGTTTTTAGGGTTTTTGTTGTTTTCTTTTTAAGTATCTGAGCCTATAGGAAAAAAATTAGTTGGAAGGTGGCAACCAATTTAAGGTACCAATCCCCTTGGACATCATTTATTTTAATTTCAAATACATTCTTTCTTCTAGATGTTAAGAAAATGTGGTGTGCCGTACATGAATACTGTATTATTCTCTTATTCAGATTAATATTTTTCTCGTTTTTTCTATTATTCTATTTAGTTTTGTTCCTTTTTCCTATTAGGTACACTATGATATGATCTGTAGTGACAAGGGAGTTGAAAATGGGTTGATAAAAAATTAAAAAGAAGTCTTAAACTGACCTCATTATGTTCTATAGACTGTGCGACAAGTTCAGTAATAAGAACAAGATTGTTCTGTCTGTTTACATTTCCCTCTATATTTCTAACTGAATAGCCATCAACTATTGCTGAAGAAAAATGGGAGAAGTTCTACATAATAACTTACTGCTTGTATTTGTTACTTGCGACAAACCCTCTTTTTTCTATTGCATATTTCTAAGCATTTCACATGAAAATAATAATGACCGCCGTCCCAACTTTTATCTATTATAACCCTCAAACTACTCCGGTAGTCAAAGATTTCAAAGTTTCATGAATTGGTAATTTTTTTTAATCTTTTTCTCTTTAGTTATTTCCTCTTCTTCTTAGAAGGGTCATATCTGGCTTCTTTTTTCAGATGAGTTGTAGTTTTGTATGATGCTATTCATTTTACCATATAATATACCAAAACACAGGAAGAAAAAAATCAAAGTTTGGTGAAATAATATTTTGGGGTTTTGTTTTTACGCTGTTCATTGTACAGGGTGGGTCATTTATATGGACACACCTAAATAAAATGGGAATGGTTGGTCATATCAACTTCCTGTTTGTGGCTCATTAGTATATGGGAGGGGGAACTTTTTAAGATGGGTGGTGACCACGGCGGCCATGTTGAAGTTGGCCATTTTGTATTCAAGTTTATTTTTTACAAAGGGAAGAGGGTCATGTAACACATCAAACTGATTGAGAATTTCACAAAAAAAAACAATGGTGTGCTCAGTTTTAACGTAACTTTATTCGTTCATTACTTATTTACAATTTTATGACCACTTATAAAATGTGTTCAAAGTGCTGCCCATTGTGTGGGATTGTCAATGCAACCCTTTTCTCCCACTCTTGCACTGATAGCAACACCGCAGAAGAAATGCTAGCACAGGCTTCCAGTATCCATTGTTTCAGATGCTGCACATCTTGTATCTTCACAGCATAGACAATTGCCTTTAGATGACCCCAAAGATAAAAGTCTAAGGGGGAGACATTGGTGGCCATTCAACTGGCCCACAATGAACAATCCACTTTCCAGGACACTGTTCATGTAGGAATGTTCGGACCTGGTGGTGCACCATCACATTATGGGTGTCAGGTCCGAGCATTCCAACATGAACAGTGTCCTGGAAAGTGGATTGGTCATTGTGGGCCAGTTGAATGGCCACCAAGGCCTCCTGAACTGACTCCCTTAGACTTTTACTTTTGGGGTCATCTGAAGGCAATTGTCTATGCTGTGAAGATACAAGATGTGCAGCATCTGAAACAACAGATACTGAAAGCCTGTGCTAGCATTTCTTCTGCAGTATTGCTATCAGTGTGTCAAGAGTGGGAGAAGAGGGTTGCATTGACAATCCATCACAATCGGCAGCACTTTGAACACATTTTATAAGTGGTCATAAAATTGTAAATAACTAATGAATGAATAAAGTTACGTTAAAAACAAATCACACCAATGTTTTTCTTGTGAAATTTTCAATAAGTTTGATGTGTTACATGACCCTCTTCGCATTGGAAAAAATAAAGTTGGATCCACAATGGCCGACTTCAAGACTTCAAATAGCTGCCATGGTTACCACCCATCTTAAAAAGTTTTCCCCCCTCCCACATACTAATGAGCCCCAAACAGGAAGTTGATATCACCTACCATTCCCATTTTAGGTGTATCCATATAAATGGCCCACGCTGTACAGTAAAATAACATGGTGGTCTGGTGGAACATTCTTACATAGATAGTTAGTAGATCTGTATGATTATATACTGTTGTCTCATACAGTGGGTAGTTTGTGGCAACAAAAGAGAAGGAGAGGAGACAGAAGGCAAGATAGCAAGAACCTCGAGTGTTGACAGAGACACGGAGCATGAACAGTGTTGAAACAGTGTTGAAACAAGAGACTGATCCTAAAATGAAGTGGCCCCAGACAATAGAATCCATAGGACAGAACTTTAGTGGCCAGGACCTTTACACGTGATTGAACTGCGTAAATCCTAACTGGTGTGCGAATATAGTAAAAAACACAAGTGGCTTCCCAATAGATGTCCAGGAGTACTAAACTGTACTCTGGTCATAATGGAACCCTTAAAGAGACTGGACGTGGGTCTGTGGGAAGGGAAGGTGGTCATCACAGAATGTGCAGTGGCACTGGACTGGATTCCACTGGGACTCACAGGATCAGTAAAATCTGAAGAAACCCAGTAGTGTTATGGACATGATTATGAACTATTATGAGTATTAAGAATTATATGAAGATATCCAAAAATAAGACTAAAGATGGCACTTGAAATATGTACCACACCTATATCCAGCAGACATCGTAAGACTCACCAGACATTTTGGGACTTTCATGCGATAAGTGAATCATGCTGACTTAGCTTAATATAAATGAGGAAACACTATACAGTATATATATCGCAGAATAAGCTCTTTACATTTTACCCAATAGGAGACGTGTTACGTATTCTTGGCTTCTAACCAACTGATTTCTTTAAATATATCTTAACTTCCGCAAAAAAGGCAGTCATATCTTCTACCTCGATCAGTGTACCATTACTTACTGGTCCAGTGTGGATGAATAGCATGCTAATGAAAAATGACTCATGATTTGGATGCAGACGGGGTTTAGGTAGATACATAACTTGGATTCCATCACTGTAAATGTATGGCCCCCTTAACAGTGGGAAACTGAACTGGGTCTGATAATGCTGTGCAAAACGGGGACGTGCTGGAAGATATGTGCCCGCTATCTGGAGTGTAACCTTGCTGTCAAGAATGAACTGTTGAGTAAAGTATTGTTTGAAATTAATTGTTGGTCTCCTTGCCGGCCGCAGATCAGCAGACATGTGCAGGGATTACTGCAGACTTGCCGCAAAAAAACCCCGGTATCCGGAGGGATGCGACCAATAACGTACCAGTGCGTCTTTGGTCGTAAAAAGGTTAATCTGTGTATTAGTGATCTTGTAGATGGGATTCAGAGTAAAATGTCAGTATTTGGTGATGACAAAAAACTATGTAGAATAATAAAAATTGACCTTCATAATAGAATATTACAGAATGATCTGGATAAAATGTCTTTATGTACAAACACAGACATGACATATAATGTTGATAAATGTCGAGTAATGCACCTAAGACAGACTAATGCTATTGCTGTATTTATATTAAATTAAATATACATGGCACTACACAACTGAGGGACGTGGGGATTCTGGTTACAAGTAAGCTGAGCAGCAGCACTCAATGTCAGGCAGCAGCTGCAAAAGCAAACAACATTCTAGGGTGTATAAAAAGAGAGATTAGATCCCGGGATCCCAACGTATTGTTACCCCTCTATAAATCACTTGTAAGGCCACATCTGGAATATGGGATCCAGTTTCGGGCTCCACATTTTAAAAAGGACATTCAGAAGTTAGAGTCAGTTCAAAGGCGGCAACTAGATTATAGCAGAGAATGGAAGTCCAAAATGTTGGATTTGTTTAGATTAGAAACAAGACGTCTCAGCGGAGATCTGATTTATATGTATAAATATATTTGTGGTCAATACAAAGGACTTGACTTATTTCTTTCAAAAAATTTCCAAACGACCAGGGAGCATTCATTATGTGTGGAAAAAAGGCGATTCCGACAGCTAAATAAGGAAAGGGTTCTTTACAGTTAGAGCAGTCTGACTGTGGCATGCCCTACCACAAGAGGTGGGAACGGCAGAAACTATATGACCATTTATAAAAGTATTGGAGGATTTTCTCACAAATGTTGGTTTTAAATAATCTAGACATACAGATTAAAAATGTATAACTGGTGGAAAAAGGCTGAACTTAATGGTCCTAAGTTTTTTTTCATCCTATGTAACTACTATGTAATTTGCCACTGATCCAGCACTGATGCTCTGGTGGTCTATGCTGGTCTTTGTTGACACGCTGACTCAATGGCTTGAGTGACGTACTACCGGCATCAGCACTCTGTAGTGACCATTGGTACTACTAGATATGGCTTTTCACAGCTACCGATACCAATTCTGTGAACTAGTTACCACTCATCAGCTAAGCCCAGTATGGACCGACCAAGGATGTGTACAAGATTGAGGATGAAGTGCTGAAATGCAGTATTTATTTTTTACCTTTTAATACTTGTGGCTCCTTTTTCCTTTATAAAGCTTGAATGAGGATCATTAGATGGTTAATGTTAAAAAATAATTGCACAGGGTCTCCTTACTTCTTCACTAGAGATGAGCGAACCGGTCCCGGTTCGGCTCGAGGTCGGTTCGCCGAACGGACCTCCCGTTCGAGTTCGGCTCGTCGAACGTTCGACGAACCGAACTCGAGCCAATAGGAAACAATGGCAGGCAATCACAAACACAGTAAAACACCTAGAAAACACCCTCAAAGGTGTCCAAAAGGTGACAAACAACTCAAACACATTGGAAAGTGACAAGGACATATACTCATGCGAAAACAAAACAGCTGGACAAGGAAAAAGAGGAGGACACACAGATATAGGCATGGCACGCCATTCTAAAATCATGTAAAACACCGCAAGGTGACTCCAAGCATAGTCTCCCTTTTTTTCCAAAAATTGGGCCCCACACCCACCCACCCATTCAGTGGCAGCAGTTGGGCCCCAGTTGTACAATTCACAGCTAGATTTGCAGCAAGCACATTCAAAAATACGCCATTCTTATCCGTCCCCAGGATGACACCGGGGTAGGTAGCAAAGTCTTTCCTGATCCCAGCTCTGTTCATCTTGGCTTCTTTTAAAAACACAGCAAGCAAGGGTTACTCCAAGCGGAGTCTCCCTTTTTTTCCAAAAATTGGGCCCCACACACACCCACCCATTCAGTGGCAGCACTTGTGCCCTAGTTGTACACTTCACAGCTAGATTTGCATCAAGCACATTCCAAAATACGCCATTCTTATCCGTCCCCAGGATGACACCGGGGTAGGTAGATAAAGTCTTTGCTGACCCATGACTTGTTCATCTTGGCTTCTTTTAAAAACAATGTAAGCAAGGGTTACTCCAAGCGGAGTCTCCCTTTTTTTCCAAAAATTGTGCCCCACACACACCCACCCATTCAGTGGCAGCACTTGTGCCCTAGTTGTACACTTCACAGCTACATTTGCATCAAGCACATTCCAAAATACGCCATTCTTATCCGTCCCCAGGATGACACCGGGGTAGGTAGCAAAGTCTTTCCTGATCCCAGCTCTGTTCATCTTGGCTTCTTTTAAAAACACAGCAAGCAAGGGTTACTCCAAGCGGAGTCTCCCTTTTTTTCCAAAAATTGTGCCCCACACACACCCACCCATTCAGTGGCAGCACTTGTGCCCTAGTTGTACACTTCACAGCTACATTTGCATCAAGCACATTCCAAAATACGCCATTCTTATCCGTCCCCAGGATGACACCGGGGTAGGTAGCAAAGTCTTTCCTGATCCCAGCTCTGTTCATCTTGGCTTCTTTTAAAAACACAGCAAGCAAGGGTTACTCCAAGCGGAGTCTCCCTTTTTTTCCAAAAATTGTGCCCCACACACACCCACCCATTCAGTGGCAGCACTTGTGCCCTAGTTGTACACTTCACAGCTACATTTGCATCAAGCACATTCCAAAATACGCCATTCTTATCCGTCCCCAGGATGACACCGGGGTAGGTAGCAAAGTCTTTCCTGATCCCAGCTCTGTTCATCTTGGCTTCTTTTAAAAACACAGCAAGCAAGGGTTACTCCAAGCGGAGTCTCCCTTTTTTTCCAAAAATTGGGCCCCACACACACCCACCCATTCAGTGGCAGCACTTGTGCCCTAGTTGTACACTTCACAGCTAGATTTGCATCAAGCACATTCCAAAATACGCCATTCTTATCCGTCCCCAGGATGACACCGGGGTAGGTAGATAAAGTCTTTGCTGACCCATGACTTGTTCATCTTGGCTTCTTTTAAAAACAATGTAAGCAAGGGTTACTCCAAGCGGAGTCTCCCTTTTTTTCCAAAAATTGTGCCCCACACACACCCACCCATTCAGTGGCAGCACTTGTGCCCTAGTTGTACACTTCACAGCTACATTTGCATCAAGCACATTCCAAAATACGCCATTCTTATCCGTCCCCAGGATGACACCGGGGTAGGTAGCAAAGTCTTTCCTGATCCCAGCTCTGTTCATCTTGGCTTCTTTTAAAAACACAGCAAGCAAGGGTTACTCCAAGCGGAGTCTCCCTTTTTTTCCAAAAATTGGGCCCCACACACCCACCCATTCAGTGGCAGCACTTGTGCCCTAGTTGTACACTTCACAGCTACATTTGCATCAAGCACATTCAAAAATACGCCATAATTAACCGTCCCCAGGATGACACCGGGGTAGGTAGCAAAGTCTTTCCTGATCCCAGCTCTGTTCATCTTGGCTTCTTTTAAAAACAATGTAAGCAAGGGTTACTCCAAGCGGAGTCTCCCTTTTTTCCAAAAATTGGGCCCCACACAGACACCTTATCAGTGGCAGCACTTGTGCCCTAGTTGCAAACAGGATGTTTTGATTTGCATCAAGCACATTCCAAATCAACAAGCATTTACTCTCCCCAGGATGACACAGGGGTAGTAAATTCCTTCTGGATCCATGACTTGTTCATTTTGATGAACGTCAGTCTGTCCACATTGTCACTGGACAGACGCGTGCGCTTATCTGTCAGCACACACCCAGCAGCACTGAATACACGTTCAGAGACAACGCTGGCAGCTGGACACGACAAAATCTCCAAGGCGTAAGTTGCGAGCTCTGGCCATTTTTCTAGGTTTGAAGCCCAAAAGGAGCAAGGCTCCAGTTGCACAGTCATGGCATCGATGTTCATTTGGAGATACTCCTGTATCATCCTCTCCAGCCGTTGACTATGTGTCAGACTTGTTGTCTCTGGTGGCCTTGCAAAAGAGGGTCTAAAAAAATTATGAAAAGATTCCATAAAATTGCTGTTACCGGCACCAGATACGGTCCTACTGGTACGGGTAGACTGTTGAAGATGACGAGACCGTCCCATGTTTGTCAAGTTACAACTGGGAGATTCCCTCCCTGCACCTGCACGGTTGTTTGGTGGAAAAGCCGAGCTAAGATCGAGTAACAGCTTCTGCTGATACTCCTGCATACGTGCGTCCCTTTCTATGGCTGGAATTATGTCACAAAATTTGGACTTGTACCGGGGATCTAATAGTGTGGCAATCCAGTAGTCATCATCACTTCTAATTTTGACAATACGACTGTCATGTTGGAGGTAGTGCAACAAAAAGGCACTCATGTGTCTTGCGCAGCCATGCGGACCAAGTCCACGCTGTGTTTGTGGCATAGAGGTGCTACCCGTTCTTTCTTCCTCTGACATCTCCCCCCAACCTCTTTCAACTGAAATTTGACCAAGGTCTCCCTCATCCGCTGAGTCTTCCATGTCCATGGACAGTTCGTCCTCCATTTCTTCATGTTCTCCTGCACCTTGCTCAACATTTCGCCTGCTACTATGCGCCCTTGTCGATCCCTGTCCCCCATGGTCCCATGCCTGCTGCGTTAGTGATGATGAACGTCTGGACCTTGGTGATGTTGTTGTCCCTTGCGCATATGAATCCTCCTGTAGTTCCTCCCCTTCATGTTGTCCCACCCCCTGACTCCGAATAGTGTTTAGCGTGTGCTCCAGCATGTAAATGACTGGAATCGTCATGCTGATAATGGCATTGTCAGAGCTAAACATATTCGTCGCCATGTCGAAACTGTGCAGAAGGGTGCATAGGTCCTTGATCTGAGACCACTCCATCAGGGTGATCTGCCCCACCTCTGCATCTCGTTGGCCCAGGCTATACGTCATGACGTATTGCACCAGGGCTCTGCGGTGCTGCCACAGTCGCTGTAACATGTGGAGAGTTGAATTCCAGCGTGTCGCCACATCGCATTTCAGGCGATGAACCGGCAGGCCGAAAGACTTCTGGAGCGATGCAAGTCGCTCTGCTGCGGCGCTTGAACGGCGGAAGTGAGCTGACAGTTTTCGTGCCCTGTTCAGAAGGCCATCTAGGCCGGGATAGTGTGTTAAAAATTGCTGGACGACAAGGTTCAACACGTGAGCCATACAAGGTACGTGTGTCACCTTGCCCAGGCGAAGTGCCGCACCCAGGTTTGCAGCATTGTCGCACACGGCCTTACCAGGCTGCAGGTTGAGTGGAGACAACCATTTATTAAACTCGGACCGCAGAGCTGACCACAACTCCTCAGCTGTGTGACTCTTATTCCCAAGACATGTCAAGCTAAAGACCGCCTGATGCCGTTGCGCTCTGCTGCCAGCATAGTAATGAGGGGTGCGTGATTCCTTCTGCGCAGTGAGAACGCTGGTGGCCTGACCAGGCAGGCTTGGGGCGGAGGTGGAGGACCCAGATGAGGTGGAGGATGCAGAAGCTGTGGCGGAACTTGGACAGACATAGGATTGACACACAAGTCGTGGGGACGGCAAGACTTGTGCAGCAGACCCTTCACCATCTATCACCATAGTTACCCAGTGCCCAGTCAGCGACATGTAACGTCCCTGTCCATGCTTACTGGTCCAAGTATCGGTGGTGAAATGCACCCGTTCACACACAGAGTTTCTCAAGGAAGCGGTGATGTTGTGTGCGACATGCTGGTGTAGCGCGGGCACACCTTTCTTAGAGAAGTAGTGGCGACTAGGCATCTGGTACTGGGGCACAGCGACAGACATAAGGTCTCTAAAATCCTGTGTGTCCACTAGGCGGAAAGGCAGCATTTCGGTAGCCAACAGCTTACAGAGGGATAGAGTCAACCTCTTAGCTTTGTCATGGGTCGGAGGAAGTGGCCTTTTATTTGACCACATCTGAGGGACAGAGATCTGGCTGCTGTGTGTAGACGGTGTTGAGTAGGGTGTCCCTGGAAAAATGCAGGTTTGTGAGGAAAGTGCAGGCGGAGACATGATGTTGCCTTGATCCAACATTGGTGCTATCGATGTCTGAGAGAGCTGTACACACTCACTTGTTTCCCCTTCCAAACCAACTGACGACCTTACAAGCAAACTGCCTGTTGCGGTTACAGTGGTGGAAGTTTTGCGTGGAAAAACAGGTGTGACAGCTGTCCCCACAGTCCTAGAAGATGAAGAGCGCGCGGATGCACTGGAAGGGGCGGGCGGCGGATGGTTCGCTCCGCTAGGCCGCATTGCAGCACGGTGAGCTTCCCACCGGGACTTATGATATTTATTCATGTGACGATTCATGGAAGAAGTTGTCAAACTGCTGAGGTTTTGACCTCTACTAAGAGAATCATGACAAATGTTACATATCACATGATTTGGGCGATCTTTTTCGATGTCAAAAAGGACCAGGCTAGGCAAGGCTTAGAGGCCATGCGACCTGTTGATCCACCCCGAATAATGCTCATAGGCAGAGTGGTGGCTGAGGATGCAGTTGTAGACGTGCTACCAGTGCTCCGACTCTGTCCAGGAAGGCGCAAGGTAACTTCGTCGTCGGTTGCATCCTCCTCCACCGCCTCTGTTGACCTCCTCGAGTGCCTGACTGGGGGTTGACAGTAGGTGGGATCTAGAACGTCATCATCAATTGTTGTGTTTGCACTCCCCTCCCCCTCAGACCGAGCCTCTTCTTGCCCTGACCGAATATTTAAGTTGTCATCCCAATCGGGTATCTGCGTCTCATCTTCATCAGTATGTTCCTCATTGTCTATAACCACAGGTGTTACAGTTTGTGACAAAGGGTCAACATTATGCTCAGAAACTTGGTCCTCACGGCCTGAATCAGAGTCACAAAGGTTCTGGGCATCACTGCAGACCATTTCCTGTTCTGTACTCACTGTAGCTTGGGAGCAGACCTCTGATTCCCAGGCTATAGTGTGACTGAACAGCTCTGCAGACTCAGCCATCTCAGTTCCACCATACTGTGCAGGGCTGATGGAGACTTCAGAGCTAGGAGAAATCAAGTGTGATTGGGATGACAACTCAGAGGACTGGTGTTTTTTGGATGCGGTACTTGAAGTGGCTGAGAGGGCACTTGTTGGACCACTTGAGATCCATTCAAGCATTTTCTTTTTTTGCCCATCATCTACCTTTCTTCCTGTTGTTCGTGTCCGTAAAAAAGGGAGCACATCGGATTGTCCACGGTAAGTAGTAGACATCTTACTTTTGCTGGTAGATGGTCTATCTTCAGCAGATGATAATGGAGCTTTGCCACCTTCCCCACGGACAAAACCTTTTTTGCCTTTTCCACCACGCCTCTTCCCCTTTCCACCAGCATCTGTCATTTTGCCACTCATGTTGATTGCGACAAGATTGTGGACTGAAAATGTGGTAGTAAAAATTGAGAGGTGGTGAAGATTGCAGTGGTGGTCTAGCTTTATTAACAGCAGAATAATAAAGAATAAATATCCCTGACAATGCAACTTAGTTATAATTAGTTGGAGTGTGCAACGCAGGCAGATGCGCTCTTCAAATGTCTTGGCACTAGTGGGACTATAGCAAAGTCCAATAGCCACGTATAGGATGCCACTAGGTACACTGAGTGTTTGCTAGTATAATGGCTTAGTTATAATTAGTTGGAGTGTGCAACGCAGGCAGACGTGCTGCAAATGTCTTGGCACTAGTGGGACTATAGCAAAGTCCAATAGCCACGTATAGGATGCCACTAGGTACACTGAGTGTTTGCTAGTATAATGACTTAGTTATAATTAGTTGGAGTGTGCAACGCAGGCAGATGCGCTCTGCAAATGTCTTGGCACTAGTGGGACTATAGCAAAGTCCAATAGCCACGTATAGGATGCCACTAGGTACACTGAGTGTTTGCTAGTATAATGGCTTAGTTATAATTAGTTGGAGTGTGCAACGCAGGCAGATGCGCTCTGCAAATGTCTTGGCACTAGTGGGACTATAGCAAAGTCCAATAGCCACCTATAGGATGCCACTAGGTACACTGAGTGTTTGCTAGTATAATGGCTTAGTTATAATTAGTTGGAGTGTGCAACGCAGGCAGATGCGCTCTGCAAATGTCTTGGCACTAGTGGGACTATAGCAAAGTCCAATAGCCACGTATAGGATGCCACTAGGTACACTGAGTGTTTGCTAGTATAATGGCTTAGTTATAATTAGTTGGAGTGTGCAACGCAGGCAGATGCGCTCTGCAAATGTCTTGGCACTAGTGGGACTATAGCAAAGTCCAATAGCCACGTATAGGATGCCACTAGGTACACTGAGTGTTTGCTAGTATAATGGCTTAGTTATAATTAGTTGGAGTGTGCAACGCAGGCAGATGCGCTCTGCAAATGTCTTGGCACTAGTGGGACTATAGCAAAGTCCAATAGCCACGTATAGGATGCCACTAGGTACACTGAGTGTTTGCTAGTATAATGGCTTAGTTATAATTAGTTGGAGTGTGCAATGCAGGCAGAGGTGCTGCAAATGTCTTTGCACTAGTGGGACTATAGCAAAGTCCAATAGCCACGTATAGGATGCCACTAGGTACACTGAGTGTTTGCTAGTATAATGGCTTCGTTATAATTAGTTGGAGTGTGCAATGCAGGCAGATGCGCTCTGCAAATGTCTTTGCACTAGTGGGACTATAGCAAAGTCCAATAGCCACGTATAGGATGCCACTAGGTACACTGAGTGTGTGCTAGTATAATGGCTTAGTTATAATTAGTTGGAGTGTGCAACGCAGGCAGATGCGCTCTGCAAATGTCTTGGCACTAGTGGGACTATAGCAAAGTCCAATAGCCACGTATAGGATGCCACTAGGTACACTAAGTGTTTGCTAGTATAATGGCTTCGTTATAATTAGTTGGAGTGTGCAATGCAGGCAGATGCGCTCTGCAAATGTCTTGGCACTAGTGGGACTAAAGCAAAGTCCAATAGCCACAGATAGGATGCCACTAGGTACACTGAGTGTTTGCTAGTATAATGGCTTAGTTATAATGAGTTGAAGTGTGCAGAGGACAGGAGGGTACAGTGGCAGGATTGTGGTGCTCTGGGTAGAGGAATGGAAGCCTGCCTTTCTATTCCCTCCTAATGGTGAAATGCAGGGAGGAAATCCCTGACCTTGGCTGCACAGACGCTGTCGCTGTTTTCAGGACCTGTCACCTTAACTCTGACCCTGCCGGTTTGAGCCCTTAAAAGGACTGCTATAAAGTGCTCTCCCTAAGCTGTCTAACGCTGTGTATGCAGCGCATACAGCTGTATCGGCTATAGGACTCAGGAGGACGGAGCTGCGACAGTGATGTCTGACACCAAAGACGCAGAAGGCAGATAATGGCGTCCGTGAAGAAAATGTCCGGTTTTATAATGCAGGGACATGTGACATGCAGATCCTATCACACATGCCGTTGCTTCTCTGGCTCAAAGTCCACTTAGCTGTGTGTGTGTCTGTGATTGGCTGACATGCTGGCCCGCCCCACTACACGCGCGCGCTTAGGGAAGGAAGACAAGAAAAAAAAAAAAAAATGGCGATCGCCATTATAGAAACAGCAGTGATCTGAAGGCGCTGTTCACGCACACTATACACTGAAATGTGATAATAGTTTGATTCACAGAGTGACTTACACTATTACAGCAGAAACCAAGCTATGATTTAGCTGTTTTTTGGCTGCTAGAACCGTTCTCGAACGTTTCTAGAACTATCGAGCTTTTGCAAAATGCTTGAGTTCTAGTTCGATCTAGAACATGCCCCAAAATCACTCGAGCCTAGAACTGGAGAACCACGAACCACGAACCGCGCTCAACTCTATTCTTCACATAAATATATTACTTGATAAAATGTGAAATATACCTTCATAAGCGCACCCACTTTAGCACAAATAATACTTGACATTTAGGTTAAACCTTATAATATTCTGGAATAATCATCACACTTGGATTCCCCTTTTTATAATTTTCTTAAACACCGTAGATATTTTGTACATTAAATTACACTAAGAACGTATTGTAAGCAGAACATTATTATTCCAAAATAGTCTTCCTTGTACTTTAATTGAAAATCAACCATGTGGTGCAAACGGTATTAATATTATGACTGTAAACCTCTTAACTAAATGTAGCACAATTAACATATTAGTATTACGCCTGCATTTCTGATATTTTCTCAATATTATTCTTTTAGAAAATTTACCCCTTACCAATAAAAAGGTGAATTTCATGCTAAATGTTGATCTAATTAACTTAATAATCTAATTATTTTTCTAACATACAGTACATACCAAAAGTTTGGACACAACTTCTCATTCAAAGAGTTTTCTTTATTTTTCATGACTCTGAAAATTGCAGATTCACATTGAAGACATCAAAACTATGAATTAACACATGTGGAATGAAATACTTAACAAAAAAGTGTGAAACAACTGAAAATATGTCTTATATTCTAGGTTCTTCAAAGTAGCCACCTTTTGCTTTGATTACTGCTTTGCACACTCTTGGCATTCTCTTGATGAGCTTCAAGAGGTAGTCACCGGAAATGGCCTGAGTGGAGTCCGATAAAAAATTGCATTCCTCTCAGACCCATGTTACTCTCTGGGGCCTTTCCCATCTGTGATTATTTTCTCAGCCCCATTTGGACCGAGAAAACAGTTCCAGCATGCTGCCAGTGCAAACCAATCAGTACTCAATCACACCCTTACAAGTCTATGGGTGCGAGTGAAACATCGCACTGCACTCGGATGACACTGGAAAACAGTGCGATAATCACATCAGATGGCAATGGAGAAGATGAGAAGATTAATCCCTTCCTCTCCTCCACAGCACCCACCCTCTCCTCCGCAGATGTCATCTGATCTCAGGACACTCTGCTTATACTTGCAGCACAGTGGGAGGCGAGGGTCATTAGCATATCACATCCATTGTGCTTAATTTGATTTTTAAAATAGTCTTTAATGATGAGTGACGTGCAACCCTGAATGGTCCAGATGGACAGAGAACTTGATGGAAGGTGGATGGTCATTTTGTCCCTAAGAGGTACCATAGTCATGGGGAGAAAGTTGGTAAGCCCCTTTAGGGTCCCTTAAGGTGTGAAAATGACCTTGGCAAAGTATATAGAGTTTCTGACTGACAATTTTCTTCTAAGTCATTGACTGCTATGGACATAAAAAGAGAGAAACTCATCATTTGGCCACGAACCTCACCTGACCACAACCCTATTGAGAACCTTTGGAGTATCATCAAGCAAAAGATCTACCAGAATTGGAGGCAATTCACATCAAAACATCAACTTTGGGAGGCTACTCTGGCATCCTGTAAAGAAATTCAAGAAGAAACTATGCCAAAACTCACAAGTTCAATGGATGTAAGATTTGTGAAGGTGATATCAAAGAAGGGTTTTTATGTTAACATGTAACTTAAATAAGCTTTTGATTTAAAAAAATGAGATCCGCTAATGTTGATAATTCAACAAATAACCATTTTAAGTTCTTTACAACCTATAAAATATTCGGAAACTCTACTGTGCATAACAATTTGGAACAGCGCACTTTGAGGGTTTTTTTGCTTATAAAAGTATATAAAATACTGCTACCATTCTGAGGTCTGTCCAATAAAATCTGAATTATACTCTTAACGTTTGATGATTTGAACATTATATGGACTCATTAATATAGACCATTTAGGAAAATCAGAGGAAAATAGCATAATAATTTGGAATGCGGTGTATACCGGGACGACAAAAATGTAGCCAATGTACCATTTCAATAAAGGGTTAAATTTAATTAAAATAAAATTACATTATTATTTTTTTTTCTTTGAAAAGGACTGACATCTGTGATGAGCATGTCCTGCCTGACTTTTTGAGCTTGCCAAAGGGTAAAAAACCCCTCTATATCAATTATCATGTAACCACCTGTTTCGAGCAGATTTTTTGGATGGCGCCTTCTACAATATGCCACACGACATTTCATATTTTGTTAGAAGTATTATTTTCCACTGAACAAAAGCAATCATTATGTCTACATTAGGTTATGGAAGCTACCGGTGACATATATCCTCCACTTATCTGGTGCAGATATTTCATGAATATGAAGGTCATAACATTGAGTGATCGCACCATTAAAATGGTGAATCATCATGTGACATTCCGCGATGTGCATTAGATTTATCTGTCAATGACACAATCACATCTTGTCAAATGACCATTTATATTTCATCCAGGACATAAAAGGATGTGAAAATGAGGGTAATGATGACTGCATTTTTCTTCTTAGAGAAACGCATGGAATAAATGATATATTCTTAAACTTAAATGTCTGATGTAGAAACACAGATAGGATACATTGTAATGGAGAAAAACTAGGAGAGATTCCAATATTATTTATATATTTTTTTTTCATACTTGGTTAAAAGGAAACCTGTCACCAGATTTGGGGCCTATAAACTGGGCTGTTATATACAGTATTCTTACATGCTGTATATAAGAGCCCAAGCCGCTGTGTAGAACGTAGAAATCACTTTATAATACTCACCTAGGAGGTCGCCCCGGTGCAGACCGGTCAAATAGGATTCTTCGTTCTCCAGTGCTGGTGCCTCCTCTTTCGGCCATCTTTGTCCTCCTTCTTCTGAAGCCTGGGTGCATGACGCGTCCTACGTCATCCACACTGGCCGGCATTGAGGTCTCGAGCAGGCGCACTACAATACTTTGATCTGCCCTGGTCAGGACCTCAATGCCAGCTAGTGTGGATGACGTAGGACGCGTCATGTACCCAGGCTTCAGAAGAAGAAGGACAAACATGACCAAAAGAGGAGGCACCGGACTCGGAAAACGGAGACACCATCTGACCAGTCTGCACCGCACCGCCCGTTAGGTGAAGATTATAAAATGATTTTTACGTTCTACACAACGGCCTGGGCTCTTATATACAGCATGTTAGAATGCTGTATATAAGAGCCCAATGGTGGTGGCCGCAGCTTATAGTCGCCAAATGTGGTGACAGGTTCCCTTTAAGATTATACAAACAAATTGGTAGTGAAAAAAGATCGGTGTCCATCTTCTCCACTGGTCCTCGTTCTCACTCTGCCATTCTCATATACCTTGTAAGACAAGTGGAGGAGTGCAGTAGAGATACCGGTAATAATGGTTCATTAACCCTAGAATGCATACCTGGGGCCTCGCAGGCCTGTTAGGTTACATGTTTTCTATGGTTGCGCGTTCTAGGGTTAAAAGGCGTTACACTCAGGGTTAAATTCCTAACGAAAAGGTACAACTCTTGGTAGTTTCACCTTTTAAAGAAGTCCAAACGTTATATACAGGCAGAGGAACATGTCAGCAACACCAGTCTTTAGAATAAACTGCCTGCCCTGCTTGATTGAATTAGCAATGGAGTTTATGTCTGTTTGCACAGACTGACCAGCAGCACTATGAATCCATCATTAGAAAACCTGTTTACACAGGCAGAGCAAAGTATACTGTCACGGGTGACAGACAGTCATTTGGTTTCTGGCAATAGAAGGTCACAGTATTTGGCTGCACAGAATGCTCCCTGACTTTCTATTGTTCCTGTTGTCAGTATTCATTGTACTAGGTAGCTTTCCTGCTGGATTTTCATCTATTCTCCTTTAGGATCCAGGGAAGGGTTCCGTCTGTCCAGCTGATAATCATCAGTATTCCCCTTGTGCTTAAATACTCCCTTCTTCCCTAGACTGGTGCTGGTGATATTATTCAGTTCATTCTAGCTCTAGTTGCAAGCAGGTGGCTTGCTCTCATCTGTAGTACCGTTGCTGAAGCTTTGCTGAACTCTTGCCTGAGTCATCTGTGGATAAGTAGTTCATGCTCTTTCCCCCCAAGTGTCCCCCTTGTGTCTTCCTTTAGCGTTTATTTGTGTTGACGAAAAGCTCATTCCACTCATTCCGCATTCCTTATTTAGGGTCCAGCACTAGGGATACCTAGGGTCAGGTATCCAGCTTGGCGCATAGGTGCGGAACCTATCTAGGGTGGTGAGGGACCCCAGGGACCAGCAGTTGGCTTGGTCAGGGGTCATCTCCTCCTCCCCTAGACGCAGAAATCCCCTTCCATTACCTTTTTTCGCTCGCTTGGTACTTCCCCGTACCTAGCGTGACATATAGGATCTATACTACATTGATCAGTACTTATAGTCTGCCATAGTTCTCAGCAGTGCAAGTGGGGGATGATGATCTATTGAGAACTTCAATGTTTTATGCTGCACAAAAGATCATTTCACCAATAAACTAGCATTTTGCCATTTATCGGGTGATTGGCAGGCTCTTTATACTGTTTACAATTGTGAAACGAGCAGTTAAAACAACACTCTTCTTGATTATCTTGCAGTGTAAATGCCCCTTCAAATTTGTAGGACATTTTAGTGTCCTCTGCACTGTGTATGCTTAGATTTAGTTCCTAATACTTAGGCCAGTGTCACACTTGAAATTGCCTTGCATGTATCTCGCGTGAGTCTCGTGTTGCATCACCCGGCACGGACTCACTCTCCTCACAGGAGCGGGTTGGTTGCGTGCATCTCTATGCAGCTGAGATGCTCCTGTGAGCAGAGTGTGAGTCAATGCCGGATGATGCACCGCGAGACTCGCGCGAGATACATGCGAGGCAATCGCAAGTGTGACACTGGCCTTAAGGGGGCTTTACACGCAATGACATCGCTAACGAGATGTCGTTGGGGTCACGGAATTCGTGACGCACATCTGGCCTCGTTAGCGACGTCGCTGCATGTGAATTGCAGGAACAACCGGTAACGATCAAAAATACTCACCATATCGTTGATCGCTGACACATCATTATAATCTCAAATATCGTTGCTGTTGCAGGTACGATGTTGTTCGTCATTCCTGCGGCAGCACACATCGCTATGTGTGACACCGCAGGAACGAGGAACATCATCATATCTGCGGCTGCCACCAATGGGGAAGAAAGGAGGTGGGCGGGATGTTCCGGCCGCTCCTCTACGCCCCTCCGCTTCTATTGGGCAGCCGCTTAGTGATGCCACTGTGACCCTTAGAAAGGAGGTGGTTTGCCGACCACAGCGACGTCGCTACGCAGGTAAGTATGTGTGATGGGTGTTAGCGATGTTATGCACCACGGGCAACGATTTGCCCGTGATGCACAACTGACGGGGGCGGGTGCTTTTGCTAGCGATGTCGCTGTGTGTAAAGTGGCCTTTACTCTCAGTCTCGGTCAGCAGATGCCCCTCAGTTGAACCTATAATGGTCTAGGAGGACCTCAGGTACCTCTCATTGAAGCTCAGCTCTAGGATGATGGTGTTTCATCACATCGTACACATGTTCTGCACACATGAAACAGCATTACCCATACGTGCCACATGGGACCTCGTTAATGAGATTGGTGGGACCCATAGAAATTAGATATTCATCACCTACTCTGCATAGAGTTGAGCCAGACTATCAAAATTAGTTTCACCCAGATTTGTTTTAAATGGTGGTCAGATTCTATATGGTCTGAATAAAACTTTGTTTGAATCTAAAGTTCCCCAGTTGTCACGGATAAATGTTTTTTTTGCACTCAGCTCTCATCAGACCCGAAAGCACAAAAAAATGAATAGAATAAAGGGGTTAAGAATAAACCAAAAAAAGCCCATTATACTCACCTTTTTGAGTCTGTCAACTGACTCCATATGCCACCTCCTTCAGTTCCTTAACTTTCTTAACCCTCTTTACGGGTGCTGAAGCCCATATGTGGTCATACTCGCCATTTTGGAAATTGAATATCAAAAATTTCGGACTCGCCTAATGCTCTGGATAAGTGATTAATGTCTCCTGTAGGAAAGCCACTTCAAGGCAGGACTGACGTCTTCTGGAGACGTCAGCATTAATTCTGGCACAACTAGCACAACCAATTCCCTTGAAAACAGTAAAATCAGTTCTAAAAAGCCCGAGCTCAGCATCAGCGCTGGAGATATGTGACCGATCCCTAAGATATGGTGTAAAATAATTTAATGCACAATATAAAAAAAAAAGAACATAAACTTTGTGTCCCACAGCAACTCAGGTGCCACAACTAGGTAATAAATGTGTATATATATAAAATATACTGTATATATACAAGATCTAAAATTCCCTGCCAGATCGTCCTTCCATAGTGATGACAGTCAAGGACATAACTGCGGGCAGAGTACACTGTGTGAAAATTATATGGGCCACACATTCAGTTGAATATATTATAAGGTTATATTTATTTTTAGTAATTTAATGCAGCAATAAATGTACAGATTTTATGTAGACATATGATGTAGTTCATTCGTTCCATTATCATCTGCTCTAAAGAGAATCACACGACTACATTACAGCAGAGGTCTTCATCCCTTTTTAGCTCTAAAAACACATCCAGTTAAAGTGACGCTCGGCGATATTAGGTAATAAATGATGAATATATTTCCAATTTACAAGAACTCTTCGGCCTACACTCCGGAGAGCCTGACGGCCACATCGTCCCCCCTGCGGCTGCAGATATATTCTCTATAATACAGTTATTCTGTTCCGCCTTCACTAGTTTCCATATAGATTACTTACAGTAACCCAAACATATCATCAAAGCAAAGTGTCCCCCTATGGCCAACAGGAGTCCTCTGCGTGACAAGAAAATGCACATTGAATTGTGGCCAATAATAAAAGCATTTAGAGCTTAAAATCAATACAATATGTAGGCATGTGGTTCACCATATGGCGGCACATAGATTTCCGAAGGTTCCATTGTACGTGTCTTTATACAGGCTCCATGTAGTGTAGATGAAGCCTACACAATGAAAAACATAGTACTGTAGATGAAACTCTAGAAATATCAATATAAACTGCTATGATCTGTGCAAGTAAATACTTGGATGAAAACATCCTTATCAGTAGAGTGTGTCACTATGAAGTAAGACACTATCACAATTTATTGTAGAAAGTCATGTATAAGGACACAACCCCTTGGTAAGGGGAATTATGGCATCCACTTCTCACATCATTTTTTTTACATATTTCCAGGAGCAAAGAAAGAGAAATTCTTTAAATGGAATCTGTCAGCAGGTTTTTGCTACCTCATCTGAGAGCAGCATGATATAGGCAAGGAGATTCTGAATCCATTGATGTATCACTTAGATTACTGGGTGCAGCCGTTCTGACACAATCAGAAATTTTTGATTTAGCAATGCAGCAGAGCTGAGAGAGCTGTCCCCACCCAGACCATGCTCTAAATAGAGATTGTACATTGACAGTGAGGTGTCAATCAGAGGAGGAGAAATGCTGGACTGCCATGTGCATGATATTGTAGTCTGAGCAAAGATAAATCCTGCTGCTTAAACAAACATAGCAAATAAACAACAGATTGGACCTTCACAAAACAGGCAGCCTTGAATTCTATGTTTTAACACTTCCAGCCAAAAGGAGAGTTGCACTCTGTAGTGCTGATATGTGTAACAATGAATATAGGAATTTAAGGTACCGTCACACATAACGAGATCGCTAGCGAGATCGCAGCTGAGTCACGGTTTCCGTTACACAGTAGCGATCCCATCAGCGATCTTGTTATGTGTGACACCTACCAGCGATCAGGCCCCTGCTGTGAGGTCGCCGGTCGTTGCAGAATGGTCCAGGCCATTTTCTTCAAAGGCGATGTCCTGCTGGGCAGGACCCATCGCTGTGTCTGACACTGTGTGACAGGGTCACAGTGACTGCTGAGATCGTTATACAGGTCACTACTCCGACCTGTATTGTTCCTGCATCGCTGTGTTTGACACTGTGTGACAGGGTTACAGGGATTGCTGAGATCGTAATACAGGTCGCTACTGCGACCTGTATTGTTCCTGCATCATTAGTAAGGTCTGACTGTGTGACATCTCACCTGCGACCTGCGATCCCTATCAGGTCGCATCGTTTTCGGGATCGCTGGTAAGTCGTTGTGTGTGACTGGGCCTTTAGACATGCATTACTGCTCTGAAAAACATGTAAAAATGAAGATACATAGCCTGAAAAATGGCCAGTTTTATGTGAGCCAAACATTCAACCTCTTTTTGTTGAGTCCCTATCAAAGTAATATACCAGCTCACTGGTTTGAAAATGAAGATCGTTGCATGGAGATTGTAGTGCCAGCAGAGGAGATGAGAAATCTTTATAAAAGCCATTCCTTATTGTACAAAAATTAAAATCCCAAAAAAACATGGTAAAAATTTCAAAAAATCATAGGGAAGGACAGAATATGAAACAACACATTTCAGAGTATATCCTTAATCTATGTCTGAAGTGTGTCCAAGAATAACGGCGTAAGATGTTTTTTTTGGATTTTAATTTTTGTACAGTAAAGGAATTGCTTTTATGAAGATTCAAATTTGCTGGATTTTTCTAATTTTCTATCAAACTAATGCCTCACTTTGGGTTGAAAAAATTGAGCACTCCTGCTTTTCAGCCTTAGGCGATTTTAATTCTCCGATTACAGGTTCCTGTCCTCCCACAAATTGTAGGTTTTTTAACCCAAAGAGAGGCATTAGTTTGATAGGGAGGTCGCCTTATCGTTGGCTGTTGGGCTTACATAAAATTGGCCACTTTTGTGTGCTAAGTATCTCAATTTTTACATGTCTTTCATCACAGTAATGCATGTCTATATTTCAAAATTCATGGTTCCACATATTTTAGCACTACAGAGTGCAACTGTCTCCTTTTTGTTACTATGTTTTATGTGGTACCTGTTCACATTAGAAAGGTAGGATGTGCCATCAGTCTTTTTCTTAACCCCTGCAGCATGCTGCCTTCAGCTTACATAGCAATAACCTGCCCACAAATTATTTTTAAATAACAAATCCTTGTACAGCCTTTGATTACAATCATACATATTTTCAATAGCGGATGCAGAGAACCCATTGCTTCACAGAATGTAATGCAAAATAGACTATTGCATTTAAAGACCTCACCTGAACTGCCACCTGCACCGTATGTCGCCTGACAGGCTGTACATTTTAGCAATTGCCAGGAATCTAAATGTAATTGTGGCCTATTTAAAGTTGTGTCAGGTGATGTTCTCAGAATAAGTTAAATATGTGTATTTATACATAAGCAATAATATTCTTCCTGGTCATAATATAACATGCATTTTTCCCAGCTTCTCTCCCGTGGGCTCCATCTCTAATTTTCTGTTACCTCTGAGCTAGCGGGTGGAGACCAGCTGATAAGATACAAAGTACAGAGAGATGAGGTATTCCTGTTCTACTTTCTTTATGTAGCAAAAAAGGTTACAGCAGCCTGGAGGACATAACATACAAGTGAGGAAAAAAGTGAGTGCGGTCCCTCACCACCAATTTACCTGGTGCTGCGCTGCAAATGGATGACAGAAGGCGGAAACTCCTAAGTTATGTTAAAAGGTGTAAAGCCCTCTACACACGCTTCAATATATCTCACAATCCGTCGTTGGGGTCAAGTTGTAAGTGACGCACATCCGGCATCGTTTGTGAGGTATCTGTGTGTGACAGCTACGTGCGATCAGGATTGAACGCAAAACCGTTGATCGCAAACACATCGTATCTTTCTCTAGAATTGAGCGTTTTGTTGCA
The DNA here is from genome assembly GCF_048569485.1 of Anomaloglossus baeobatrachus. Classification (NCBI taxonomy): domain Eukaryota; kingdom Metazoa; phylum Chordata; class Amphibia; order Anura; family Aromobatidae; genus Anomaloglossus; species Anomaloglossus baeobatrachus. The sequence goes on from NC_134353.1 coordinate 92,275,282, forward strand.
CGAACCTAGTGAATTGTAACGTGTGACATCCCTCATACGATTTTGGTGTCTGATGCTATGTGCGCAGGTGTGCGCTCTGCACCGCAGCTTAAAAAGGGTCCGCTTCAGAGCGCAGCTGAAAAGCTGCGTTCTGAAGCGCCTCACAATATCTGTCATTCACTAATCTCTGTCAGTCGGTCACTATCTCTGTCCCTCTCTCTCTGTCCATGTCAGTCTATGCCCCTCTCTCATATACTCACCGATCCCCGATCCCCGGCGCTGCACGGCGTTCACACTGCTCCGGCGGCTTTTACTGTTTTGAAAAAGCCGGCCGCCCATTAAACAATCTCGTATTCCCTGCTTTCCCCGCCCACCGGCGCCTATGATTGGTTACAGTGAGACACGCCCCCACTCTGAGTGACAGGTGTCACACTGCACCCAATCACAGCAGCCGGTGGCCGTGTCTATACTGTGTAGTGAAATAAATAATTAAATAATTAAAAAAAACGGCCCCCCAATTTTAAAACCAGCCAGATAAAGCCATACAGCTGAAGGCTGGTATTCTCAGGATGGGGAGCTCCACGTTATGGGGAGCCCCCCAGCCTAACAATATCAGCCAACAGCTGCCCAGAATTGCCGCATACATTATATGCGACAGTTCTGGGACTGTACCCGGCTCTTCCCGATTTACCCTGGTGCGTTGGCAAATCGGGGTAATAAGGAGTTATTGGCAGCCCATAGCTGCCAATAAGTCCTAGATTAATCATGTCAGGCGTCTATGAGACACCCTCCATGATTAATCTGTAAATTACAGTAAATAAACACACACCCGAAAAAAATTCTTTATTAGAAATAAAAAACACAAACATATACCCTGGTTCACCACTTTAATCAGCCCCAAAAAGCCCTCCATGTCCGGCGTAATCCAGGATGCTCCAGCGTCGCTTCCAGCGCTGCTGCATGGAGGTGACCGGAGCTGCAGCAGACACAGCCGCTCCGGTCACCTCCACACAGCTAATGAAGACAGCCATGCGATCAGCTGAGCTGTCAGTGAGGTTACCCGCTGTCACTGGATCCAGCGGTGGCCGCGGGTAACCTCAGTGACAGCTCAGCTGATCGCGCTACTCACCTCAGTTGCTGCGTGGAGGTGATAGGAGCGGCGGTGAGTAGCGCGATCAGCTGAGCTGTCACTGAGGTTACCCGCGGCCACCGCTGCATCCAGTGACAGCGGGTAACCTCACTGACAGCTCAGCCGATCGCGCGGCTGTCTTCATTAGCTGTGTGGAGGTGACCGGAGCGGCTGTGTCTGCTGCAGCTCCGGTCACCTCCATGCAGCAGCGCTGGAAGCGACGCTGGAGCATCCTGGATTACGCCGGACATGGAGGGCTTTTTGGGGCTGATTAAAGTGGTGAACCAGGGTATATGTTTGTGTTTTTTATTTCTAATAAAGGATTTTTTCATGTGTGTGTGTTTATTTACTGTAATTTACAGATTAATCATGGAGGGTGTCTCATAGACGCCTGACATGATTAATCTAGGACTTATTGGCAGCTATGGGCTACCAATAACTCCTTATTACCCCGATTTGCCAACGCACCAGGGCAAATCGGGAAGAGCCGGGTACAGTCCCAGAACTGTCGCATCTAATGTATGCGGCAATTCTGGGCGGCTGTTGGCTGATATTGTTAGGCTGGGGGGCTCCCCATAACGTGGAGCTCCCCATCCTGAGAATACCAGCCTTCAGCTGTATGGCTTTATCTGGCTGGTTTTAAAATTGGGGGGGACCGCACGCCGTTTTTTTTAATTATTTAATTATTTATTTCACTACACAGTATAGACACGCCCACCGGCTGCTGTGATTGGGTGCAGTGTGACACCTGTCACTCAGAGTGGGGGCGTGTCTCACTGTAACCAATCATAGGCGCCGGTGGGCGGGGAAAGCAGGGAATACTAGATTGTTTAATGGGCGGCCGGCTATTTCAAAACAGTAAAAGCCGCCGGAGCAGTGTGAACGCCGTGCAGCGCCGGGGATCGGGGATCGGTGAATATGAGAGAGGGCTGCTAACTTCAGTCACTTAGGAGATTAGCGGTCACCGGTGAGTCCTTCACTGGTGACCGCTAATCAGGACGCTACACAGACAGAGCCGCAGCATGACAATGAAGTCGGGTGAAGTTCACCCGAGTTCATTCTGACAGTGCGGCTCTGTCTGTGTCTGCGGTCATCTGCCATTCAGCTCTGCTACATGGCTGTCTGTGTCGGCTGTTAGCGGCCATGTAGCAGAGCTGAACGGCAGATGACATAGTAAAAACGCATCCCTACACAGTACACACGCTTGTCAAGTCAATAAATAAAAAAAAAAAAAGGTGCCCAATGCATACGTCACAGAACACATGATCTAAAGGATCGCACATAAAATTGATCAATTTAACATAGACTACTAACGCTCGTGTGACAGCAAATGAACGACCTATGTGTGATCTCATAAGATCCCGTATGCAACCTGGGCGTGTCACATCGCAAATGCGATTGTACAACTAATTGCAACGTGTAAAGTGGGCTTTACTCACTCTCGACAGGTCTGAAGTCTGAAGGTAATTCCAAGCTAAGCAGTAGAGATGAGCGAACCGGTCCCGGTTCGGCTCGAGGCCGGTTCGCTGAACGGGGGTCCCGTTCGAGTTCGGTTCGTCGAAAGTTCGACGAACCGAACTCGAACGTATAGGCTATAATGGGAGGCAATCACAAACACATAAAAATGCATTATAAATGTACACAAACAGTTAATAAACATTGCCATAACACTTACCGGTCCTCGCGATCCCTTCTGCACTCTGTCTCCTGCCGCTATTCCATCCGATGATCGCTGAATCCTCCCAGTGACCTGCACTGCCAGCAGAGAAGCAGGACCTATCGTGACGTCAAAATAGCCATGTGACCAGTCACGTGGCTATTATCTCATTGGCTACAGACTGGTCACATGACTATGACACGTCATGTAGGACCTGCGAGTGCATCTCTCCGGTACACGGTGCACATATGTGTATCGCCGTGTACCGGTGACATGCTCTAGCACACGGTCGACTCCCCGTTCCGTTAGGGACCGGCTGACACAGCCGGTCATTAACGGAGATCACCGTTGCCATAGCAACGCAGTTAGCGGTGACGTCACCGCTAACCGCGGCTCCGAGAGCACCGTTGCTATGGTAACGCGTCTGTCAGCGTTACCGCTAGCAGCCAGCAGTGATCACTCACGGAGTGAAGGCTGCACGCTGCTTCCCGATTGTAGTGAGCATTGTAGTTAGGATGGAGGTTCCCCAGCCCCAAGTGATGCCCCTCACTACAATCGTCACTACTACTACACTAGAAAGAAAGAAGACAGAAGAGCAGGATCGTGGAGGGCTGACAGGGGTAATAAAGATGGAGTCTCTAATGTGTCTGTGTATTTATTTCTATTAAAGTATTTTTTCTCTGTGTGGTGTCTTTTTTTAACCCTTTATTGGAGATTCTTAATGGCCGGGTCAAACGTGCCTGACATTAAGAATCTCTGGCTTAATACTGGCTGGTAAAACAAAGCCAGTATTAACTCATGATTACCCAACAAGCCACCCGGCTCCAGGGCTGTTGGAAGAGTTGGATACAGCGCCAGATGATGGCGCTTCTATGAGAGCGCCATTTTCTGGGACGGCTGCGGACTGAAATCCGCAGCAGAGGCGCCCACAAACCTCGGGCTAACCTGTGCTGCGGATTCCAATCCCCAGCTGCCTAGTTGTACCCGGCTGGACACAAAAATAGGGCGAAGCCTACGTCATTTGTTTTTTAATTATTTCATGAAATAAGTGAAATAATTAAAAAAAACGGGCTTCCCTATATTTTTGGTTCCCAGCCGGGTACAAATAGGCAACTGGGGGTTGGAGGCAGCCCGTGGCTGCCAGCTGTACCTGGCTAGCATACAAAAATATGGCGAAGCCCACGTCATTTTTTTGGTGGGCAAAAAACTTCTGCATACAGTCCTGGATGGAGTATGCTGCGCCTTGTAGTTCTGCAGCTGCTGTCTGCTCTTCTCCATACAGACAGACAGCAGCTGCAGAACTACAAGGCTCAGCATACTCCATCCAGGACTGTATGCAGAAGTTTTTTGCCCCCTGAAAAAATTATGTGGCTTCGCCATATTTTTGTATGCTAGCCAGGTACAGCAGGCAGGTACGGCTGCCCCCAACCCCCAGTTGCCTATTTGTACCCGGCTGGGAACCAAAAATAAAGGGAAGCCCTTTTTTTATTATTTCATGAATTTCATGAAATAATTAGAAAACAAATGACGTAGGCTTTGCCCCATTTTTGTGTCCAGCCAGGTACAACTAGGCAGCTGGGATTGGAATCCGCACCACCGGTTGGCCTGAGCTTTCTGGGCCCCACTGCTGCGAATTGCAGTCTGCAGCCACCTCAGAAAATGGCATTTTCATAGAAGCGCCATCTTCTGGCGCTGTATCCAACTCTTCCAGCACCTGCCTGCTATACCTGGCTAGCATACAAAAATATGGCGAAGCTCACGTCCTTTTTTTGTAGCTTTTTGGCAAAAAAAAAAAAAAATGCTTCCCTGGATTTTCCATTGCCAGTGAAGGTAACACCAAGCAGTGGGGGTTAGCAGCCAGTAGCTGCTTGGATTACCCTTAGCTAGCAATACAAAAAATGCAGTGGGAGCTAACATATATTTTTTTTAATTATTTATTTAAATAACTAAAAATAAAATGGGCTTCCCTGTATTTTGATTGCTGGACATCACAGTGCTGTAAAAATAAATCTTTAAAAAAATGACGTAGCGCTCCGCGGTATTTTTGATTCTCAGCGCAGATAAAGCAGACAGCTATGGGTTGCCACCCCCATCTGCCTGCCGTTACCTTGGTTGGCAATCAAAATACAGGGAAGCCCATTAATTTTTTCTATTTAAAAAATAGTTAAAAAAAAAAAATTACGTTGGGTCCCCCCATTTTTGATAGCCAGCTAGGGTAAAGCAGACGGCTGTAGCCTGAAAACCACAGCTGGCAGCTTTACCGTGGTTGGGGATCCAATGTGGAGGTCCCCTCAGGCTCTTTTTTATAATTATTTTATAAATATTAATAATTACACAATAAAAGTAGGGGACCCCCCAAATTGGATCACCAGCCAAGGTAAAGCGGACAGCTGTGGTCTGGTATTCTCAGGGTGGGAAGGTCCATAGTTATTGGGCCTTCACAGCCTAAAAATAGCAGGCCGCAGGCACCCCAGACGTGGCGCATCCACTAGATGCGCCAATCCTGGCGCTTCACCCCAGCTCATCCCGTGCCCTGGTGCAGTGGCAAACGGGGTAATAAATCGGGTTGATACTAGCTGTAAAGTCACCTGAGATCAAGCCCAGCAGTTTGTGATGTCATGGCGTCTATTAGATACCCAACATCATAAACTGTCAGTACTAACAAAAACAAAAAATCGACAAAAGAAATTTATTTGAAAAAACAGTCCCCAAAACATTTCCTCTTTCACCAATTTATTGTAAGAAAAAAAATAAAGGGGTCCCACGACGACTCTGGACCGTCTAGAATATGGGGGGGAGACACTCAGGGAACGTATCCCCCATTTTCTAGGAGTGCGGACCCTTCATGTGAGGAGTGTGGGTGCAATGAATCTGCACTCACTCTCCCCGGGTCCACAGCAGCAGAGTCCATGTCGTAATGGTTGCTACCAAAGCTGCAATGCCCTGCTCATGAGGTAAGGGCATGCCTAATCAGGAGAACTACTGTAGAGGAAGCTCTGCTCACTGGTATATAGGTGCTCAGAGGTAATAATAGATAAAATTAGTGAGTAACCTCGGCACTCTATATCTCCCAGACTAAGTCAGTAAGTCACAACGGATAGTAATGCAAAATCACTCTTTATTGGTCCGTATTAAGAAATTTTTTTTTTCATAAGCATATATGTTTTTGTCCAAAACAAGTTACAAATGACGTTTCGGCCTGAGCCTTCGTCAGATTGGACTTATCTGCATGTAATCATGAAAAATGACAATAATCAGTATCACATAAGAGTGAGAGAACAATAACATAAACTCGAACAATGTAGAGGTACAATTGGGATGCAGCAAAAAAATTGCAACACAGCAAGAAATGAAACACATGATACAAATGTCATAATACAGTACAAGGACAATATAGTAATGACAAATATGGGGTCAGAGTAGACTTAGACAGCTCTGGTACGAAAGAGATGTCAATCATAAAGTAACATGTGCAGTAGGTGTAGAGCTACACTATGCATGGCAGAGCTAATGGGTAGACCGACCATAGAAAAAGTAGAGAAAAAGTGGAGAAAAAGTGGAGAATAAGTGGAACATAAGAGGAGAAAAAGTGGAGAAAAAGTGGAGAAAAAAGTGGAGAAAAAGTGGAGAAAAAGTGGAGAAAAAGTGGAGAAAAAGTGGAGATTAAGAGGAGAAAAAGTGGAGAAAAAAGTGGAGAAAAAGTGGAGAAAAAGTGGAGCATAAGTGGAGAAAAAGTGGAGAAAAAGTGGAGAAAAAGTGGAGCATAAGAGGAGAAAAAGTGGAGAAAAAAGTGGAGAAAAAGTGGAGAAAAAGTGGAGCATAAGAGGAGAAAAAGTGGAGAAAAAGTGGAGAAAAAGTGGAGCATAAGAGGAGAAAAAGTGGAGAAAAAGTGGAGAAAAAGTGGAGCATAAGAGGAGAAAAAGTGGAGATTAAGAGGAGAAAAAGTGGAGAAAAAGTGGAGCATAAGAGGAGAAAAAGTGGAGAAAAAGTGGAGAAAAAGTGGAGAAAAAGTGGAGCATAAGAGGAGAAAAAGTGGAGATTAAGAGGAGAAAAAGTGGAGAAAAAGTGGAGAAAAAGTGGAGAACAAGTGGAGAAAAAGTGGAGCATAAGAGGAGAAAAAGTGGAGAAAAAAGTGGAGAAAAAGTGGAGAAAAAGTGGAGAAAAAGTGGAGATTAAGAGGAGAAAAAGTGGAGCATAAGAGGAGAAAAAGTGGAGAAAAAAGTGGAGAAAAAGTGGAGAAAGTGGAGAAAAAAATGGAGAAAAAGTGGAGAAAAAGTGGAGAAAAAGTGGAGAATAAGAGGAGAAAAAGTGGAGAAAAAGTGGAGAAAAAGTGGAGAATAAGAGGAGAAAAAGTGGAGAATAAGTGGAGAAAAAAATGGAGAAAAAGTGGAGAAAAAGTGGAGAAAAAGTGGAGCATAAGAGGAGAAAAAGTGGAGAAAAAGTGGAGAAAAAGTGGAGAAAAAGTGGAGCATAAGAGGAGAAAAAGTGGAGAAAAAAGTGGAGAAAAAGTGGAGAAAAAGTGGAGCATAAGAGGAGAAAAAGTGGAGAAAAAGTGGAGCATAAGAGGAGAAAAAGTGGAGAAAAAGTGGAGAAAAAGTGGAGAAAAAGTGGAGCATAAGAGGAGAAAAAGTGGAGAAAAAGTGGAGAAAAAAGTGGAGAAAAAGTGGAGAAAAAGTGGAGAAAAAGTGGAGAAAAAGTGGAGATTAAGAGGAGAAAAAGTGGAGAAAAAGTGGAGAAAAAGTGGAGCATAAGAGGAGAAAAAGTGGAGAAAAAAGTGGAGAAAACGTGGAGAAAAAGTGGAGAAAAAGTGGAGAAAAAGTGGAGCATAAGAGGAGAAAAAGTGGAGAAAAAGTGGAGAAAAAGTGGAGAAAAAAGTGGAGAAAAAGTGGAGAAAAAGTGGAGAAAAAGTGGAGAAAAAGTGGAGAAAAAGTGGAGATTAAGAGGAGAAAAAGTGGAGAAAAAGTGGAGAAAAAGTGGAGCATAAGAGGAGAAAAAGTGGAGAAAAAAGTGGAGAAAACGTGGAGAAAACGTGGAGAAAAAGTGGAGAAAAAGTGGAGAAAAAGTGGAGAAAAAGTGGAGCATAAGAGGAGAAAAAGTGGAGAAAAAAGTGGAGAAAACGTGGAGAAAAAGTGGAGAAAAAGTGGAGCATAAGAGGAGAAAAAGTGGAGATTAAGAGGAGAAAAAGTGGAGAAAAAGTGGAGATTAAGAGGAGAAAAAGTGGAGCATAAGAGGAGAAAAAGTGGAGAAAAAAGTGGAGAAAAAGTGGAGAAAGTGGAGAAAAAAATGGAGAAAAAGTGGAGAAAAAGTGGAGAATAAGAGGAGAAAAAGTGGAGAAAAAGTGGAGAAAAAGTGGAGAATAAGAGGAGAAAAAGTGGAGAATAAGTGGAGAAAAAATGGAGAAAAAGTGGAGAAAAAGTGGAGAAAAAGTGGAGCATAAGAGGAGAAAAAGTGGAGAAAAAGTGGAGAAAAAGTGGAGAAAAAGTGGAGAAAAAGTGGAGCATAAGAGGAGAAAAAGTGGAGATTAAGAGGAGAAAAAGTGGAGAAAAAGTGGAGAAAAAGTGGAGAAAAAGTGGAGAAAAAGTGGAGCATAAGAGGAGAAAAAGTGGAGAAAAAAGTGGAGAAAAAGTGGAGAAAAAGTGGAGAAAAAGTGGAGATTAAGAGGAGAAAAAGTGGAGCATAAGAGGAGAAAAAGTGGAGAAAAAAGTGGAGAAAAAGTGGAGAAAAAGTGGAGCATAAGAGGAGAAAAAGTGGAGAAAAAAGTGGAGAAAACGTGGAGAAAACGTGGAGAAAAAGTGGAGAAAAAGTGGAGAAAAAGTGGAGAAAAAGTGGAGAAAAAGTGGAGCATAAGAGGAGAAAAAGTGGAGAAAAAAGTGGAGAAAACGTGGAGAAAAAGTGGAGAAAAAGTGGAGCATAAGAGGAGAAAAAGTGGAGATTAAGAGGAGAAAAAGTGGAGAAAAAGTGGAGAAAAAGTGGAGAAAAAGTGGAGCATAAGAGGAGAAAAAGTGGAGAAAAAAGTGGAGAAAAAGTGGAGAAAAAGTGGAGAAAAAGTGGAGATTAAGAGGAGAAAAAGTGGAGCATAAGAGGAGAAAAAGTGGAGAAAAAAGTGGAGAAAAAGTGGAGAAAGTGGAGAAAAAAATGGAGAAAAAGTGGAGAAAAAGTGGAGAAAAAGTGGAGAAAAAGTGGAGAATAAGAGGAGAAAAAGTGGAGAAAAAGTGGAGAAAAAGTGGAGAATAAGAGGAGAAAAAGTGGAGAATAAGTGGAGAAAAAAATGGAGAAAAAGTGGAGAAAAAGTGGAGAAAAAGTGGAGCATAAGAGGAGAAAAAGTGGAGAAAAAGTGGAGAAAAAGTGGAGAAAAAGTGGAGCATAAGAGGAGAAAAAGTGGAGAAAAAGTGGAGAAAAAGTGGAGAAAAAGTGGAGCATAAGAGGAGAAAAAGTGGAGAAAAAGTGGAGCATAAGAGGAGAAAAAGTGGAGAAAAAGTGGAGAAAAAGTGGAGAAAAAGTGGAGCATAAGAGGAGAAAAAGTGGAGAAAAAGTGGAGAAAAAAGTGGAGAAAAAGTGGAGAAAAAGTGGAGAAAAAGTGGAGAAAAAGTGGAGATTAAGAGGAGAAAAAGTGGAGAAAAAGTGGAGAAAAAGTGGAGCATAAGAGGAGAAAAAGTGGAGAAAAAAGTGGAGAAAACGTGGAGAAAACGTGGAGAAAAAGTGGAGAAAAAGTGGAGAAAAAGTGGAGAAAAAGTGGAGCATAAGAGGAGAAAAAGTGGAGAAAAAAGTGGAGAAAACGTGGAGAAAAAGTGGAGAAAAAGTGGAGAAAAAGTGGAGCATAAGAGGAGAAAAAGTGGAGATTAAGAGGAGAAAAAGTGGAGAAAAAGTGGAGAAAAAGTGGAGAAAAAGTGGAGAAAAAGTGGAGCATAAGAGGAGAAAAAGTGGAGAAAAAAGTGGAGAAAAAGTGGAGAAAAAGTGGAGAAAAAGTGGAGATTAAGAGGAGAAAAAGTGGAGCATAAGAGGAGAAAAAGTGGAGAAAAAAGTGGAGAAAAAGTGGAGAAAGTGGAGAAAAAAATGGAGAAAAAGTGGAGAAAAAGTGGAGAAAAAGTGGAGAATAAGAGGAGAAAAAGTGGAGAAAAAGTGGAGAAAAAGTGGAGAAAAAGTGGAGAATAAGAGGAGAAAAAGTGGAGAATAAGTGGAGAAAAAAATGGAGAAAAAGTGGAGAAAAAGTGGAGAGAAAGTGGAGAAAAAAATGGAGAAAAAGTGGAACACCCTTTGGTACCTTTCATGTGGCACTAAGGGGTGCTTAGCTTTGTATTTAGCCAAAAAAATGAAAAAAAAATGACATAGGGTTCCCCCTAGTTTTGTAGCCAGCTAGGGTAAAGCAGACGGCTGCAGCCTGCAGACCACAGCTGGCAACCTCACCTTGGCTGGTAATCCAAAACTGAGGGCACCCCACGCTGTTATTTTAAATTAAATAAATAATTAAAAAAAAAAACACGTAGGGGTCCCCCAAAATTGGATCACCAGCCAAGGTAAAGCAGACAGCTGGGGCCTGATATTCTCAGACTAGGGAGGTCCATGGTTATTGGAATCTCCCCAGCCTAAAAATAGCAGGCCGCAGCCGCCCCAGAAGTGGCGCATCCATTAGATGCGCCAATCCTGGTGCTTCGCCCCAGCTCATCCCGCGCCCTGGTGCGGTGGCAAACGGGGTAATATTTGGGGTTAATACCAGATGTGTAATGTCACCTGGCATCAAGCCCTGGGGTTGGTGAGGTCAGGCGTCTATCAGATACCCGACATCACCAACCCAGTCAGTAATAAAAAAAAAATACACGACAAACACATTTTTATTTGAAAAAACACTCCCCAAAACATTCCCTCTTTAACCAATTTATTAGATTGAAAAACAAATCCAAGTCTGGTGTAATCCAAGGGGTTGCCATGACGATGCACACTGTCCCAGTCAATGAAGAGCAGGATGTTCCCCATTGGCTGGGAGAGCAGTGCAGTGACCTGAGCTAACATCAATGGGTCAGCCCAGGTCACTGCAGGGGGGTGACAAGCAGGGCTGTGGAGTCGGAGTCGGAGTCGTGGAGTCGGAGTCGGAGCTCATTTTGGTGGAGTCGGAGTCGGAGTCGGAGTCGGTATAAAATGCACCGACTCCGACTCCTAAAATATATAATAAATTGGGGACAGGAGTGCAATGCAGAATGTGCTGAATATTTTACTAAATAATAACATTTAGTATAATGCTTATATTTAAGTGAAAAATTTATTGTAGTACAATGTGAACATCAGACATAATTGTTTTTATGATACAATAATCAAGATATTTGGATAGAACATAAAATATTTATTGGAATACAACTTTAGAACACAAAAAACTAATAAATTGTAAATATGTAATATATATATATATATATATATATATATATATATATATATATATATAGTGTATATACACACACAAGATATATATGTAATCTACTGTATATTACATAGTGTATTACATATTTACAATTTATTACAGTTTTTTGTGTTCTAAAGTTGTATTCCAATAAATATATTTTATGTTCTATCCAAATATCTTGATTATTGTATCATAAAAATTATTAAATGTCTGATGCTCATATACACATATTCATGTACTACAATAAATTTTTCACCTAACTATAAGCAATATATGTAGGAGTCGGAGTCGGAGCCGGAGTCGGAGTCGGAGCCGGAGTCGGAGTCGGTGCAAGAGAATTTGAGGAGTCGGAGTCGGAGTCGGAGTCGAAGGTTTGGCTTACCGACTCCACAGCCCTGGTGACAAGTGCTGCTGTCAGTGAGGTACATTACCTGCGCTGATCTCCAGCACACTGACAGCCCCTGTCACTGAGGTCAATGACCGGCGCCTTCACATCAAGTATCGCGAGAGGTCCGTGACGTCACTGCCAGTGTCAGTCTCGGGTCGGAAGCGATAGGTGATGTGACAAGCGGCGGCCATGGAGGACAGTGACAGCGCTGAGGTCGGGATGGCGGGACTTCATCACCGCAGGTAAGCCGAGCGAGCGAGCGAGCGGGCGGGCGGGCGGGGGGGGTGGGTGGATGTGTGTGTGTGTGTGTTTGTGTATGTGTATGTATGTGTACATGCCGCGGGCAGGAGGGGGTGGAGCGAGCTGAGCGGGAAAGTGTGGGCTTCCTGCACGTAACTAAGATAAACATCGGGTTACTAACCAAAGCGCTTTGCTTGGATACCCGATGTTTATCTTGGTTACCAGCTTGTGGCAGGCTGCCAGCGATGGCTCCTGCTCACTGTAGCTGTAAAAAGCCCTGCTTTTTGCTGCTAGAACCGTTCTCGAACGTATCTAGAACTATCGAGCTTTTAGCAAAAAGCTCGAGTTCTAGTTCGATCTCGAACAGCCCAAAAATCACTCGAGCCTAGAACTGGAGAACCACGAACCACGAACCGCGCTCAACTCTACTAAGCAGAGAAGAGAGCAGCACTCACCATTGTGTAAAATCCAACTTTATTCGAAGAAACCACGCAGGTCCGAAGTCGGATGTATGCACCCAGTAGTACAACGGCCATGTTGCGCAAACTGCACTTCTTCAGGTCATTCAATCCTTGAAAGACCCGTAGACACGTGGTTTGCACGAAATGGCCATCGTCCTCCTTGGTGCCTGCATCCGGCCTCAGACCCACATGGTTTTTATGCACTTCTTTGAATAAAGTTGGATTTTACACAATGGTGAGTGCCGCTCTCTTCTCTTTTTTGCTTGGATGTAATATACAAGTGCTGAGCAGTGTTAAGGGTGCTTTACACGAGACAACCTATCGTGCAATAGATCGTCGGGGTCACGGTTTTTGTGACGCACATCCGGCATCGCTTGCGACGTCGGCCTGTGTGACACCTCCTAGCGATGCAGTATCGCTCACAAATCGTGAGTCGTGTACTCGTCGCTAGGTTTCCTAAAATCGTTTATGAAACATGGCACCGGTTGTTCATCGTTTCCGTGGCATCACACGTTGCTCTGTGTGACACCATGGGAACGATGAACATCACTTATCTGCATCCCGCGGCTCCCACTGGCTATGTGGAAGGAAGGAGGTGGGTGGGATGTTTACATCCCGCTCATCTCCGCCCCTCCGCTTCTATTGGCCGGCCGCCACGTGACGTCGCTGTGACGCCAAACATCCCTCCCACTTCTGAAAGTGGATGTTCGCCGCCCTCAGCGACGTCGCACTGAAGGTAAGTACGTGTGATGGGGGGTTAACGAGTTTGTGCGCCACGGGCAATCAATTGCCCGTGACGCACAAACGACGGGGGTGGGTACGATCGATCGTGAAATTGCACGATCGGTCGTCCCTTGTAAAGCAGGCTTAACTGTGAATCCAACCAATCAAATATGGCTGAGATAAAAGAGAATCTTCCTGACTCTTGCTCATTCTTCTCTTCCCTTTATTCTTCCCATCCTCTCCCTATTGATTTCTATAGACAGCTGTAATCTGGACCTTTTTCCTCGGCAGGAGAAATGTAGGCTGTTTTATCTTCACCGTGCATTGGTAGGTTTAGGGGGCAAGGAAAATGTGTTTCCAAGATTAAAAAAGAAGCATATTTTCTATGATAATATAAAGCAGTTTCTAATTCTGCTTGAACCATTAATTTATGCAGAGTTTGTTGAAGTGACAGTGGCCATTTAGAAGTACCATTAAATTAGAGAAGCTAATTATTTCTACTGTTGTTATGTGATCTTGTGTACTGACCTACAGCGCTCAGCATAAATGAGCACACCACCTTTAAAAAGTAAGATTTTAATGAATATCCCTCTAAACACAAGAACAATTTTCAAAGTTTTGACAAGACTGAGTTTCACAGAACGTTTCCTAACCCAAAACATGAAAGTAAGGTTAATAATAAAAGTTTCATTATAAAATCTTCAGTTTTACTAAAATTAGTTGATGCAAAAATACAGCTCTGGCAAAAATTAAGAGACCACGGCAAAATTTTCAGTTTTTCTGATTTTTTCTTTATAGGTATATTTTTGAGTAAATTGTAAATTGTTCTTTTATTCTATAAACTACTGACAACGTCTCCGGATTTCCAAGCAATACATTTTGTATTCATTTTCTGAAAATGTGAAATGGTCAAAATAACAAAAAAATGTATTGCTTTCAGACACCTCAAATAATGCAAAGAATACAAGTTCATAATTATTTAGAAACAACAATACTAATGGTTTACCTCAGGAAAAGTTCAGAAATCAATATTTTGTGGAATAACCATGATTTTTAATCCCAGCTTTCATGCGTCTTGGCTGCTTTCCACCAGTCTTTCACACTGTCTTTTGGGTGACATTATGCCACTCCTGGTGCAAAAATGTAAGCAGTTCTTCTTTGTTTGATGGCTTGTGACTATCCATCTTCCTCTTGATTACATTCCAGAGGTTTTCAATGGGGTTCAGGTCTCGAGATTGGGCTGGCCATGACAGGGTTTTGATGTGGTGGTCCTTCATCTTGACCTAGCTGTGTGGCATTCTTTCACACGGCTTTTGGGTGACCTTATGCCATCTCTGGCACAAAAATGTAAGCAGTTTTTCTTTGTTTGATGGCTTGTGTCTAGCCATCTTCCTCTGGATTACAGTCCAGAGGTTTTCAATGGGGTTAAGGTCTGGAGATTGGATTGGCCATGACTGGGTTTTAATGTGGTGGTCCTTCATCCACACATTGATTGACCTAGCTGTGTGGCAGGGTGCATTGTCCTGCTGGAAAAAACAGTCCTCTGACTTGGAGAAAAACCAGTCCTGAGAGTTGGGTTGCCTGAGCAGAAAGAAGCAACTGTTTTGCCAGGATAACCTTGTATGCGGCTTGATTTGTACATCCTTCACAAAGTTTAATCTGTCCAATTCTAGCCTTGCTGAAGCATCCCCAGATCATCACCAATCCTCCACCAAATTTCACAGTGGGTGTGAGACACTGTGGCTTGTACGCCTCTCCAGGTCTCCATCTAACCATTAGACGACCAGGTGTTGGGCAAAGCTGAAAATTAGACTCATCAGAGAAGATTACCTTACTCCATTCCTCTATGGTTCAATCTTTATGGTCTTTGGCAAACTTCAGCCTGTCTCTCCTTTGCTTCTCATTGACAAAAGGCTTTTTTCTAGCTTGACATGACTTGAGCCCTGCCTCTAGGAGCCTGTTGCGAACCGTTCTCACCGTGCACTTCACCCCAACTGCCATTTGCCATTCCTTTTGTAGGTCACTTGATGTCATCCTGCGGTTGCTGAGTGACATTCAATAAGTTAATGGTCAGTCCGGTCAGTGGAGAGTCGCTTTCGCCCTCTGCTTGTCTGTAGCTTTGTTGTCCCCTATGTCTTCTCCTTGACCTTGTTATAATGGACTGCCATCTTAGAAATTTTAAGGATGGAGGCAACATGACGCACACTGTATCCCTCTGTTAGTAAAGCCAGAATTGAGCCCTTCTTTTCCTCACTCAAGTCTTTTCTTTTCAACTCCTTTGGCATGGTTAAAAGTTATTTTATCATTCTGATTACTTTTGGGATATTAGTAGCACTTGTTTTGCCATCCAGCTTGTCCTATTGCAAGAGGATTGTGAAGACCACAGCATTGTTTTTATACTTTCCCTTGTTAAATAAGATTTTGTTCAGGTGATCACCTAATCAGAAGCACATTAAGTAGAATGAGGTGGACTGTGGTTGAAATTCAACTGACACTGGAATGTCAGACATGGAGAGAAGCTGATTTTTATAAAACTGTGCAGTGGTCTCTTACTTTTTGCCAGAGCTGTGTATACACACCAGATCAAAGACTACCACATATATTATTTTGTATGATCTCCATAATTTACAAGGACAGCACCAGGTCTTCTAGGCAAGGAATTAACAAGTTGGTGAAATATTGTAAAATCAATCTTTTTCAATTCTTCAAGAACGATGTCTATTAGAGTCTGCATGCTGGATGGAGAGTGGTCTACATTGCCCTAAAGATTAATCTAAGTCCTACGCGTTTCCTCAAGTAATATTACTGCTTTGATTCATCAGGGGCTAGGAATGTAAGTATGCATTACTAATATCCTTGATATGACATAATGAGATTTCAGCATGTCCAGATTGCGGAAGCCATGTTCCAATTGAAGGTCTCTTGATATGCCAAAATAGCAGAAAACCCCCACAAGTGTACCCATTCTAGACACTGCACCTCTCGAGGAACTGATCTAGGGGTGATCTAGGGGTGTAGTGAGCAATGTTAACCCTCAGGTGATTCACAGGGTTGTATAACATTGGACACTGAATATAAAAAAATTACGATTTTTCCACTAAAATGTTGCTTTGACCATAAAGTTTTAAATTTAAAAAGGGTAACAGGAGAAAATGAATCATAAAATTTATGACAGAATTTCTCCTGAGTTCGCCTATACCCCGTATAACGGTCAACAGATAAAGAATTGGTTTTATTTATTTATTTTTTATGCCATTCACCATGCAGTATAAATGTTTAGGCGGTCTTTTTCCTCAGGTCACTATGATTACAACGATATCAGGTTTACAAAGGGATTTTTTAGATTTGGCGACTATCACACTAGAAAACGCTTTTTTTTTTTACAAGCTAAATGATTTTTGCATTATCAAATTTTGAAGGCTATAGTTTTGCTTTTTTTTTCCATTTCTCTGCTGAGAGTCATGTAAGGATTGATTTTTGGGGGATGAGTTGGAGTATTTATTTGTTCCATTTTGGGCCACATAATATTTTTTGATCGCTTTCTATTCCGCTTTTTGCGAGGCAGAATGAAGAAGAAATACAATGGAACCTTGGATTAAGAGTAACTTGGTTTGAGAGTGTTTTGCAAGACAAGCAAAGCTTTTGAAAAATTTGTAACTTGATTTAAGAGCAATGATTTGCAATAAGAGCAAATTATCACCTTGAACACGTCTGGTTCTGTCCTTTCACCGCGTTCCGACCCGCTCTGGAGGTAACTTTCTGTACATATGTACTGTTTACTGTATACAGTATACCATTGTACAGTACAGTATATTCTATATAGCATGTCTATCAATTTGACAAAACAATCACTGATCTCGGGGAGACCAGCCAGAGAAAACACTTCCGGCAGCCAGCGAGGGCGCTCAACACAGTGAAATCCTAGGTGCATTGCCCCCTGAGAAGTATGCAAATCAAAAAGTCTCCTAAAAAAAGCCACTCCTTTGCTAGGGATATCTGGCTATTTTCTGTGTTGAGACTCCTAACAGAGGCTCCACGGACCTTTATGATGTCTATCAATTTACATTTGTGGATACAGTATTGTACTTTCTGCTAACAATACAGCACATTGCTTATACTGTACCATTTGCACATCAACAATTCTATTGTAAGCTAACGTGCAGTTTAATTTGTTTTATGTTTTTTACTGGACTGTACAGTATTTTGTATTGTTGTACTGTAATAATGTTATGTGACTACAGTACATTATTTGGTATTACTGTAATAAGTTTGTATAAATACAGTAAATATTTTTGGGTTGTGGAACGAATTGTCTGAATTCTAATTATTTCCTATGGGAAAATTTGCTTTGATATAAGAGTAACTTGGTGTAAGAGCACACTCCCGGAACCAATTATGCTCGGAATTCAAGGTTCCACTGAAGTATTCAAGGAATTGTATTTTTTTTCAATTATTTTATAAAGGCATTACATCGTAAAAGTGATGACAGCTTTATTTTTTGGGTCAGTACGATTACAGCGATAGGTATCACATGTATATTGGGTTTTTTATGTTTGCTGCTTTCATACCATAAAATAATATTATACAAAAAAAACTGTTTTTGCACTGCTGTATTCTGACAGCTATAGCTTTTTTTTATTTTTTCACTGACGGAGCTGTATGATGGCTTTTTTTTTGTGGGACAAAATGATGTTTTCACTGAAACCATTTTTATTTATATATGATTTTTGGATCGCGTTTTATTCTACTTTTTGTCAGCTGTGTGATGAAATTTTTTTGTGTTGCATTTTTTTTATGGTGTTCACTGAAGTTGTTAACTAGTATGACAGTTTTATAGATTGGATTGTTCCAGATAACAAATGTGTATACTTTGCCTTATTTTTGTTTTTACATAAGTATACATATTTATTGGTATAATATTTTAATTTTTTTGTTCTTTGTGTTATGGTTGTTTAAAAAATTTTTTATTTTTACATTTTTTTTAATTCACATTTTCTTCACTTATTTTTAAAACTTATTTCTTATAAGGGACATTAACTTTTATTAGTCTGATTGCTGGTATAATGTACAGGTATAATACATTATATGTGTCAGTTCTGCACTCACAGAAGCCTTTTACATCTTGCTCCTGGCATGGTCTAATAGGCTTGCTGTAGCAGGCTGACCAGGAAGTCATGATGATGACCTCGGGATGCTATGGCAATAATTGGGCTCCCGTGATCGGGTGGAGGAGGAAGCACACTCCTTCTTCCAGCCGCCTAAATGATGGGATCGACATTGATCTTGGCACTTAGGAGGTTAAACAGGCAGGGGTGGTGGGGAGACAGTTTCTGTCATTTTGCAGGAACCCCTTCTCAACCATGACATAATCTTACATTTAACACTGAACTAGTTAATTGCTCCAGCTAGACAGAATGAAAATAAGCAAGTTTGCAATTGACTTACTTATTCTATCTGCTAATATTCTACTGCTGTGAGAGCTTTTATCTTACATAGTGTACATTTTGTTTCCAAAATGATTGTAATCAGACTTAATGTGTGCAATAGTTATAGTACATTCCAGGAGAGGAGTTAACTCCTAAGATCTCAGCCACCTCTCTCCAACCCATGGATTTCTATACAGCCATTAGCTTTTCACCTCCTTCCATCCATCTCAACTCCTAATAAAGCTCTTATCGGTCCTGCATAATTGCAATCCCCAGCACACAGTACCAACATTTTCTGTAACATTTCTATTAATCATGGCTCTCACTTTCCCGTTCTGTATGCTAGTTCAAATGACATATTTATATGCAAAAACTGAACAAACACTGACAGACCATTTATGTGTTATAGCGGGACATAGTTTGGAAACAAAACTGTCATTCAAGGAGGAACACCTGCCCCTAAGCAACCAGGAATTAAGGAGACTGCAGAGTGGTGAGGTGCTCAAGAAAGAACTTGAGAATACTTCTTCAATAGAAGGTGAATTTAATAGGAACAGAGCAAAAGTAGATTTTTCTACTTTAATTTTCCTGACATCATGTTCTAAATTTCTGTCTAATAAAAAATTAACAAGAATTTAGGGTGACTCATTCCCATGAGGACGTTTCTCCTCAAAGCTGCTTTAATTTTTTTTTTGGAATTCCATTATCTGCTTGTCCTAATACATTATATTATTGGAACAATGATTCAAAGTATTAGAAATATACATTTTTTAAAAGAAGACTTTTTAAAAACCTTTAGTAATAATGGAATGAAATCTACTTTCTTTCCAATTCTATTGCTATTAGGAGTGCACCTAATTGTATGAATAATGGGGATATCGAACAGCAATATAGAGATGACTCAGTGTAGAAGGCAATCAGGCTTAAATTGGATCAGTTTTACTAGGTGGTACATGATGATATTCTGTACCACAGACTTTAATGATTTTTTTTCAAGGAAGAATAGGACCGATTGTAGAACAAATGTGTATAATAGATTCCTTGGTAATATAAAATATAGGCATGTGTTGCAAAAGTAATACAATTTGCCAATTATTTTAAAGGGAACTTATCCTAACTGTACTGTCAGATGTGTGGGTAGCATTTTATAAAGCAAGTGGAGCTGAACATGTTAAAGATTTGTGGAAAATTCAATATTTCTTGGAAATTGGTGGATTCTAATTGGCGGAGTGACTGTCACGTGGGTACCACAATGGAAAGTGGTCCCTCCAATTTCTGGTGTCAAGAGATTACAACACAGTGCTTCATACACACTTGCTCATGTTAATACTGCTGGCTGTGCAGATTCTCCTTATCCAACACTGTTAGGGTTAAGTAGATCCTCTGGTCTCCTGAACTCTGCATGAAAGCAATAACCAGCTGTTTTTTATTGCTAATTAGCTCTGCTATAAAGACTTCATTCGTAGCTCAAGTAATTGCTGGTGATAGTTTCTGCTTAGCTTGCTTCTAGAGGCAACCTGTGAGCCATGGACCAGGATGATCATTTGCTGTGTGAAAACTATGTTGGGTTTTTCCCTTCCTTAGTCCTTTTTGGTTTTTCCTCTCTGGTCCGTTCCTCTTTATTACCTCTTATTGTTTGGAGTGCTTTGTATGATTGCTATTTATTTTACCCCTGTCTATCTAATTTTCTTTGTGTCTTTAACCTAGAGTGGGACTAGCGTTCCTGCTGCCCTGCGCACTATATAGGGCTGGTTTCAGCTGTCCTTGTTTAATCAGGTACAAGTCACACACATGGTTATGGTCATATGTGTCATACATGTGTCACGCATGTGTCACACGTTTGACATCCCTGTTTGCATCCGTGTGATGGAGAAAACACAGGTCTGTGAAAAAAAAAGATTTTCCATATTTACCTTTTTTCTTTGGCTCTGCTGCCTCCCGCTCCTGACTGCCGCTCATTATATTCATCGATTATTCACCGCACTCAGGACCTGGAAGCCTGAGCATTGTGGGGGACAGCGCTGGGTACAGCACCGCCAAGGACAGCATCACGGTGACAGGTGAGTATTCTGCAAGCACAGTGACATCCAGATGGTCATTGAAGTTCCCAATGAACTCTTATGACATCCTGATGACCCCCACGACACCCGCGCCACAGGTTCACGCGTTCATCAGAGTTCATTGGGAACTGTGATGAGTCCCCTATACTGTCCCTGCGATGATCCGGCTTCCAGGCTCTCACTACACACACACACAAATACACACACGCACACACACACACACACACACACACACACACACACACACACACATACACTCTGCTGTATACTCACCCAGCGATGCTGTCTCCAGCACTGAAGTCCCTGCGATGCTTTGACTTCCAACTCCACAGGGCACTGAATATTCGGTGAGTATAATGAGTGGGGGTCAGGAGCGGGAGACAGCAGAGCTGAAGACAGCATTGCTGGAGAGAGGTAACATAGAAAATATTTTTATTAAAAAGAGCCCGTATGGGGACGTTAGGGAGTGCAGGGATCAGCCTCAGGTGAGTTTAGGAGGTGACCCTTCTCTCCTTTCCCTAGTGCCAAAACCCACCATTGTATTGTGTACCCTGGTACCCTGTGTGCTGTGGCACTTGCCAGGCGTTCCCGTGTACCTGGCGGCACCCCAGTAGTCACTGCTGTTTATCACAAAGTAGGTCCATGTGCTAGACCATAAAATGTACTAAATAAGTACTCAATCTCCTACGCTCCTCCTGCTCTATAAAATAATGCATGTATTAGATAATCATGTAAAGTGACAGGTTCCCTTTAAATAAAAAATAGATAATATTTATATTACCAATATGCAAAAATACAAAATATCAGTATATAAGTATATCTAATTGGCATGGTGTTATAGAAGACATAAGAGACATAAAATAGTTAAAACAGTCATTTTAATTTCTATTTCATTAATCAATAATACACATGAAAATAAGCAACTTTGTAATTGGAAAGTCTTCACTGAGTACAGATTTTGTTCTTCAAAATTGAGAATTTTGATAATGACTGATCAATTCTGGCAGAGGATGAAGCAAATGTGTTTGATAAGATATATTACAAAGTTGCTTATTTTCATGAGTGCTATTGATTTCTGAAATAAAAATTAGGCCAGCTCTTACGCTTTAACCCCTTTAACCCCAGGCGATTTTCCATTTTTTATTTTTGTTTTTATCAATCCCTTCTAGAGTTGAGCGCGGTTCGTGGTTCGTGGTTCTCCAGTTCGCGGCTCGAGTGATTTTGGGGCATGTTCTAGATCGAACTAGAACTCGAGCTTTTTGCAAAAGCTCGGTAGTTCTAGAAACGTTCGAGAACGGTTCTAGCAGCCAAAAAACAGCTAAATCATAGCTTGGTTTCTGCTGTAATAGTGTAAGTCACTCTGTGAATCAAACTATTATCACATTTCAGTGTATAGTGTGCGTGAACAGCGCCTTCAGATCACTGCTGTTTCTATAATGGCGATCGCCATTTTTTTTTTTTTTTTTTCTTGTCTTCCTTCCCTAAGTGCGCGCGTCTTGTGGGGCGGGCCAGCATGTCAGCCAATCCCAGACACACACACAGCTAAGTGGACTTTGAGCCAGAGAAGCAACGGCATGTGTGATAGGATCTGCATGTCACATGTCCCTGCATTATAAAACCGGACATTTTCTTCACGGACGCCATTATCTGCCTTCTGCGTCTTTGGTGTCAGACATCACTGTCGCAGCTCCGTCTTCCTGAGTCCTATAGCCGATACAGCTGTATGCGCTGCATACACAGCGTTAGACAGCTTAGGGAGAGCACTTTATAGCAGTCCTTTTAAGGGCTCCAACCGGCAGGGTCAGAGAGCCATAGGTGACAGGTCCTGCAAACAGCAACAGCGTCTGTGTAGCCCAGGTCAGGGATTTCCTACCTGCATTTCACCATTAGGAGGGAATAGAAAGGCAGGCTTCCATTCCTCTACCCAGAGCACCACAATCCTGCCACTGTACCCTCTTGTCCTCTGCACACTCCAACTGATAACTAAGCCATTATACTAGCAAACACTCAGTGTACCTAGTGGCATCCTATACGTGGCTATTGGACTTTGCTATAGTCCCACTAGTGCAAAGACATTTGCAGAGCGCGTCTGCCTGCATTGCACACTACAACTCATTCTAAACAAGCCATTATACTAGCAAACACTCAGTGTACCTAGTGGCATCCTATACGTGGCTATTGGACTTTGCTATAGTCCCACTAGTGCAAAGACATTAGCAGAGCACATCTGCCTGCATTGCACACTACAACTCATTCTAACCAAGCCATTATACTAGCAAACACTCAGTGTACCTAGTGGCATCCTATACGTGGCTATTGGACTTTGCTATAGTCCCACTAGTGCAAAGACATTTGCAGAGCGCGTCTGCCTGCATTGCACACTACAACTCATTCTAACCAAGCCATTATACTAGCAAACACTCAGTGTACCTAGTGGCATCCTATACGTGGCTATTGGACTTTGCTATAGTCCCACTAGTGCAAAGACATTAGCAGAGCACATCTGCCTGCATTGCACACTACAACTCATTCTAACCAAGCCATTATACTAGCAAACACTCAGTGTACCTAGTGGCATCCTATACGTGGCTATTGGACTTTGCTATAGTCCCACTAGTGCAAAGACATTTGCAGAGCGCGTCTGCCTGCGTTGCACACTACAACTCATTCTAACCAAGCCATTATACTAGCAAACACTCAGTGTACCTAGTGGAATCCTATACGTGGCTATTGGACTTTGCTATAGTCCCACTAGTGCAAAGACATTTGCAGAGCGCGTCTGCCTGCGTTGCACACTACAACTCATTCTAACCAAGCCATTATACTAGCAAACACTCAGTGTACCTAGTGGCATCCTATACGTGGCTATTGGACTTTGCTATAGTCCCACTAGTGCAAAGACATTTGCAGAGCGCGTCTGCCTGCATTGCACACTACAACTCATTCTAAACAAGCCATTATACTAGCAAACACTCAGTGTACCTAGTGGCATCCTATACGTGGCTATTGGACTTTGCTATAGTCCCACTAGTGCAAAGACATTTGCAGAGCGCGTCTGCCTGCGTTGCACACTACAACTCATTCTAACCAAGCCATTATACTAGCAAACACTCAGTGTACCTAGTGGCATCCTATACGTGGCTATTGGACTTTGCTATAGTCCCACTAGTGCAAAGACATTAGCAGAGCACATCTGCCTGCATTGCACACTACAACTCATTCTAACCAAGCCATTATACTAGCAAACACTCAGTGTACCTAGTGGCATCCTATACGTGGCTATTGGACTTTGCTATAGTCCCACTAGTGCAAAGACATTTGCAGAGCGCGTCTGCCTGCGTTGCACACTACAACTCATTCTAACCAAGCCATTATACTAGCAAACACTCAGTGTACCTAGTGGCATCCTATACGTGGCTATTGGACTTTGCTATAGTCCCACTAGTGCAAAGACATTTGCAGAGCGCGTCTGCCTGCGTTGCACACTACAACTCATTCTAACCAAGCCATTATACTAGCAAACACTCAGTGTACCTAGTGGCATCCTATACGTGGCTATTGGACTTTGCTATAGTCCCACTAGTGCAAAGACATTTGCAGAGCGCGTCTGCCTGCGTTGCACACTACAACTCATTCTAACCAAGCCATTATACTAGCAAACACTCAGTGTACCTAGTGGCATCCTATACGTGGCTATTGGACTTTGCTATAGTCCCACTAGTGCAAAGACATTTGCAGAGCGCGTCTGCCTGCATTGCACACTACAACTCATTCTAAACAAGCCATTATACTAGCAAACACTCAGTGTACCTAGTGGCATCCTATACGTGGCTATTGGACTTTGCTATAGTCCCACTAGTGCAAAGACATTAGCAGAGCACATCTGCCTGCATTGCACACTACAACTCATTCTAACCAAGCCATTATACTAGCAAACACTCAGTGTACCTAGTGGCATCCTATACGTGGCTATTGGACTTTGCTATAGTCCCACTAGTGCAAAGACATTTGCAGAGCGCGTCTGCCTGCATTGCACACTACAACTCATTCTAAACAAGCCATTATACTAGCAAACACTCAGTGTACCTAGTGGCATCCTATACGTGGCTATTGGACTTTGCTATAGTCCCACTAGTGCAAAGACATTAGCAGAGCACATCTGCCTGCATTGCACACTACAACTCATTCTAACCAAGCCATTATACTAGCAAACACTCAGTGTACCTAGTGGCATCCTATACGTGGCTATTGGACTTTGCTATAGTCCCACTAGTGCAAAGACATTAGCAGAGCACATCTGCCTGCATTGCACACTACAACTCATTCTAACCAAGCCATTATACTAGCAAACACTCAGTGTACCTAGTGGCATCCTATACGTGGCTATTGGACTTTGCTATAGTCCCACTAGTGCAAAGACATTTGCAGAGCGCGTCTGCCTGCGTTGCACACTACAACTCATTCTAACCAAGCCATTATACTAGCAAACACTCAGTGTACCTAGTGGCATCCTATACGTGGCTATTGGACTTTGCTATAGTCCCACTAGTGCAAAGACATTTGCAGAGCGCGTCTGCCTGCGTTGCACACTACAACTCATTCTAACCAAGCCATTATACTAGCAAACACTCAGTGTACCTAGTGGCATCCTATACGTGGCTATTGGACTTTGCTATAGTCCCACTAGTGCAAAGACATTTGCAGAGCGCGTCTGCCTGCATTGCACACTACAACTCATTCTAAACAAGCCATTATACTAGCAAACACTCAGTGTACCTAGTGGCATCCTATACGTGGCTATTGGACTTTGCTATAGTCCCACTAGTGCAAAGACATTTGCAGAGCGCGTCTGCCTGCGTTGCACACTACAACTCATTCTAACCAAGCCATTATACTAGCAAACACTCAGTGTACCTAGTGGCATCCTATACGTGGCTATTGGACTTTGCTATAGTCCCACTAGTGCAAAGACATTAGCAGAGCACATCTGCCTGCATTGCACACTACAACTCATTCTAACCAAGCCATTATACTAGCAAACACTCAGTGTACCTAGTGGCATCCTATACGTGGCTATTGGACTTTGCTATAGTCCCACTAGTGCAAAGACATTTGCAGAGCGCGTCTGCCTGCGTTGCACACTACAACTCATTCTAACCAAGCCATTATACTAGCAAACACTCAGTGTACCTAGTGGCATCCTATACGTGGCTATTGGACTTTGCTATAGTCCCACTAGTGCAAAGACATTTGCAGAGCGCGTCTGCCTGCGTTGCACACTACAACTCATTCTAACCAAGCCATTATACTAGCAAACACTCAGTGTACCTAGTGGCATCCTATACGTGGCTATTGGACTTTGCTATAGTCCCACTAGTGCAAAGACATTTGCAGAGCGCGTCTGCCTGCGTTGCACACTACAACTCATTCTAACCAAGCCATTATACTAGCAAACACTCAGTGTACCTAGTGGCATCCTATACGTGGCTATTGGACTTTGCTATAGTCCCACTAGTGCAAAGACATTTGCAGAGCGCGTCTGCCTGCATTGCACACTACAACTCATTCTAAACAAGCCATTATACTAGCAAACACTCAGTGTACCTAGTGGCATCCTATACGTGGCTATTGGACTTTGCTATAGTCCCACTAGTGCAAAGACATTAGCAGAGCACATCTGCCTGCATTGCACACTACAACTCATTCTAACCAAGCCATTATACTAGCAAACACTCAGTGTACCTAGTGGCATCCTATACGTGGCTATTGGACTTTGCTATAGTCCCACTAGTGCAAAGACATTTGCAGAGCGCGTCTGCCTGCATTGCACACTACAACTCATTCTAAACAAGCCATTATACTAGCAAACACTCAGTGTACCTAGTGGCATCCTATACGTGGCTATTGGACTTTGCTATAGTCCCACTAGTGCAAAGACATTAGCAGAGCACATCTGCCTGCATTGCACACTACAACTCATTCTAACCAAGCCATTATACTAGCAAACACTCAGTGTACCTAGTGGCATCCTATACGTGGCTATTGGACTTTGCTATAGTCCCACTAGTGCAAAGACATTAGCAGAGCACATCTGCCTGCATTGCACACTACAACTCATTCTAACCAAGCCATTATACTAGCAAACACTCAGTGTACCTAGTGGCATCCTATACGTGGCTATTGGACTTTGCTATAGTCCCACTAGTGCAAAGACATTTGCAGAGCGCGTCTGCCTGCGTTGCACACTACAACTCATTCTAACCAAGCCATTATACTAGCAAACACTCAGTGTACCTAGTGGCATCCTATACGTGGCTATTGGACTTTGCTATAGTCCCACTAGTGCAAAGACATTTGCAGAGCGCGTCTGCCTGCGTTGCACACTACAACTCATTCTAACCAAGCCATTATACTAGCAAACACTCAGTGTACCTAGTGGCATCCTATACGTGGCTATTGGACTTTGCTATAGTCCCACTAGTGCAAAGACATTTGCAGAGCGCGTCTGCCTGCGTTGCACACTACAACTCATTCTAACCAAGCCATTATACTAGCAAACACTCAGTGTACCTAGTGGCATCCTATACGTGGCTATTGGACTTTGCTATAGTCCCACTAGTGCAAAGACATTAGCAGAGCACATCTGCCTGCATTGCACACTACAACTCATTCTAACCAAGCCATTATACTAGCAAACACTCAGTGTACCTAGTGGCATCCTATACGTGGCTATTGGACTTTGCTATAGTCCCACTAGTGCAAAGACATTTGCAGAGCGCGTCTGCCTGCATTGCACACTACAACTCATTCTAAACAAGCCATTATACTAGCAAACACTCAGTGTACCTAGTGGCATCCTATACGTGGCTATTGGACTTTGCTATAGTCCCACTAGTGCAAAGACATTTGCAGCACGTCTGCCTGCGTTGCACACTCCAACTAATTATAACTAAGTTGCATTGTCAGGGATATTTATTCTTTATTATTCTGCTGTTAATAAAGCTAGACCACCACTGCAATCTTCACCACCTCTCAATTTTTACTACCACATTTTCAGTCCACAATCTTGTCGCAATCAACATGAGTGGCAAAATGACAGATGCTGGTGGAAAGGGGAAGAGGCGTGGTGTAAAAGGCAAAAAAGGTTTTGTCCGTGGGGAAGGTGGCAAAGCTCCATTATCATCTGCTGAAGATAGACCATCTACCAGCAAAAGTAAGATGTCTACTACTTACCGTGGACAATCCGATGTGCTCCCTTTGTTACGGACACGAACAACAGGAACAAAGGTAGATGATGGGCAAAAAAGGAAAATGCTTGAATGGATCTCAAGTGGTCCAACAAGTGCCCTCTCTGCCACTTCAAGTACCGCATCCAAAAAACACCAGTCCTCTGAGTTGTCATCCCAATCAAACTTGCTTTCTCCCAGCTCTGAAGTCTCCATCAGCCCTGCACAGTATGGTGGAACTGAGATGGCTGAGTCTGCAGAGCTGTTCAGTCACACTATAGCCTGGGAATCAGAGGTCTGCTCCCAAGCTACAGTGAGTACAGAACAGGAAATGGTCTGCAGTGATGCCCAGAACCTTTGTGACTCAGATTCAGGCCGTGAGGACCAAGTTTCTGAGCATAATGTTGACCCTTTGTCACAAACTGTAACACCTGTGGTTATAGACAATGAGGAACATACTGATGAAGATGAGACGCAGATACCCGATTGGGATGACAACTTAAATATTCGTTCAGGGCAAGAAGAGGCTCGGTCTGAGGGGGAGGGGAGTGCAAACACAACAATTGATGATGACGTTCTAGATCCCACCTACTGTCAACCCCCAGTCAGGCACTCGAGGAGGTCAACAGAGGCGGTGGAGGAGGATGCAACCGACGACGAAGTTACCTTGCGCCTTCCTGGACAGAGTCGGAGAACTGGTAGCACGTCTACAACTGCATCCTCAGCCACCACTCTGCCTATGAGCATTATTCGTGGTGGATCAACAGGTCGCATGGCCTCTAAGCCTTGCCTAGCCTGGTCCTTTTTTCACATCGAAAAAGATCGCCCAACTCATGTGATATGTAACATTTGTCATGATTCTGTTAGTAGAGGTCAAAACCTCAGCAGTTTGACAACTTCTTCCATGAATCGTCACATGACTAAATATCATAAGTCCCGGTGGGAAGCTCACCGTGCTGCAATGCGGCCTAGTGGAGCGAACCATCCACCGCCCGCCCCTTCCACTGCATCCGCGCGCTCTTCATCTTCTAGGACTGTGGGGACAGCTGCCACACCTGTTTTTCCACGCAAAACTTCCACCACTGTAACCGCAACAGGCAGTTTGCTTGTAAGGTCGTCAGTTGGTTTGGAAGGGGAAACAAGTGAGTGTGTACAGCTCTCTCAGACATCGATAGCACCAACGTTGGATGAAGGCAACATCATGTCTCCGCCTGCACTTTCCTCACAAACCTGCATTTTTCCAGGGACACCCTACTCAACACCGTCTACACACAGCAGCCAGATCTCTGTCCCTCAGATGTGGTCAAATAAAAGGCCACTTCCTCCGACCCATGACAAAGCTAAGAGGTTGACTCTATCCCTCTGTAAGCTGTTGGCTACCGAAATGCTGCCTTTCCGCCTAGTGGACACACAGGATTTTAGAGACCTTATGTCTGTCGCTGTGCCCCAGTACCAGATGCCTAGTCGCCACTACTTCTCTAAGAAAGGTGTGCCCGCGCTACACCAGCATGTCGCACACAACATCACCGCTTCCTTGAGAAACTCTGTGTGTGAACGGGTGCATTTCACCACCGATACTTGGACCAGTAAGCATGGACAGGGACGTTACATGTCGCTGACTGGGCACTGGGTAACTATGGTGATAGATGGTGAAGGGTCTGCTGCACAAGTCTTGCCGTCCCCACGACTTGTGTGTCAATCCTCTGTCTGTCCAAGTTCCGCCACTGCTTCTGCATCCTCCACCTCATCTGGGTCCTCCACCTCCGCCCCAAGCCTGCCTGGTCAGGCCACCAGCGTTCTCACTGCGCAGAAGGAATCACGCACCCCTCATTACTATGCTGGCAGCAGAGCGCAACGGCATCAGGCGGTCTTTAGCTTGACATGTCTTGGTAATAAGAGTCACACAGCTGAGGAGTTGTGGTCAGCTTTGCGGTCCGAGTTTAATAAATGGTTGTCTCCACTCAAACTGCAGCCTGGTAAGGCCGTGTGCGACAATGCTGCAAACCTGGGTGCGGCACTTCGCCTGGGCAAGGTGACACACGTACCTTGTATGGCTCACGTGTTGAACCTTGTCGTGCAGCAATTTTTAACACACTATCCCGGCCTAGATGGCCTTCTGAACAGGGCACGAAAACTGTCAGCTCACTTCCGCCGTTCAAGCGCCGCAGCAGAGCGACTTGCATCGCTCCAGAAGTCTTTCGGCCTGCCGGTTCATCGCCTGAAATGCGATGTGGCGACACGCTGGAATTCAACTCTCCACATGTTACAGCGACTGTGGCAGCACCGCAGAGCCCTGGTGCAATACGTCATGACGTATAGCCTGGGCCAACGAGATGCAGAGGTGGGGCAGATCACCCTGATGGAGTGGTCTCAGATCAAGGACCTATGCACCCTTCTGCACAGTTTCGACATGGCGACGAATATGTTTAGCTCTGACAATGCCATTATCAGCATGACGATTCCAGTCATTTACATGCTGGAGCACACGCTAAACACTATTCGGAGTCAGGGGGTGGGACAACATGAAGGGGAGGAACTACAGGAGGATTCATATGCGCAAGGGACAACAACATCACGAAGGTCCAGACGTTCATCATCACCAACGCAGCAGGCATGGGACCATGGGGGACAGGGATCGACAAGGGCGCATAGTAGCAGGCGAAATGTTGAGCAAGGTGCAGGAGAACATGAAGAAATGGAGGACGAACTGTCCATGGACATGGAAGACTCAGCGGATGAGGGAGACCTTGGTCAAATTTCAGTTGAAAGAGGTTGGGGTCAGATGTCAGAGGAAGAAAGAACGGGTAGCACCTCTATGCCACAAACACAGCATGGACTTGGTCCGCATGGCTGCGCAAGACACATGAGTGCCTTTTTGTTGCACTACCTCCAACATGACAGTCGTATTGTCAAAATTAGAAGTGATGATGACTACTGGATTGCCACACTATTAGATCCCCGGTACAAGTCCAAATTTTGTGACATAATTCCAGCCATAGAAAGGGACGCACGTATGCAGGGATATCAGCAGAAGCTGTTACTAGATCTTAGCTCGGCTTTTCCACCAAACAACCGTGCAGGTGCAGGGAGTGAATCTCCCAGTTGTAACTTGACAAACATGGGACGGTCTCGTCATCTTCAACAGTCTACCCGTACCAGTAGGACCTTTTCTGGTGCCGGTAACAGCAATTTTATGGAATCTTTTCATAATTTTTTTAGACCCTCTTTTGCAAGGCCACCAGAGACAACAAGTCTGACACATACTCAACGGCTGGAGAGGATGATACAGGAGTATCTCCAAATGAACATCGATGCCATGACTGTGCAACTGGAGCCTTGCTCCTTTTGGGCTTCAAACATAGAAAAATGGCCAGAGCTCTCCAGTTACGCCTTGGAGATTTTGTCGTGTCCAGCTGCCAGCGTTGTCTCTGAACGTGTATTCAGTGCTGCTGGGTGTGTGCTGACAGATAAGCGCACGCGTCTGTCCAGTGACAATGTGGACAGACTGACGTTCATCAAAATGAACAAGTCATGGATCCAGAAGGAATTTACTACCCCTGTGTCATCCTGGGGAGAGTAAATGCTTGTGGATTTGGAATGTGCTTGATGCAAATCAAAACATCCTGTTTGCAACTAGGGCCCAAGTGCTGCCACTGATGTGGTGGGTGTCTGTGTGGCCCAATTTTTGGAAAAAAGGGAGACTCCGCTTGGAGTAACCCTTGCTTGCTGTGTTTTTAAAAGAAGCCAAGATGAACAGAGCTGGGATCAGGAAAGACTTTGCTACCTACCCCGGTGTCATCCTGGGGACGGCTAAGAATAGCGTATTTTTGAATGTGCTTGATGCAAATCAAAACATCCTGTTTGCAACTAGGGCCGAAGTGCTGCCACTGATGGGGTGGGTGTCTGTGTGGCCCAATTTTTGGAAAAAAGGGAGACTCCGCTTGGAGTAACCCTTGCTTGCTGTGTTTTTAAAAGAAGCCAAGATGAACAGAGCTGGGATCAGGAAAGACTTTGCTACCTACCCCGGTGTCATCCTGGGGACGGCTAAGAATAGCGTATTTTTGAATGTGCTTGATGCAAATCAAAACATCCTGTTTGCAACTAGGGCCCAAGTGCTGCCACTGAATGGGTGGGTGTGTGTGGGGCCCAATTTTTGGAAAAAAGGGGAGACTCCGCTTGGAGTAACCCTTGCTTACATTGTTTTTAAAAGAAGCCAAGATGAACAAGTCATGGGTCAGCAAAGACTTTGCTACCTACCCCAGTGTCATCCTGGGGACGGCTAAGAATAGCGTATTTTTGAATGTGCTTGATGCAAATCAAAACATCCTGTTTGCAACTAGGGCCCAAGTGCTGCCACTGATGGGGTGGGTGTCTGTGTGGCCCAATTTTTGGAAAAAAGGGAGACTCCGCTTGGAGTAACCCTTGCTTGCTGTGTTTTTAAAAGAAGCCAAGATGAACAGAGCTGGGATCAGGAAAGACTTTGCTACCTACCCCGGTGTCATCCTGGGGACGGATAAGAATAGCGTATTTTTGAATGTGCTTGATGCAAATCAAAACATCCTGTTTGCAACTAGGGCCCAAGTGCTGCCACTGAATGGGTGGGTGTGTGTGGGGCCCAATTTTTGGAAAAAAGGGGAGACTCCGCTTGGAGTAACCCTTGCTTACATTGTTTTTAAAAGAAGCCAAGATGAACAGAGCTGGGATCAGGAAAGACTTTGCTACCTACCCCGGTGTCATCCTGGGGACGGCTAAGAATAGCGTATTTTTGAATGTGCTTGATGCAAATCAAAACATCCTGTTTGCAACTAGGGCCCAAGTGCTGCCACTGAATGGGTGGGTGTGTGTGGGGCCCAATTTTTGGAAAAAAGGGGAGACTCCGCTTGGAGTAACCCTTGCTTACATTGTTTTTAAAAGAAGCCAAGATGAACAGAGCTGGGATCAGGAAAGACTTTGCTACCTACCCCGGTGTCATCCTGGGGACGGCTAAGAATAGCGTATTTTTGAATGTGCTTGATGCAAATCAAAACATCCTGTTTGCAACTAGGGCCCAAGTGCTGCCACTGAATGGGTGGGTGTGTGTGGGGCCCAATTTTTGGAAAAAAGGGGAGACTCCGCTTGGAGTAACCCTTGCTTACATTGTTTTTAAAAGAAGCCAAGATGAACAAGTCATGGGTCAGCAAAGACTTTGCTACCTACCCCAGTGTCATCCTGGGGACGGCTAAGAATAGCGTATTTTTGAATGTGCTTGATGCAAATCAAAACATCCTGTTTGCAACTAGGGCCCAAGTGCTGCCACTGATGTGGTGGGTGTCTGTGTGGCCCAATTTTTGGAAAAAAGGGAGACTCCGCTTGGAGTAACCCTTGCTTGCTGTGTTTTTAAAAGAAGCCAAGATGAACAGAGCTGGGATCAGGAAAGACTTTGCTACCTACCCCGGTGTCATCCTGGGGACGGATAAGAATGGCGTATTTTTGAATGTGCTTGATGCAAATCTAGCTGTGAAGTGTACAACTGGGGCACAACTGCTGCCACTGAATGGGTGGGTGTGTGTGGGGCCCAATTTTTGGAAAAAAGGGGAGACTCCGCTTGGAGTAACCCTTGCTTACATTGTTTTTAAAAGAAGCCAAGATGAACAAGTCATGGGTCAGCAAAGACTTTGCTACCTACCCCAGTGTCATCCTGGGGACGGCTAAGAATAGCGTATTTTTGAATGTGCTTGATGCAAATCAAAACATCCTGTTTGCAACTAGGGCCCAAGTGCTGCCACTGATGGGGTGGGTGTCTGTGTGGCCCAATTTTTGGAAAAAAGGGAGACTCCGCTTGGAGTAACCCTTGCTTGCTGTGTTTTTAAAAGAAGCCAAGATGAACAGAGCTGGGATCAGGAAAGACTTTGCTACCTACCCCGGTGTCATCCTGGGGACGGCTAAGAATAGCGTATTTTTGAATGTGCTTGATGCAAATCAAAACATCCTGTTTGCAACTAGGGCCCAAGTGCTGCCACTGAATGGGTGGGTGTGTGTGGGGCCCAATTTTTGGAAAAAAGGGGAGACTCCGCTTGGAGTAACCCTTGCTTACATTGTTTTTAAAAGAAGCCAAGATGAACAAGTCATGGGTCAGCAAAGACTTTGCTACCTACCCCAGTGTCATCCTGGGGACGGCTAAGAATAGCGTATTTTTGAATGTGCTTGATGCAAATCAAAACATCCTGTTTGCAACTAGGGCCCAAGTGCTGCCACTGATGGGGTGGGTGTCTGTGTGGCCCAATTTTTGGAAAAAAGGGAGACTCCGCTTGGAGTAACCCTTGCTTGCTGTGTTTTTAAAAGAAGCCAAGATGAACAGAGCTGGGATCAGGAAAGACTTTGCTACCTACCCCGGTGTCATCCTGGGGACGGATAAGAATAGCGTATTTTTGAATGTGCTTGATGCAAATCAAAACATCCTGTTTGCAACTAGGGCCCAAGTGCTGCCACTGAATGGGTGGGTGTGTGTGGGGCCCAATTTTTGGAAAAAAGGGGAGACTCCGCTTGGAGTAACCCTTGCTTACATTGTTTTTAAAAGAAGCCAAGATGAACAAGTCATGGGTCAGCAAAGACTTTGCTACCTACCCCAGTGTCATCCTGGGGACGGCTAAGAATAGCGTATTTTTGAATGTGCTTGATGCAAATCAAAACATCCTGTTTGCAACTAGGGCCCAAGTGCTGCCACTGATGGGGTGGGTGTCTGTGTGGCCCAATTTTTGGAAAAAAGGGAGACTCCGCTTGGAGTAACCCTTGCTTGCTGTGTTTTTAAAAGAAGCCAAGATGAACAGAGCTGGGATCAGGAAAGACTTTGCTACCTACCCCGGTGTCATCCTGGGGACGGATAAGAATGGCGTATTTTTGAATGTGCTTGATGCAAATCTAGCTGTGAAGTGTACAACTGGGGCACAACTGCTGCCACTGAATGGGTGGGTGTGTGTGGGGCCCAATTTTTGGAAAAAAGGGGAGACTCCGCTTGGAGTAACCCTTGCTTACATTGTTTTTAAAAGAAGCCAAGATGAACAAGTCATGGGTCAGCAAAGACTTTGCTACCTACCCCAGTGTCATCCTGGGGACGGCTAAGAATAGCGTATTTTTGAATGTGCTTGATGCAAATCAAAACATCCTGTTTGCAACTAGGGCCCAAGTGCTGCCACTGATGGGGTGGGTGTCTGTGTGGCCCAATTTTTGGAAAAAAGGGAGACTCCGCTTGGAGTAACCCTTGCTTGCTGTGTTTTTAAAAGAAGCCAAGATGAACAGAGCTGGGATCAGGAAAGACTTTGCTACCTACCCCGGTGTCATCCTGGGGACGGATAAGAATGGCGTATTTTTGAATGTGCTTGATGCAAATCTAGCTGTGAAGTGTACAACTGGGGCACAACTGCTGCCACTGAAGGGGTGGGTGTGTGGGGCCCAATTTTTGGAAAAAAGGGAGACTCCGCTTGGAGTCACCTTGCGGTGTTTTACATGACTTTAGAAGGGCGTGCCATGCCTATATCTGTGTGTCCTCCTCTTTTTCCTTGTCCAGCTGTTTTGTTTTCGCATGAGTACATGTCCTTGTCACTTTCCCATGTGTTTGTGTTGTGTTGTGAGTTGTTTGTCACCTTTTGGACACCTTTGAGGGTGTTTTCTAGGTGTTTTACTGTGTTTGTGATTGCCTGCCATTGTTTCCTATGGGCTCGAGTTCGGTTCGTCGAACGTTCGACGAGCCGAACTCGAGCCAGACCCCCCGTTCGGCGAACCGCCTCGAGCCGAACCGGGACCGGTTCGCTCATCTCTAATCCCTTCTTCCGAGAGCCATAACTTTTTTATTTTTCCATCATAATGGCCATATGAGGGCATAGTTTTTGCAGGACAAGTTGTATTTTTGAATTAAACCATAACGTTTTACCATATAAAGTACTGGAAAAAGGCAAAAAAATTAAAATGTGGAGAAAAAGTGAAAAATGTGCAATTCCATGATTGTTTTGGGGTTTTTTTATTCACCGTGTTCACTATATGGTAAAACTGACCTGATGTTATGATTCCTTATGTAAGTACAAGTTTGTAGATACCAAACATGTACAGTTTTACTTTTATCAAAGTGGTGAAAAAAAATCTGAAATTTGTCAAAAAATAATGAATTGCGCTTTTGTCGCCATTTTCCGAGACCTGTAGGGTTCTCTTTTTTTGGGATCTGGGGCTGTGTAATGGCTTATTTTTTGCACCTTGAGTTGACATTTTTAATTATACCATTTTTGGGTAGATGTGATGTTTCAATCACCTGTTATTGCATTTTAATGGAATGTTACCGTGACCAAAAAAAAAAATGTAATTCTGGTGTATTTATTTTTTTTCTCTCTACACCCTTTACTGATCAGATTAATTGATTTGATTTTATATTTTGATAGATCAGGCATTTCTGAACTTGATGATAGCAAATATTTGTATTTTTCATTTTTTATTGTTTTATTTTCACTGGGGTGAAAGGGGGGTGATTTAGAAGCGTGATGTAACTCGTTAACAGGCATGGGTGGTGCTGGGAGTAATGCGGCTCGCTATCCACTCCTCACTCCTCTTTATGTCGGCTATAGTTCATAACTATGCTGTCCACTTTGAAGAAGCCAGTCTCTTGAGAAGCTGAGGTGTCACTTCTGTTGCTGCAGAGAAGTTCCTGCTGGAGAAGTTGTGGAGTTTTATTTGTTGTGTCTTTCCCCACCTGTTTGTCTTACTTTTCTCGTGTTGTGTTATTGCAGTGGCGAGACTAGTGTTAGGTAGTGTTCTGGGCCAGCAAAGCTCTAGGCACGTGATGGCGCACAGGGAGAAGGACCCATCTAGGGATTTTAGGAAGTGCAGGGATCAACCTCAGGTGAGTGTTAGGAGGTGACTCCTCTCCCCTCTCTATAGCGCAACGGCCTTCCATTCTTTTGCGACCCTGGTGTTCTGTCACAAGTATGACATGATAATCAGGAGTAGGGGTGCCTAGACTGGCCCTCAGACTAGGGGCCCTAAACTGGCCCTTATTCTAGAGGTAGGCTTGATGGTAGCTAGGTCTGGACCGCCAACATAGCCTTAACTCCCGAGTAGCCCTAGTTTAACACCCCCTCTCCCCCACCAGTGGGGAGGACTGGAACAGGATAAAGAATCCCAGAAACACTGACAGACAG
The DNA here is from genome assembly GCF_048569485.1 of Anomaloglossus baeobatrachus. Lineage (NCBI taxonomy): Eukaryota > Metazoa > Chordata > Amphibia > Anura > Aromobatidae > Anomaloglossus > Anomaloglossus baeobatrachus. Next base: position 92,312,124 of record NC_134353.1, read on the forward strand.
GGGAAAACCAAAGCTAAAATACACTGCAAGCACACACAGGGGAAGAGACTATACATGCTCAGGGAGAAATAATGTACAGGGAGGATATAAACAAACACCAAGGATATTTCCAGAGCACACCAAATAGCATACAACAGTTCACCAACAAATGGATCACCACGCACAAAGACCGATCATGCTGGAGCAAAGCTAGAGCTATCTTCGGAAAGTGAGGCTAGATTCCACCATTTTTTATATGTCTGAGGCAGCTGTGATAGGACGTCAGCAATCTGTGACCCCAGCAGCAATTCACCAACCAGCAGAAATTAAACCGAAGAGCAGAGAACACTAAACATTCGATGCCCGACTGAGCAACTAAGAGGCAACAGTTTACCTGCCAGACTTTGCAATGTGAACAGAGTCTGGAGTCGCCATGACATGTTCCCTCAATGTTACTCTGCTCACCGTGAGCCCTCTCATACCTGGCGTGACACCTGCAGTCACATCATGACACAAATATAGAGATTTACATTCCTGCCCGCATGATGCTGGACGTTGAATCTATTTAGCGATATTATGTAGAATTTTTACTTTTCAATAAACTGTCACATGATAGAATTATAATTTTTATTTTTTATTTATATAGCACCATCAATTCCACAGTGCTGTACCTTGCTGTATGGCACCTCACATTTCAGTTACCTCCAATGCAAAAAAGCCCATCGTGCCCTTATTTACGGTATTTTTCGGATTATAACATGCACTTTTCTTCTCAAAAATTTGGGAGGTAAATGAGGGGTACATCTTAAACTGTGAATATAGCTTACCGGGAGGTGGAGAATTGAGGGGCAGTCTGGGCGGCTCTGTGCGGGTGGCCGGATGTCTGTCTGTGCGGGTGGCTAGGTGCCTGTCGGTGCATGCGGGCGGCTGCCTCTCTATGCAGGTATGCGGGCGGCCAGCTGGCTGTGCGGACTGCGGTTGCTGAGATGGCAGCGGAAGCTGCGGTGGCTGTGCGGCGGGTGTCCAAGATTGTTTGCCCGCAGTTCGGGCTTCAAATGATGATGCCCGAAGTCAGCGTGTGCAGATGGAGCTCTTGGATGAGAGCTCCATCTGCGCACGCGCCTCTCCAGGGGCTATTTCTTTGAAGCCCAGACCACCGACAGATCATCTGGGACACTTGCTGCACCAGAATTCTCCACCATACAACCAACGCAGCTTCCACTGCCAGCACTGACTCGCCGCCGCTGCCATCATTGACCCGCTGCCACTTGCAGCACTGACCCGCCGCCGCCACTGCCAGCACTGACCCGCCACCACTGCAAGCACTGACCCACCACCGTTGCCAGCACAGCCTCTGCCTCCTATGACCCTGCTTTTATCTCTAAATTTGGGGTGCGTCTTATAATACGGTGCGTCTTATAAAACGAAAAAATATGGTGTCTTTTTATACTAAATGTGGACAAATATCAAGATTTGCAAAGTCTGTATCCAATGCCCTGATCCTGTCAAACTAAACTGTTTTCGAGGCTGACTCTGGATTTAGCAATTGCATAAGCGTTCTAGCAGCTGTGGAAGTTCAGCCATGATGTCAGTGGTAGCCTGGGGCTGTAAAGATAGGTCTGTGATGGTCTAAAAATGCTCCGGACCACGCTGTCATTTTCTTTGCTTGTTTTCTGAGCGCTGCACAATGTATACTAAAGTGCACTACTGCAATATCCAGTTTGATCCTGGTGATTGCATGACCCAAACCTGCCCTCCATTTAAAGTATGCAGGGAGATTTCTGTGAAGAAAATTGACTAAAAATGATACAGTGCAAACATGAAAAGTCTAATAGTTTCACATTTTACCATTTCTTGAAAAAATGCTGAAAGTGGAAATACTAGAAGTAAACCCGGCAAAAATTCTATTTGATAAGAAAAGGTTTTTCCTCTTAACTGTAACTGCCGCTAGGACTGGATCCTGACTGAGAAAAATAAAATATTTTTAGCATTTTTTTTTTACAAAAACAGTCAATTTCTATTACTTTTATAAGAAGAAAAAATGCAGCAGTCTGGGTATGTTGTTTCTCTCTCGACTCCTGGTTGTGCTCTGGGTTCTCTTCTTTCTCTACTGGGCAATTAATTTTTCCCAAGGAACCAAATGACAAACCTTAACTGTTGTGGAGGGCCGAATTTAATTCTGCTTATGATTATTGAGCAGAAATAAAAGGAATCTGTCACCAGGTTTTTGCCACCTAATCTTTGAGCAGCATGACGTAGGGGCAGAGTCCCTGATTCCAGCGATGTGTCACTTACTGGGCTGGATAATATAATTTTGATAAAATCACTGATTAATCAGCAGTAGATTATCATTACAGGACTACTTGGCATGCTGTAGGTAGTCCAGCAAAGTGACAAGCTCTGTATAACTGCTAGATTTGCAGCAGAGAAAACATTGATTTTATCAAAATGACAGCACACAGCTCAGTAACTGACAAATCGCTGGAATCACCCTTGCTGTAGCCTCACAAAACCTGTGTGTGTGGTGCCTCCGTCCTCCCTCTGCAATTTGTTTGTCGGTTCTTTCCATTCGGCTCAATGGTTAGCACTGCAGTCTTGCATTGCTGGGGTCCTGGGTTCTTATCCCACTAAGGACAACATCTGCAAGGAGTTTGTATGTTCTCCCCGTGTTTGTGTACCGCCCCGTGCTCAGCGGCAACCGAGCCGCTCGGATCCGGGGTCGCTGGTGGGTGGGTTGAGCATCTCTGGACCCAGGGGCCCCGTGGTCCACTTCGATCTGAAAGGGGGGCTGGCGCCTTTAGGGGGACGTAGGTGTACGGCTGGAGCCGTGTTTGAGTTTGTGACGCCACCCACGGGATGTGGTGAAGGTAGGCAACACCGCTGCAGTTATGGGGGCACCTGGGGGAGATGTTATGCAGCAAGTTGTTAACCCCTCCGTGGGCAGGGATGGTGGCCAAGGGACCCGTTGGTGTAGTAGTTGGGCGCTGCAGGGAGGTGCGCGGACGGAGGGCACTGTTGTACTCACGGTTAGTAACGCACACGAGTCTCTGTTAAACCAAGTTGATGGTGGTCGGTGCCCGCAGCCGGCTGCGTCTGGTCCTCCACCCGGTTGGTGGTCTCTGCCTTTCTGTCGCGGGCGGGGAGGAGGGTGCCGGCACCGCGCTCACCCCTCTGCTCGGGTCCGGCTGCTGCTGCTCAGTGGTGGCTCGAGCGGTGGGCCGGATCCCGGGGGTTCTCGAGCGGCACTACTCGCCCGTGAGTGAAAAAGGGGATTTTGTTGGGGAGATTGTCCGTGACGCCACCCACGGTTGTGGTGATTTCACCACCACTGCTCAATATGGGGATCCCGGGGATGGTGATGCGGAGCAGCCAGGTGTTGTGTTGCCCCTCCGTGGGTAGGGGTTGGTGATCCCGGGGCCCGGTGATGAGATGGGAGATGCAGGGCCTGGTGGGCGCAGGGACGCGGGGGCAGCGCTGTGCCTTGCGGCACTGTGATACTCACTCAGCCTGAGACGTTGACACAGTTTTACGGTAAACCACACGGCTGGAAAGACGGTTCCCACGGACGGCTGCACTTGCTCTCCCAGTAGGTGACGGTGATGTCCCTTTTCCTTGCACCTTTGTTTCTGTGTTGGTAGCGATGGATTCCCACCGGTAACCCACTCCCCGGCTTCAAGCTGGACCGGAGGAGCTCTACTCTTTGCCCGCAGGCGCTGGCCCTGAGAAACTGGTGCCCTGGCGGTGGCGGTGTTTCTGCTACAATGGTTGGGCTGTTGCCTTCAATCGGGACTTGGTTGTTGGGGGATCTACGTCCCCTTCACTGACGGATTCGGCAAATTATGGCGACTCCTAGCCTTGCCGGGGTCCGAGAGGCCCCTGCCCTGGTGCTGACTGTCCTTTGGTACACTGCTCCAGACCGCCGGGCCACTACCCGTCCGCGGTCCTTCCAGGAACTTCCAAACGGTCCCCCTCCAGACAGTCACCGCCATTGCTGACCTTGCTGACCCTGTCCTGCACACAGCTGGACTCTCTTCAGGCTTTCTTTCTGTCACCTTTCACCTTCCTTCAACTTCTCCTACTCCTCCTTTACCACTTCCACCTCGCTTCCTTTCACTTCCTCCTCCTTTCTCTATCTGCACTCTAGCCCTGCCTGGGCTCAACTGCTGGGTTTTCCCGCCTCCAGAGCTGTGTCCTCCTCGGTGGGCGGAGCCAACCGCCTGGCCCACCCCCTGGTGTGAACATCAGCCTCTGGAGGAAGGCAACAAGGATTTTTGGTTAGCTTCGATGTACCTAACTGGGGTGCAGGGTGTGTTGGTGCAATGACCTGTGACCCCTGGCTTGCCCAGGGCGTCACATTTCTCCTGCACCGTGTTGTGTATTTGTGGGCTACCTGCGCTTCAGTGTTGGAAGTCCCGCTCCCCAGCTTTGTAGATGTCGGGAGAGCCCTTTTGCCCGCAGACGCTGGCCCGTGGGATCTTTCTGCCTGTGCGGTGGCTTTTCATCCCCTCGTTAGGCTGTTGTCTTCAGTCGGGACTTTGGGTGGGAAAGGAAATTTATATAGTCCAGACCGCAATCAGTTAATTAACTCAGTCTAGTGGCTTCTGGACCTCGTTTCAGGGTCTGAGTACTCCCCTTTGTGCTCCAGTTTCTGAGTCGGTACCCGGGTCGGTACCGGCGGGCCACTACCCTGTCCCGGTCCACCACGGATCCACCGAGACGTCTTCCCGCCTCCTGCAGGCTGAGATCACCGTATGCCTCCTAGCCAAAGGTGCCCGGGCTCCAACTCTGGCACTTGTCAGTACGTTGCAGACCTGATACACAGGCCTGCTTCCACTCTCCTTCACCTCGTGAACTGATCTAACGTTTTTCCCACCTCAGGCTCTCTGAACTCCTCGGTGGGCGTGGCCAACCACCTGACTCCGCCCCCTGGTGTGTCCATCAAGCCCTGAGGGGGGTGAATAGGTTTTAATAATTCGCTGATGACACCTTTTTAGGGGACAGGTGTTGTGCGGGGCTCTAACTGTGGTTACCTGGCTAGTCCAGGGTGTCACATTTGTGTGGGTTTCCTCCGGGTACTCTGATTTTCTCCCACACTCCAAAAAACATACTGATAAGGAATTTAGATTGTGAGCCCCAATGGGGACAGTGTTGCCAATATATGTAAAGCGCTGCGGAATTAACAGCGCTTTTTAAATGAATAAATATTATTATTTTATTATTATTATTCCTTCTATACATTCTGTTTGCTCTTTCACAACTCAAGAATTTTTCTTTGAATTATCAATCTGGAGAAGTAGATGACAGAGGAAAATAAATACATAAATAAAAAAAAAAATAAAAAAAATAAAAAAAAATAATGCATCTTTTAGGGGTACAAGTACTCTATAAAATATTGGGAAATATATTTCAGTAGCAAGTGGAAATGTCAAGAAAAATATCTATATATTGCAAACTTTTGGTTCTTTTTATAACATTCCATATTTGTTAGTTTGCTGACATAAACTATAGTAACTTTATTATAGCTTCCTGATCTTACACAGACGTACCAAACCCCAAGAACATATCCCGAGGTTTCTAGGGTCTATTACAATCAATATGTAATTTACTGTAAAGAAATATAGTAGCTCGGCCACAGTCTAAATTGTATTACAAATGTGCATATTGCTATGAAGCCTCCGAGCCAGTATCTTACTAAACAATCTAAATTACCCTATGTGAGCCCTGTCCATGGGCTGCGCGTAGCCTATAACTCTCAGGCTTATTTGCCAACTACTATGTGTTTTTCCTTATTTATTCTCCATATAATATAAAATCTTCAAAATATGGCATAAATAAAAAACTAGCCGGCATAGAGTTCTGGTATCAATCAAGAATACGAAGTCCTATTTCAGTGAGGTATCATAAAAATGTGCGATCCAAGCCCAGTCCTGTATAAATATTGCTCCTAATAATGCTGCTGTTCATGTATTGCGATATACAGGCAAGGAAAGCATTAAACTACTTGGCATTTTTTTCAGGTCTACATTTAGAAATGTATGAATTTCACCTTTTATCAATAAATTACAGTTGCTTCTTCTACTGCAATGATTAATGGGAACTTGCTGTCATTTACATTTTTTTTTTCTCACCTACTATTTTTTCCAATATAAAAGAGTAGAAAACAAGAAAAAAATGAAATAAAAAAAACAGAAAATGCCCCAAAAAAAAAAAAATCAATAGGACTTACTGTACTTATCAATTAATGAAAGCTTACATATATTGCCATGAATTTATTTCTGCTTAAAAGGAACCTGTCAGGTAAACAAGTAAAAAAACCCACTAATGCGGACTTCACATGGTACGAGCTATCGTGCGATTGCACGAGCGATCATACCCGCCCCCATCATTTGTGCGTCATGGGCAATTTCTTGCCCGTGGCGCACAAAGTCGTTAAACCCCCATCACACGTACTTACCTGCTGAGCGACTTCGCTGTGGGCGGCGAACATACACTTCCTGAAGGGGGAGGGACGTTTGGCGTCACAGCGACATCACACAGCGGCCAGCCAATAGAAGCGGAGGGGCGGAGATGAGCGGGACGTAAACATCCCGCCCACCTCCTTCCTTACGCATTGCCGGCGGGAGCTGCGAGATGCAGGTAAGCTGTGTTCATCGTTCTCGGGGTGTCACACGGAGCGATGTGTGCTGCCCCGGGTACGATGAACAACCGGCGCCATTAAAAATAAACAATTTTTTAAAAATAAGCAACGAGTACACGACGATTTGTGAGCAATTCTGCGTCGCTCGGAGTTGAAACGACGTCGCAAGCGATGACGGATGTGCGTCATGAAAACCGTGACCCCCGACGATGCATCGCGCGATAGCTCGTCTCGTGTGACGCCCGCATTTAAGTGAACCTGTCAGGTGCAATATGCACCTAGGACTACGAGCAGTTCTGGGTGCATATTGCTAATCCCTGCCTAATCGGCCCTGTATCTAGCAGCATAGATAAAGAGTTCTTTAGAAAAAGTATTTCTAATTATTCTTTATGATATGTTAATGAGCGCAGGGACTGGTCCCAAACGTGTTATATCCCCCTGACTAGCCACCATTTTAGCATGGCAGCACGCCCACAGGGGTGTACTAATATGCTATTCAGTGCAGCGTCACCAGCGGTGCCATGAGTACCTGTGTTCGCTGTGACCGCGCTTCTGAATGCCTGGCACTTCCAGTCATGTGCAGTAGACCTCTCTGAAGCCGGGACACGTACACCCGGCTTTATACTGCGCATGACCGGAAGTGTCCAACATTCAGAAAAGCCGTCACAGCGAACACAGGTACTGACGGCACCGCTGGTAATTCTGCATTGAATAGCATGTTAACACACCCCTGTGCTAAGAGGGCGGATAGTTGGGGGATATAACACCCTTTGGACTAGTCCCCTCGCTCATTAGCATAAGATAAAAGATATTTAGAAATACTTTTTCTAAAGATCTCTTTATCTATGCTACTACATACAAGGACGGTTAGGCAGAGATTAGCAATATGCACCCAGAACTGCTCGTGGTTGTGGGAGCATTTCGCAACTGACAGGTTCCCTTTAATCTACAGATCCTCTGGGGATTATGGGGTTAATATGCAGGTTAGTAGTGCTCTGAAGCTGTCCAGCACCGATATTGAGAGCCCCGCTAACCGTGCGCCCCAGCACTGACTGACAGCAGACAGCTGAGCTCTCATTATAACCAGCTGTCAGTGTCGGGTTGAAAATTAACTTTATTCCTCCAGACAGACTCTGGTTTTCAGTCATTAGGGTGGGGCCAGAGTGGGTCTAGTCACTGCTCAGTGTAAAGTGAGCAGCGACTGTAACTGCCTCCGGCAATGACTGATGTGGCGCCTCTGACCTGGTCAGGCACCACTGAGTACTGCACCCATGCTGGGGGCAGTACAATACAGGTCATCCAGAAGGCTGACCGAGGTGTGACTACACAGGCGCATAGTAATCAGGTCTCACACATGTACCTTTGGGAGGACTCCTGAGAGCTTCCAGGAGGGGGCGTGCCTCCATGTCCACTCAAGGGGTGTGGTAGGGAGCCTGGTTGCTAGGTGGCGTAGCAGCCAGAGTGACCTGGTCCAGGCTACAAGCAAACGGGCCGAAAACGAGGGGAGCAGTAACTTCCCTGGGTGACCCCCGTAGGGACTGCAAGTCGGGGTTACCACAAACCACCAAAGGGCTAAGGAAGGCGAGTCAGTAGCCACCCTCATCAGTCAGCCTGAAGGACACCTGGTTCCAGCCTGGTTCATCCCAGCTATGCCCGGGTTACTCACCCTGCCATCAACAGTGAGTAAAACCCCTGAAAGACATTCTGCTTGTGTTGAGTTATTCTGCGCCTTGTGGTTCCACACTCCTACATCGGGCCCTGGGGCTTGCCTCACTCTCAGGAGGCTATTACAACTGACTGCACCCACCATCAGCCCCAGGCATCCCTTAATCTGTAGTAGCGGTCCCCATTGTCTGCAATTCTGAGAGTGGCGTCACGATAATCCCAAGAAGGTTCCCTACCTGTGACCAGAACCGTCCCATCATGTGGAGTCCCTAAAGGTAATGCACCGCTACACAGCACCTGTGGGGCTTCACACTGACAGCCGCTCATCATTAGAGCTCAGCATTAGAGTCGACTATCCTGCTGTCAGTCAGTGCCGGGGGAGCAGTTACAGCCACCACTCACTCTACTCTGAGCAGTAATTGTATCATGCCCTCGGTCGCGGGGTCGGTATCCCCTGGGCAGGGAGATTGACATTCTCTCCGAACTTCCATTTCTGCCCCTGGCTCTACCGCGTGTCACTCACCCTGTCCGCTGTGTTGAGCATTCCCGTGCCTTCTTCTCCTACCAAAACCTTCGTTACCTCAGCAGGTCCTTTGGGAGCATACTTAGGTTGCGCACGCTGCACTATGCTGTAATTTAAAGGAGCGGTACACCTGTTCCTTGTTGTGCGGTTTCTGATTGCAGGATTGCTTCCTGCTTATAATGTACATGTAACCTATGGGTGGTGCTTGGGCAACGTGCTCATTCCTATAGAACGGTCCTGGAGTTCAAGCCCTTTCTGCTGTGCTCTGCGCTCGCTGTGCTGCGTTCTGCTCTGCAAATATACTTACGTCTTTCTCTCTACTGAACCTTCATCAGCTGGTCCATTATACTTGGTCTGGATCCCTACACTGCCATCTGAACCTTCAGGTCCTTCTGGAAGCAGGGGAAGAATCCAGTTCAGACTCGAAGGATTTGAATAAAAGGCATTTCTTTATTTCAACTTGTTTAAAAAGAATATATCCAAAAAAATATCCAAAAAAAGGTTTACACTGACAGATGGCAGATGAAGAAAAACTACGTGTTTCGGCGGTACGCCTTCATCAGGTCAAGTTGTTGACCTGATGAAGGCGTACCACTGAAACACATAGTTTTTTCTTCAAATGCCATCTGTCAGTGTAAACAGCCGGTGTCATTATACCATTTTCTGGATATATTCTTTTTAAACAAGTTGACATAAAGAAATGCCTTTTATTCAAATCTTTGGAGTCTGAGATGGATCCTTACCCTGCTTGCTTAATGTCTAAGCAGGGTAAGACTGTCGAGAACCATGCTGGGACTGATATTATTTATCTGGAGGAATTAATCAGGCTGACTCCTACTGAGGTGATCAATTTGTTTGTTCGGTGTCTACAATTGTTCAGGTCCTTCTGGAACACTCTTGATTCCTACAACGGCCAGATCCGCTACTCCAGGAAAAGTGCAGAGCATTCCGGATTCATTCTACTATAGGATCCACTTATCTTGAATGGTACAGAGCATTCCGGTTTCTACTCTCCCATTGAGCCATCATTCTACTGAATAAGCCGGGACTCTAACAGATTGTCTGACTCCCCGAAGCCGTGACCATGATAATCTCTGTATCCCTGTATCCCTGTTCCCTCACCACTAACCTCTCTGGGGGTGCTCAGCGTGAGTTGTCAATCTGGCAAGCAGCTGTCGGACCGTCCAGGGTTGTACCGGGATAATCCCTGTATAGGGGGTTCCCTCGCTGGTTGCTCCTCTAGCGGTGCTCTGTGCCGTGACCCTTTGGGCCCTCTCATCATCTCCTCTGTAATCAATTCCTCAATAAACCATGTTCTATTTTCTCCAAGTTCTCTCTGGTCTCTTGGTGTATCAGTGTATCTGGTAATCTGCTACCACCAGACCCCCGATGGTCCAGCGAGTCCACAGCACATCTCCACGCCTTAGTGGCATAACAATTTAAATCCGTGCTGGTGCCACCCGCATGACTGAAAGCCCAAGGCTGCTGGGAGGAATAAAGTTAATTATTTTCCCCGGCAATGGGGCTCTCGATGTTGGTTGGCACTGTGCAGCTTCAGAACCCTTTTAACCTACAGATCAACCCCATATCTGCAGATTAATAGGTATTTATTTATGTAATGTTATGTAAATAAAAGCTTAGAACCTGACTTTAAATTCATCCATTGGTTTCATAAATTACTCTTTTGAAAGCTGAAACCCTCCCAAATTTGATTTAAGTTATGAAAATAAAGTTGCTGCAAAGCTGAAATATTGATCATTTAATGAACACAGAAAGGTCAGATTTTGGCAAGACAAAGGTTTTTTCGTCTTGTCTTATAATGCACCCAATTCTAGTTTATATCCTCACCTGTGCTCACTAAATGATCGGTTAATTAGTGGGTGTGTATAAAAAGAAACCCAGCACCCCAGACCTTCACTTGAACTGCAACTTGACCTCTGACAACATGCCAAAAATCCACCCTGCGACCAAAGCCTTGGTCTTGATAATCTTGATAATCTTGATAATCTTGATAATCTTGATAATAAGTCTTGATAATCATCAAGAGGCTGAAGACCAGATCCACTGCAGAGGTGGCTGGCAACCTTAATGTGTCTCAGCGTCAAGTACAAAGAATTAAAAAAAGATTTGAAGAGACTGGAGATGTTTTTGACAAGCCCAGGACCAGCAGACCCCGCAAGACAACTGCTCAGATGGAACGTTTGTTGGTTAGAAAATCCAAAGCCAGCCCTTCTTCCACTGCAGCAGAGCTCCAAAAGGTCTGGTCACCTCAAGTCCCTGTGTAAACTAGAACAGCTTGTAGGATTCTGTCTTGAAATGGCCTCCATGATCGAATCAGTGCCCAGAAGCTAGCACTAAACAAAAGGCAATTAAAAAACTGTGTGGCATTTGCCAAGTCCCACAGCCTGCTAAACAGATGGACGCTGGAAAAGTGGCAGAAGGTGGATTTCTCTGATGAATCTTCAGTTGAATTACACCACAGCTGCCGCAAATACTGCAGGAGACCTACTGGAGCCCGTATAGATCCAGAAAACAGTTAAGTTTGCTGGTGGAACGATCATGGTCTGGGGTTACATTCAGTATGGGGGTGTGTGAAACATTTGCAAGGTGGAAGGCAATATCAATAGACTAAAATATAAAGAAGATTTAGCTACCTCTTACATTCCCAATCATAAAAGGGGTCAAATTCTGCAGCAGGATGGTGCTCCATCTCATACATCCATCTCTACAACAAAGTTCCTCCTGGCAAAGAAGATCAAGGTGCTCAAGGACTGGCTAGCCCAGTCACCAGACATGAACATCATTGAGCATGTTTGGGGTAGGATGAAAGAGGAAGCTTGGAAGACAAAACCAAAGAATCTAAATGAACTCTGGGAGGCATGTAAGACTGCATTCTTTGCTATTCCTGATGACTTCATCAATAAATTGTATGAATCATTGTCGAACCACATGGATGCAGTCCTTCAAGCTCATGGAAGTAACACAAAATATTAAATATAGCTCTAATAGCACCACAACTTCATTCACCAATGTTATGCAACATATCTTTGTATTAGAAGTTAATTATTTGTTTGAATTTCACATTACTTTCTGTGGGCGACAAAACTTTTGTCTTGCCAAAATCTGACCTTTCTGTGTTCATTAAATAATCAATATTTCAGCTTTGCAGCAGCTTTTTTTCATAACCTAAACCAAATTTGGGAGGGTTTCAGCTTTCAAAAGAGTACCGTAATTTATAAAACCAATGGATGAATTTAAAGTCAGGTTATAAGCTTTTATTTACATAACATGGATAAGCGACAGAACGTTTGTCAGGGAGTGTACCTGACCAGTTCCCTGTAAGATAAATTAAAACTAATTCACATGTGGTATAGTTGTTTATAGCTGTATAAATGTGTAGCTCTAATGTTGTAAAGAAACGGCAGAAAAATATACCATTATTTGTTTTTTGGAGCTAGTTGAATTTTCATTGGTTTATATTCCCCTTATCTGTAAGGCGCAAAGTAAAGTTTGCCAGAGATGTTGCAGTTTATGTTTTCCTCCAAGATAGTGAAACAAAAACTCGCCTTAGTGAGATAATGACAAATTGTCAAGTCCATTGTATAACACCCAGGAGAAATCCCAGACAGTTTGGATGGCTTGTATCTGACACATAAAGTCGTGAGCTATCTAAGGTCAGAAGGACTATGAAACCACTCACTATTGTCCCTTTATCTTATGCTCTTCACCTTTTTTCCTTAACTGGGTCTTTTTAGAACATCTTTGAAATGTCTTATGTTTCTCTTTAAAGCTCTGGGACAGCTTTGATTTTCACATAGTCCTATGTACAGTATGTAACTGTATGCTGTACGTGTAGATCCACTGTCTATTGATCCAATATTTATATATACATTTTGTTTGTGAGATGTTCTTATTGCTGACTATTTTTTACAATACAACTGTAGTAGCAACATATAGTAGTATAGTAGCGGCCAATAGTAGAATACTCTTCCCTTTGATTTCTTAAGATGCAATATTTGCCATATGTTCTTTGGTCAGATACCAGTGAAGGACTCTAAGGGGCCCTTTGCACACTATGACATCGCAAGCCGATGCTGCGATGCCGACTGCGATAGTCCCCGCCCCCGTCGCATCTGCGGTATTTTGTGATAGCTGCCGTAGAGAATATTATCGCTACGGCAGATTCACATGCACTTACCTGCCCTGCGACGTCGCTCTGGCCGGCGACCCGCTTCCTTCCTAAGGGGGCGGGTCGTGTGGTGTCAGTCACACGGCAGGCGGCCAATAGAAGCGGAGGGGCGGAGATGAGCGGGACGTAACCATCCCGCCCACCTCTTTCCTTCCGCATTGCAGACGGGACGCAGGTAGGAGATGTTCCTCGCTCCTGCGACTTCATACACAGTGATGTGTGCTGCCGCAGGAACGAAGAACAACAATGTACCGTCACTGCAGCCAAAATAATGAAAATTACCGACACTACACCGATCATACGATACCGACGCTTTTGCGCTCGGTAATCGTAGTTAAAACGATTTACACACTACGATGTCGAGAGCGACGCCGGAAGTGCGTCACTTTCGATTTGACCCCACCGACATCGCACCTGCGATGTCATAGTGTGCAAAGGGCCCCTAAAGCTGTTAGTACATGTTAGATCAAAGTTATATGAAATCAAAGTCATATTCTTATTGAAAAGATAAAATTCAAGTCAATGATTGTTACTTTTAACCAATAACTGTCGAATGTTTAGTAAACCGAGTATGCAATGGATGGAAAAATACCAAACCAATTTTGGAACAAATCAAACCAGACATGTTACTTAAGGCTAGGATCACCAAGCTACGACTTGCCTACTTTTGACACATTATATAAAGAGAGCAATCACTGGAGAAGGACACCATGGCCTGAAGAATAGATGGGACAAGGCGGAACGAAAGAATATCAATGTAATGGCTTGATAATGTCAGGCTTCCACCAGGGGGCGCAGAAGCAGAATGGAGATAGAACTCTAAAGAGCAGTTAAATTAAAGCCCACAAGGGAGCACACGCACCAGTGAAAAGGTAGTCAGCAAGCCTAAGTCTTAACCAGGAAGTCACGTTTGAGCAAGGGAGTAAACAAGCCATAAAAAGGTGGAAGCACGAGGGTCAGGAGCCAAGAGGTCATGTCAGAAGCCAAAAAGGGGAAGCAGAGCCATGATCAGGAAATGTTACTGAGTTCAGAGGCTGGTAGAGCAAGTAAGTACAAAAGAGGGGGTGGGGACCGAGACACAGAACAGGACCGGGGTCTGGGAGACAGGGCAGACAAACAGTACAGGGGAAACTGAGGTCAAGGACCAGTAAGCTGGGTATCAGGATGGATCAGTACTAACTTACAAGAACCAGTTGTGCACGGTGCAGAGCAGGAACTATTACTGGCAGCATTCTGCAGGTCGCCATAATAAAGCAGCGTGTGTCCCAGAATGAGGCACAACAGAAAAGACCCCTCACACCTGACTTAACCCGGTCAGAGTCAAGCTACAGTCATGACAGATACTATCAAGATAATGGCGGAGAAGACCCTGGTGGACCTATCTGATTGTACAAAATCATTCTTCCAACAGAGCGTTCATCCATCAAGTCGCCATAGCTCGAGATCGAGCTGAAGGCCGTTAAAAGAAAAAAAGAAAAAACAAGTAGGAGTGTTTTTGCACTGGTTTCATCATCAACTGAAAATATTTAAGATTATCAAATGTAGCCTGGTATGTTTTTCTATCATGAAATAAACAAATATTCCACTGCTTCACCCACTTTCCTCTAATGTGCCTTTTGGCTGTATTATAATATACTTAGTAGCAAAAAAAAATAAAATATATATAAAAAAACGTATTTGTTCAAAGTAAATTGAACTTGCCTCGAATCGTACAAATAAATCAGATTCTCTTGAATTTGAATACCATTGTGATGCGCTTCAAGGGAATTCCAGCTTCCATTTAACTAATTTATAGGGAGCCAGGAAAGGGGTGGAAAAAATAATGACTTATTTTGTTGCTCACCTAACCCCCCACCAAAGCCCCCAGCTGATGCTTTGTGGTTCTCAGGTGATGTGTATTGTCACATCATGGATTTACAAATTTCCAGTTGCCCCAGTGCAGGGGAGTTTGCCGGAAGAGCCACAACATGCCTGTGGGAGTTGTATTTGTAAACCACTTAGGGGACTACAGCAGCAGGACAGGTAAATGGTGAGATTTTTGGTTTTCACAATGCATTTATTATGCTTTGGAATCTAGAGAGGCTCGAAGAAAAAAAAAATAAATATTCAATTCACATTGAATAATTTTGATGCATAAATGTAGCGCCCCACGGGGCAGGTGTTTTAACCTACTTGTTGCCGGGCCATGGGTGCAGATCCTCGTTTTCACGGGGTGGCCTGGTCGGGTTCCGTTGCCCCGAGGCATACAGGAAGGAAGATTGGAGGGTGGCAGGGAGGATGGAGGTAGTAGTCGGAGGTTTAGGAAAGTCTATTAGGATCGAGACGCCACTTGTGGTATGCGGCCAGGGATGGGGGCCGCCGCTGCAGGGTCTCTCACCAGAGCAGATGTTGGATGCAGCTGGGATGGTGTCGTTCCCCACAGGTGGAGCGGGATTACCCCAGGGAGGATGGCGGGGGTAGTAGTGGTCCCTGTTGGGGCGACAGAGCTGGACGCCGGTGCCGGTTAAAGGAGAAGCAGAGACAGGGGCTGTGATTCCAGGTGTTTTTACTGACAAGTCTTTCAGACACTGCCCGAGGTACCATTCTCTGCCACGATGGGCTTCAGCCGATCCCGGATCCGTGAGAGATCAAGTCTGGTGTGTGCGTCAGCCTGTGAGCTCTCTCCTCCTTTGATGCACTAAGTATCGAACCCCCGTGGCATGAAGCACTTGAGGATCCCGGTGTCAGTAGTGTCCCATTCTGTATGCCGATAGCGTGGTTTTGTTATGGGGCCAATCCTCAACTCCGGATCCTATGTGCTATTTGCTGCAGACTCGTGGGACGGGTTCAGTGACTTTTCTAGCTGCTCACCGCGACCCTTGCAGAGTTAGACATGAAGTATATCTGCCGTAGGATTCTGTATCCCGAAGGCGCCAGTCCCGTGGAAGCAGCTGCATTGCTTCACCCCAGCGATTGTGTGTTGAACGCCTTGGCCCACAGAGCTGCTCGCGGCACATCCGCTCTGCTCTGTGTCTAAAGCTGAACTCCCTGTTCTTGTTGTGTTGTGTGTCCTGAGCTGTTGCCCCCAGTTGCTGCCACCAGCTAGTTCACTACTCTCACTAAGTCAACCTGCTATTCCCACTGTATGCTCCTGACTTCCCCTGGTGGTTGTTTCTCCCTGACCCTGAGTCCCCAGTCCAGTGGATCTGGGGAGCCCCTGGTGCGGTGGCATCCTGTAAACACACTGCTGTAGTGACCCCTACTGTGATCCGACCCTGGCCCAGTCCTCGTGGGGAGGGCAACCCACCAACTGTATGTTTGTATATGTGTAAACCAGCCTCGACCTTCCTCGGACCCAGGATGAGTACTACACCCCTAATTGGGGTGCAGTACCCTATGGCGCCTGAAGCCTCAGTGGCACCACATACCAAATTTGGGAGAACTGCCGAATTCAGATTTCATCAGGCCCTCACAGGATAAATATTTAAATGTAATATAAAGACATCAATTAAATTCATATTTGGTATTCATATAACCATATCAATCCATATAATATATTTATAATACTTTTTATTGATAAAGGTTTATTGCGCAAAAAGTACTTGGCAAAACTACTATATGTCAAAGTAATTTTAGTTCATGTAGGAAGGTCAAGCTTACCCAGTCGTGAACGAGTTAAATGAAAGAAACTAAAAATTTAACAAATATATTGGACATGTTTTTTATTTTTTTATTTGTGCAGTATAAGTTCTGTAACTTGTTTATATTTTCATTTGGTTTGAAAGTGTTTTTTGTTTGTTTTTTTTACTTTCGTGATTTTATTTCCAGTATCCTTGTAATTGTACGAGAATGAACATTAATGAAGTCCCTTCGGACACAAGCAAAATCCTGTTTCCTTGAGTTGTCTACAAAATTACCTTCCGCTTCTTTTTGCTATCAAAATGAAATGGGTCTATAAAAAAAAAAAAAAAGAATTACAGCAGAAATGTAACAACCCTAGACATAAAAGGAGCCTTACTTGGAAGTATGTGTTGAATAAAAAATGCGCATCTAGTACTAAAAGATGACTCCACATCTAAAGTAAGATAAGAAGATCTTAAAATTTGCAATTCAAAATCCTTTTTTTCGCACCATCTTCCAGTCAAGTTACATTGCGTAATCCACTCCAAAGTACCAGAACGTAAAGTTTTCAAAGTTTTCATGAAAGTAAATATGCGTCTTTATAAAAATTAACATGTATTTTTATTTTCAATATTTTTTATTTATATATTATTTAATAAAAAAAAATAAAAAAATGAAGTTTTTCAAGCCAAACAAGAGGGTAGTGACCATAGGCTGGATTTTCCTGTTTTATATGGCTCCCTTGTCACTTGGTGGCTTTGAGCTGCATTGTCTCTTGGGGTATAGGGTTGTTCTCCATTACACCTTGAGACTTTAAAGGGTGCTTTATACGCTGCGACATCGGTAGTGATAGCTAGCGATGTCGTGCGCGATAGCACCCGTCCCCGTCGTTCGTGCGACATTTGGTGATCGCTGCCGTAGCGAGCATTATCGCTACGGCAGTGTCACGGATACCTTTTCAGCGACGTCGCTGTGACCGCCGAACAATCCCTCCCTCAAGGGGGAGGTGCATTCGGTGTCATAGCGACGTCACTACGGTGTCACTAAGCGGCCGCCCAATAGCAGAGGAGGGGCGGAGATGAGCGGCCGGAACATGCCGCCCACTTCCTTCCTCATTGCCGGTGGACACAGGTAAGGAGATGCTCGTTGTTCCTGCGGTGTCACACATAGCGATGTGTGGTGCCGCAGGAACGACAAACAACCTCGCTACTGACCAGACAACGATTTTTGGTAAATTAACGACGTGTCACAGACCAACCATTTTTGCCTCTTTTGCAATCGTTTAAGGTCGCACATAGGTGTCACACGCTGTGATGTCGCAAACGGCACCGGATGTGCGTCACAAACACCGTGACCCCGTCGATATATCGTTAGCGATGTCGCAGCCTGTAAATGGCCCTTAAGAGTTTTACAGGAATAACTTTCTCCACTCCATTCTGCTTTCTATACTTAGTTAAAATAATAAAAACAGATGTCCCTCACCCTCCTCGGATAAGGTAGACAACACAAAATGCTGAGTTCAGTGATTGGCTGCAGTAGTGAGGACTGCTGTAGGCATGACGGCACCTCTGAAAAAATGTGTATAAAAAATGGAGCAGTGCTGGTGAGGCAGCGGTGGCAAGGGGTGATTAAGTGACAGCGCTGGTTGTTTTTAACAAGCCAATAGTATAAAGGTAATCCTGGAAAACTATTTTTGTGACTATTAATTCCAAATTATTGTGTATGTATCTGTTAAACAAATAGACTACCATGACCAGGATTAGCTCAAGCCACTAACAGGTGCATCTCAATAAATAGACTATCATCAAAAAGTTAATTCATTTCAGTAATTCAATACAAAAAGGGAAACACATATTATATAGAGTCATTACACACAGAGGGATCTATTCCTATATATTATATAGAGTCATTGCACACAGAGGGATCTATTCCTAGATATTATATAGAGTCATTACACACAGAGTGATCTATTCCTATATATTATATAGAGTCATTACACACAGAGGGATCTATTCCTATATATTATATAGAGTCATTACACAAAGTGGGATCTATTCCTATATATTATATAGAGTCATTACACACAGAGTGATCTATTCCTATATATTATATAGAGTTATTGATCTGACTCCTTGTTACTGTTCATTGTTCATTGGCTGCAAGTCATAATCATTAACATTAACAGAAATAAACACTTGAAATAGATCCCTCTGTGTGTAATGACTCTATATAATATATGCGTTTCCATTTTTGTATTGAATTACTGAAATAACTTAACTTTTTGATGATATTCTAATTTATTGAGATGCACTTGTATATATACACAATATGTCTTTGTTTTTCCCTTGCGAAGATGGGTTATGTTATGAATTCTTTGTTATTATTAAATATATTGGTTTTTTTTATTTTTACTTCTTTAAGTCCTCATAAGAGACTTCAAAATATGATCATTTAAATCACTTGTGATATATACTGCAATACTGTAGTAATGTTGTACAGTATATAGTGAAACTCACATTCTTTTATTATGGGTAGCTTGTGGCTGGTCTTTACCGGAGAACTCATATTGCAGGGCATGGTGACCCGCATTAGACCCCGACTGCCACTGCAATACATTGACATCATATGATCATGTTGCGAAGGGGCTGATAGGTGCCTGAACGAACACCCCGGCCGATTATCAGTGACTAAGGGGTACTTTGAACGCTGCGACATGGCTAGTCGATGATGGTGATGCCAAGTGCGATAGTACCCGCCCCTGTCGCACATGCGATATCTTGTGATAGCTGCCGTAGCGAACATTATCGTTACGGCAGCTTGACACGCACTTACCTGCTCTGCGACGTCGCTCTGGCCGGCGACCCGCCTCCTTCCTAAGGGGGCGAGTCGTGCAGCGTCACAGCGACGTCACACGGCAGGCGGCCAATAGAAGCGGAGGGGCGGAGATGAGCGGGACGTAAACATCCCACCCACCTCCTTCCTTCTGCATAGCCGGTGGACACAGGTAGGAGATGTTCCTCGCTCCTGCAGATTCACACACAGCGATGTGTGCTGCCGCAGGAACAAGGAACAACATCATATCTCCTATTGGTGCGACATTATGGAAATGTCCGACACTGCACAGATCACCGATTTACGTTCGTTTATCGGTGCATCTAGGCTTTACACGTTGTGACGTCATTACTGGCGCCGGATGTGCGTCACTTTCGATTTGACCACAACGATATCGCAGTAGCGATGTCGCAACGTGCAAAGTACCCCTTAGGCAGATGCTTTCTGTGTAACACAGCCGGCATCTGTCTTGTGTTACATAGTCAAAATTTGCCTGAATCACTGATTGAATAAACCCCTTGTAGATTTTTTCATTTCCACTAATGTCATACCTCAACTTTGGAAGAACAGTAACATTGACAAATTATGTGGCGGACATAGCTTTTTTGTGAGGCCGTGTTCTCACGTTGCATAAATATTGTTCTTCATTTTCTGCAGGTATCCACACCAAACTGCGCAATAACAATATTCACTGGTTATTGCATTTTTACTGCATTTGTTTAGCCTTTTTCCCCCTTATTTGATGCAATTTTTGGTGCAGATATCAAGCCGCATTTTTTATAGTACGAAAAAGCTTTGATTCTGCACAAAAAAGGAACTGCAGTTTCTTACATGTGTTTCTTTTTAGGCTTCACATAGAAGCCTGTAGGGGGGAAAAAAGCATCAAAAGTGCACAGTTCAGTGGCATCTTTAGATAAACAGTAGGTGCAGTTTTCATGAAATCACATACACTTTCATAGGACAGTTAAACACAATGAACTTTTTGTGCAAAAACCCACAGCATTTATGCTATATGTGAACACGGCCTAAATGTCCAAGCAAATTGTATGTGATTTCAAAAATTTTGAAAAATATGCCCACTGAGCGTCTAAAGATGCTACTGAACTCTGCGCTTTTGGTGCGTGAAGATATTGGAAACTGAAAAAAAAAATGCAAGTAAAAAAAAAGCTATTTTTAAGAGCAGAATCAAAGCTTTTCTGTAATGTTAAAAACACTCTGCACCAAAAAAGCACCAAAAAAGGGAAAACACTGAAGGAAAAATGCAACTTTTTAATTGCATTTTTACATCCGTCCCCCGTCCCCCCATCTATTTTAATGAGATAAAACCACTGCAAAATGAATTAATGTGTTACATCTTGGCAATGATGCAGCAAGGCTCAAAGTACGTACGGATAAAAATGCAGCGTGTGAATGAGATTTGATAAATTTCATTGATTATGCTGGTACTGTACAACCCTACATATTGTACATACAAAATACACTGTATAAAATATGCAGTAAAAAACACCGCATGTTACCATAGCCATAGTCTGTCTTCCCTGCCTCCTGCTTGTGATATGTTTCTCCCTGTCACCTCTTATATGGAAGAAGCAGAAAAAACAGGGAGTTTTATAACTGTACATAGTTACTTACGTTGAAAAAAGACCTAGGTCCATCTAGTTCAACCTTCCTCCACCAGTTCTACATTTGGTCACTAAGTCATTTATAACCAACAATGTTTTGTGTACTGAGGAAATCATCCAGCCCTTTTTTAAAAGCTGTTATAGTATCTGCCATTACTACCTCTTGTGGTAGGGCATTCCACAGTCCGACTGCTCTAACTGTAAAGAACCCTTTCCTATTTAGCTGTCGGAATCGCTTTTTTTCCACTCGCAGTGAGTGCCCCCTGTTCCTTAGTACTGTCTTTGGAAGGAATAAGTCATGTGCCAGTCCTTTATATTGACCACACATGTATTTATACAAATAAATGAGATCTCCTCTGAGACGTTTTTTTTCTAAGCTAAACATATCTAACTTTTTCAACCTGTCATCATATGTAAGGCCTTCCATTCCTTGTAGTAGTCTAGTCGCCCGCCTTTGAACTGACTCTAACCTCTGAATGTGCCTTTTAAAATGTGAAGTCCAAAACTGGGTCCGATATTCCAGATGTGGCCTTACAAGTGATTTATAGAGGGGTAACAATACATTGTGATCACGGGATCTAATCTCTCTTTTTATACACCCTAAAATCGTATTTGCTTTAGCAGCTGCTGCTTGACATTGAGTGCTGCTGCTCAGCTTATTTGTAATGAGAATACCCAAGTCCTTCTCCTGTTCTGTAGTCCCGAGTTTACTTCCATTTAATGTATACGCAGTTATAGGATTACTCCGTCCTAGGTGCATTACTTTACATTTATCAACATTAAATCTCATTTGCCAAGTATCTGCCCATTCTGACATCTTATCCAGATCTTTTTGTAATATTGTACTATCAAGGTCAGTTTTTAATATCCTACATAGTTTGGTGTCATCAGCAGAGACTGACACTTTACTATCAATCCCATCCACAAGGTCATTAATAAAGAGATTAAAAAGAATTGGTCCTAGCACAGATCCCTGCGGCACCCCACTGCTGACTATAGCCCATTTAGAGAATGTTCCATTTATGACTACTCTTTGTTTCCTATCTTTTAGCCAATTCCTTACCCAGTTGCATATAGTTTCCACTAGTCCCTGCTTCTGGAGCTTTAGTATAAGGCTATTATGTGGTACAGTATCAAATGCCTTTGCAAAGTCCAAATAAATCACATCAGCTGCATTACCAATATCCAGGTTTGCACTTACCCCCTCATAGAACCCCAACAGGTTGGTTAGACACGACTTATCTTTCATTAATCCATGCTGTCTGTCAGTTATTATATTATTTTCTGCAATATATTTTTGCTTGTCATCGCTTAAAATGCCCTCAAAAACTTTGCATACTACTGATGTCAGGCTTACTGGACGGTAGCTGCCTGGATCTACTCTCTTACCTTTCTTAAATATCGGTACCACATCAGCAATCCTCCAATCCTGAGGCACCAACCCTGTTACAAGCAACTCTAAAAAGATGAGATACAGCGGTCTGTCAATTACGGAGCTCAATTCCCTCAATATTCGTGGATGAATGTCATCTGTCTCTGGGGATTTGTCAATGTTTAATTTACCCAGACGTAGGCGTACTTCTTCTTGTGTTAAATTAATTATATCGGGTGGTGAACTTTGATTTTTCACTTGTTGAATGATGCCTGGTACAGTCAGTTCCTTGGTGAACACAGATGAGAAATGCCTATTTAATATCTCAGTCTTTTGTTTTTCTTCTATAACTAACTTGTTATTATATTTTAAGGGGCCAATACTATCCTTTGTTTTCCTTTTGGCATTCATGTGTGACGCCCTGGGCAAGCCAGGGGTCACAGGTCACAACATCACATGCACCCCACATTCCCTGCAGGTACACCAAGGCTAACCTAAAATCCTTGTTGCCTTCATCCAAGGGCTGATGTCCACACCAGGGGGTGGGCCAGGCGGTTGGCTCCGCCCACCGAGGAGTTCACAGCCCTGGAGGCGGGAGAACCAGGCAGTGCAGCTAGGGAGGAGGAAGTAGAAGGAAGTGAAGTGGTAAAGGAGGACAGTAAGAGTGGTGACAGAAAAGTGACAGTAGTAAAGCCTGAAGTTAGTCCGGGTGTGTGCCCCGGACTGAGACAGCAAGGTCAGCAGACGGCGGTGATAGTCTGCAGGGGGACTGCTTGGAGGTTGCCGGAAGGACCGCGGACGGGTGGTGACCCGGCGGTACCGAAGCGAAGAACAGTCAGCACCAGGGCAGGGGCCTTTCGGATCCCGGCAAGGCTAGGAGTCGCCATAATTTGCCAAATCCGTCAGTGAAGGGGACCTCTGTCTCCTAACAACCAAGTCCCGATTGAAGGCAACAGTCCGACCGTGAAGGGGAGACACCGCCACCGCCAAGGCACCAGTTTCCCAGGGCCAGCACCTGCGGGCAAAGTAGGGCTCCTTCGGCCCAGATTGAAGCCGAGGAGTGGGTAACCGGGGGGAACCCATCGCTACCAAAAAGACTTTACATAGGTGCAGGGAAGAGACCGTCACCGCTAACTGCAGGGAACAGCAGCACCGTACCCGTCCGAGGGACCCGTCCAACCAGCCGTTTGTTTACCGAGAACGGTGTCGTGTTTACTGGCTGAGTGAGTACCTCCGTGCCGTGCGGCACAGCGCTGCCCCTGCGCCCCTGCACCTCCACAGGCCCCATACCCGCCTGTCCACCATACCAACACCATCACTGGGCCCCGGGACCACAAAACCCCCTACCCACGGAGGGGCAAATCAACAACTGGCTGCTCCGTACCATCACTCCCGGGCTCCCCAGACAGAGTAGCGGTAGTGTCCACTTAATCACCACAACCGTGGGTGGCGTCACGGACAATAAACTATCCCAAAAACCTAATCCCCTTTCACTCACGGGCGAGGAGCGCCGCTCGAGTCCCCGTGATCCGGCCCATCGCTCGAGCCACCGAGCAGCTGCAGCAGCCGCAACGGCAGCCGGACCCGAGCAGTGGGAGAGCGTGGCGTTCCCTCCTCCGCCCGTGACAACTTGGCGTCATGAACAGGATCTTACCGCTCTGCCGTTGGGTAGAGGTGCGCCTTGTGACCGCCGGAGGTATCTGGCCAGAAAATTTCAGAAGTCGCCATCTTTGGTGCGAAAAGTTCCCGCTCGAGCGTCTTTTCGAGTAGCAGAGGCGCGAAGGCCAAAACCCTGCCCCGATAGAGGAGGGGCCGGAAAGAGGCTAAGGGGGACGGAAACAAGATGTCTGTGCCGACGGAGCCGCTGGAGGAGCGGTGGTCGCAGCCGCAGTGGCACCCGTGGATGGGAATGGGCCTGCCCAGGTCCCGGCCGTGCTGGCAGGAGGTGCCGCAGCCCCCGCTCTTGCTCAGGTGATGCCGTTCTCCTTGCCCTATGCGCCCGGAGCTACCTGGCTACCACAGTATGACGGGAAACCTGATGCTTTACAGGTCTTCCGGAAAAAGCTTAACACGTTGCTAGAACTGTACCCCCTGACCGATAAACAACGTGCAGCGGTAGTGCTGGGCCAGTTAACCGGTGCGGCTGAGCAGGAGGCGGAGACCTGTGCCGAGGGGGACCGGCTCTCTGTAGCCACCATCTTTGAGAAGCTACAGACTGCCTTTGAGACCCGGACTGAAGCTGAGCTGAGGATGCAGTTTTACCAGTGCCGGCAACGGTCTGTGGATAGCATTCGTGACTATGCTTTACGTCTGCAAACCGCCCTCCGCACCCTGAAGCGGGTGAATCCTATCAATGAGGCGGACAGCAACAAGATGTTAGTAGAGCAATTTGTGCAGGGGATGAGATCCCCTGAGGATCGCAAACAACTCCGGCTGTGGGCCCTAGAACACCCTGATGTGGACTTTGCCGTGTTAAAGGAACGGGCCATTAAAGCACTGCAGCCCCCAGCTTCGGAAATCTTGGAGCCAGCCCCGTGGCCCATTGAGACGGCCCCCGTTGTAGTGGCCCCTGCCCTACCAACTTCTCCAATACCTACAGCCCCAAGCAGCACGATGGAGGAACTGGCAGCCCAGGTCCGTCGCATGGACGGAGACCTCGCCAAGATTCTTGCTGCACTCCAACCTTTGACCAGATCTCAGCCTCCAGCACAGATACAGCTTGCCGACAGCCCTGAGGATGTCCCCTGGATGCAGCGGAGAAGTGCTAACAACCCGCGGAGCAGACCTCCAACCTGCTACAAGTGCCGTAAGCCTGGGCATTACTTCCGACAGTGCCTGTTAAACGAGCAACCCCTGGGGCCCCGGGCCACTCCTCAGGAGTAGAATCCTCGTGGCCCCCCAGACTGGCGGGACCGGTATATCGGGGCCCGGCCCATCATCCCCGTGGCTGTGGATGGCATACCGGTGATGGCTCTCTTGGACACTGGATCACAGGTAACCACCATACCATACACATTGTACCAGCGGTATTGGGGGATAGACGAGCTGGCACCCCCAGATACTAGTATAACGCTAATTGCTGCTAATTGACTCCCATTGACCCAAGTGGGGTATAAATAGGTGGCTATGACAGTGGGGCAAGCTGAACTGCAACACCAGGGTATGATTGTGATCATGAATGAACCCAGTGATCATAACCCGAAGATAGTGCTAGGAACCAATGTGATGGAGCACTGTATGGGTGATGTGTTGGCCCTACTGCAACAGCTGGCCGCCACGGCGGCGGGGAGCCGACAGAGAGCTGTGCAGCATGAGATCTGAGCCTTGATGTACCGCTAGCATGTAAACTCAACAGGAGGAGAGATTGGTGGAGTGAGAGTGATGGATGTTGCTCCGTTGATTGTGCCCCCCAGGAGTGAGATGATGATTTGGTGTAGGGCAGCAGTAGGGCCTCAGGGGCGTGACTACCCTGCCATGATGGAGCCCATACCCTCCGAGCACTGGCCCACTGTAATGGCCGCCCGAGGGGTGGTAGACGTAAAGAAGGGGAGAGTGCACGTGAGGGTACTGAACTGTGGGGAGGAAGAAGTCAGGCTTCCCCGGTATGCCACCATTGCCAAGCTGCTCACCCTGGATCCCCACACCATCCACGAGGCCACTCCCTCAGTTTCCCCACCTACTACTAGCACTCCCCCGCCTCAAGGGGAGGTAAATGAGTGGCACCAACAGCTACATGTGGGCACTGATGACACCCCTACACATCACAAGGCAGGGGTATACAGGGTGGTGCGGGAGTATGAGCAGGTTTTCAGCAAACATCCACTAGACTTTGGGCAGATCAAAGGGGTCCAACACCACATCCCCACCGGAGAACACCCCCTTATCAAGGAGAGGTACAGGCCTATTCCCCCTGCACATTACCAGAGTGCCAAAGATATGTTGAGGAACATGAAGGAGGCAGGGGTCATTCGGGACAGCTGTAGTCCCTGGGCCGCTCGGTTGGTACTGATCAAGAAGAAGGATGGTACCATGCGGATGTGTGTGGACTACCGGAAGATTAATCAGATAACCCATAAAGATGCCTACCCACTGCCCCGTATTGAAGAGTCTTTGGCCGCACTGAGAACCGCGAATTACTTCTCTACCCTTGACCTCACCAGTGGGTACTGGCAAGTGGCCGTGGCCCCGGAAGACCGGGAGAAAACCGCTTTCACCACCCCAATGGGGCTCTGTGAATTCAAAAGTATGCCGTTTGGGCTGTGCAATGCCCCTGGAACCTTCCAACGGCTGATGGAGTGCTGTCTGGGACATCTAAACTTCGAGACCGTCCTGTTATACCTGGATGATGTGATTGTGTACTCTCAGACGTATGAAGCCCATCTTGAGCACCTAGCCGAGGTGTTCGCGTCCCTTGCCAAATACGGGTTGAAGTTGAAGCCCTCCAAGTGCCACCTGCTGAAACCCAGAGTGCAGTACCTGGGGCATGTGGTGAGTGCGGAAGGTGTTGCCCCCGACCCTGAGAAGATCACTGCCATCCAGGACTGGCCAAGACCAACCACCGTGAGGGAAGTAAGGCAGTTTTTGGGTCTGGTGGGGTACTACCGGCGCTTCATCAAGGGGTACACGAAGATGGCTGCTCCCATGCAAGACCTCCTCGTGGGACAGACCAAAGGTGGTAGACCCATCGGAGCCCCACTGGTGTGGGAGGACAGGCATGAGGAATCCTTCCATCAGCTGAAAGCGGCCTTGACTGGAGAAGAGGTCCTAGCGTACCCTGACTACAGCTGCCCATTCATCCTCTACACATACGCCAGCAATGTGGGTTTGGGGGCAGTCCTGTCCCAGGTCCAGGAAGGAAAGGAGAAGGTGAGTGCCTATGCTAGCCGAAAACTCCGGCCGACTGAAAGGAACCCTGAGAACTACAACTCCTTCAAGCTCGAGCTCCTGGCACTGGTGTGGGCTATCACCGAGCGGTTCCGCCACTACTTGGCCGCAGCAAAATTCACCGCTTTCACGGATAACAATCCGTTGACTCACCTGGACACGGCCAAGCTGGGCGCGTTGGAGCAGCGGTGGGTGGCCAGACTAGCCAACTATAACTTCACCATCAAATACAGGGCCGGTCGTGTCAACATTAATGCCGATGCCCTCTCTCGGATGCCCCACTTGTCAGAAGGTGGGTGCGAGGATGATGACCTCAAAGAGATCGAGTTGCCTGCATTCCACCGGCCACCGACTGAGAAGGTACATGTCCACCAACAACGGGTGAACCTGGATCCGCTGCCCAGTCAGGAGTGGCAGGAAGCTCAAAATCAGGCGCCCGCTGTCCGCCTAGTCAAGACCCTGGTGGAGCAAGGTGCTGCGGGGATTGACCCTGCCGCCCCAGCTGAAGCCCAACGCTTGTGGAAGGAACGGACCCGGCTGTGTCTACATCAGGGGAGGTTGTACCGTGAGCTAATCAACCCGAAGACCCATGAGAAGATCCGCCAGTTGGTTATCCCCCAAGCTGATGTACCCACTGTTCTGCAGGCGTACTATGATGGTGCCGGCCACTTCGGATGGAAAAAGCTGGAGATGCTGTTGAGGGAGCGGTTCTATTGGAGTGGGATGCGGGAGTCTGTGGAGGCCTGGTGTCGAGAGTGCGGTCCTTGTACGTTGAGGAGGAAGGATGAAGCCAGCCAGAAGGCTCCCCTACGCCCGATCATTACACACCAACCGCTGGAGCTGGTCGCCTTGGACCATGTAAAGCTCACCCCCAGCCGATGTGGGTACACTTACGCTCTGACCATAGTAGATCATTACTCCCGGTTCATGGTGGTTGTCCCGGTCAAGGACTTAACCGGCCGTACCGCCGCTAGAGCGTTCCAAGCTTACTTCTGTCGGCCCCATGGATACCCTGAGAAGGTGCTTACCGACCAAGGTCCAGCCTTTGAGGCGCAGGTGTTCCATGAGTTCTGTCAGCTGTATGGCTGCAAGAAGATCCGGACCACACCTTACCATGCCCAGACCAACGGCATGTGTGAGAAGATGAACCATCTGGTCCTTGGCCTCCTCAAAACGTTGCCGTTGGAGGAGCGGAACCTGTGGCCGGAGAAGCTGCCTGACTTGGTCGATATGTACAACAATATCCCGTCTAGCTCAACGAAGTGCACCCCAGCGTATCTGATGAGGGCTCGGCCTGGCCGACTGCCGGTGGACCTGGAAATGGGGCTGGAAGCCCCAGAGACACTCCCCTCAACGGCTGAATGGGACACCTGGCGGAGGGTGCAGTACCGACAGATTCAGGAGTATGTGGAGAAGAACCTAAGTCGGAGTCGAGAACAACAGGAGCAGTGTTTCAATCAGAAAGCGTCTGCGGGCCCTTTCCAGCCTGGAGATGTGGTGTTAAAGCGGAAAAGGAAGACCCACAAGCTGGATGATCAATGGGAACAAATCCCATACGTCATACAACCCACAGGATGGGAAGATGGAAAGGCCTACCAGATCAGTCGTGACCAAGGGGGCACTTTGGCCGCGGTTTCCCGGGACCATCTGAAAAGGTGCCCACCAGCATTGAGGGCGATGGCTGAAGTACCAGTTCCTCCACCAGCAGAGAAGGCAAAAGAGGTGATCCACACTGTGATGGGTGACTTCCCAGCAGACTGGCCTACACAGAATGGCGCGGTGATTCTTCCAGTGATACTGTTCCCACAACCTGTGGATGAAGAAGTGGTGGAAGTGGTCAACCGTGAGCCAGAACCAGTGCCAGTGCCCAGGGATGAACCTGTGCCTAGCTCCCCTATGCCTCCGCCTGCCCCACACGATAGCAGGGAGGAGGAACCGATTGTTCCCTCTACCCCACTGCCCAGCCCCACTGACACCGGACCCCGGAGGTCCACCCGTCCCAACCTAGGTAGACCCCCACTTAGGTACAGGGAGACCGTCCTTTAAAGAGGGGATCAGGAAGTCTGTGTGTGTTTGTTTGAAAGTTTGACGAAAAATGATAAATTGATAACTGAACAGTAACCTGATTGTCTGCAAACCATGATTTGGAAACCGGCCGTTGCCGGCACCATTGTCCCCGTGGGGACCCCTTAGTTGCATAGAGAACTTTCTATGGACAAGCCCGTGAACTTGCAGGGCAACCACAGACGTTAGTGGCTTGTAAATAAGTTGTGTTACCGTTACCGTTTCCGCACTTACCGCCTCCGGAGAGGCAGGTTGGAGGGAGGGCCCACAGCAGAGCAGGCTGGGGCCCAGCCACCACAGGAACCGGTGGCTACCCTCTGGAGGGGAAGGACAGATCCCGCTCAGGTAACTGGTTCAGGACTGGGGTCAAGGGGTGCTGCCTGGGCTTTAGGGGCAGCATCAGGGCCAGGTTACTTGGGTGGGAGAGATCGGAGACTGTAACCGTTAACCGTTTTAATGTTTGCAACGTTTAAGCACTGAACCTCCCGATGTGGGATGATGCCATAAATTGTATATATGTTACCGTTTTTTCTATTTTACAGAAAAACAAAAGGAAAATAAAACCGGTGTTGGACGGGCAGCCCGAGGACGGTCTGCGTTTTGCTAAGGGGGAATGTGACGCCCTGGGCAAGCCAGGGGTCACAGGTCACAACATCACATGCACCCCACATTCCCTGCAGGTACACCAAGGCTAACCTAAAATCCTTGTTGCCTTCCTCTAGGGGCTGATGTCCACACCAGGGGGTGGGCCAGGCGGTTGGCTCCACCCACCGAGGAGTTCACAGCCCTGGAGGCGGGAGAACCAGGCAGTGCAGCTAGGGAGGAGGAAGTAGAAGGAAGTGAAGTGGTAAAGGAGGACAGTAAGAGTGGTGACAGAAAAGTGACAGTAGTAAAGCCTGAAGTTAGTCCGGGTGTGTGCCCCGGACTGAGACAGCAAGGTCAGCAGACGGCGGTGATAGTCTGCAGGGGGACTGCTTGGAGGTTTCCGGAAGGACCGTGGACGGGTGGTGACCCGGCAGTACCGGAGCGGTATACGAAGAACAGTCAGCACCAGGGCAGGGGCCGTTCGGATCCCGGCAAGGCTAGGAGTCACCATAATTTGCCAAATCCGTCAGTGAAGGGGACCTCTGTCTCCTAACAACCAAGTCCCGATTGAAGGCAACAGTCCGACCGTGAAGGGGAGACACCGCCACCGCCAAGGCACCAGTTTCCCAGGGCCAGCGCCTGCGGGCAAAGTAGGGCTCTTTCGGCCCAGATTGAAGCCGAGGAGTGGGTAACCGGGGGGAACCCATCGCTACCAAAAAGACTTTACATAGGTGCAGGGAAGAGACCGTCACCGCTAACTGCAGGGAACAGCAGCACCGGAACCGTCTGAGGGACCCGTCCAACCAGCCGTTTGTTTACCGAGAACGGTGTCGTGTTTACTGGCTGAGTGAGTACCTCCGTGCCGTGCGGCACAGCGCTGCCCCTGCGCCCCTGCACCTCCACAGGCCCCATACCCGCCTGTCCACCATACCAACACCATCACTGGGCCCCGGGACCACCAAACCCCCTACCCACGGAGGGGCAAATCAACAACTGGCTGCTCCGTACCATCACTCCCGGGCTCCCCAGACAGAGCAGCGGTGGTGTCCACTTAATCACCACAACCGTGGGTGGCGTCACAGACAATAAACTATCCCAAAACCCAATCCCCTTTCACTCACGGGCGAGGAGCGCCGCTCGAGTCCCCGGGATCCGGCCCATCGCTCGAGCCACCGAGCAGCTGCAGCAGCCGCAGCGGCAGCCGGACCCGAGCAGTGGGAGAGCGTGGCCTCCGCCCGCGACACATGCATTTATAAAAGATTTTGGGATTTATTTTAATGTCATTGGCGATTTTTGTTTCAGTAGCTAGTTTTGCTTGTTTGATTTCTTTTTCACATGTCCTATTGATATCTTTATACTCCTGAAATGCTATTTCTGTATTCTCAGCCTTTAAGATTTTAAACGCCCTTTGTTTTTGTTTTATTATACTTTGTACAGTCTTATTTATTCATAGTGGTTTCTTTTTATTCCTGGACATTTTATTACCAGAGGGTATAGGTTTTTTACAGGACTCTAGCAGTATATCCTTAAACTTACCCCATTTATGTTCGGTATCCCCAGTTATCATGACTTTGTCCCAATCTACACGTTTAAGCTCTTCCCTTAATTTGTTGAAATCAGCTTTCCTAAAATTCCAGGTTTTAGCATTTTCCCTTTGAACTGTTCTATTGAATATTACTTTGAAGCTTACCATATTATGATCGCTGGTGCCCAAGTGCTCCCAGACCTGTAGATCTGAAATTGTATCCGTTCTATTTGACAAGACCAGATCTAGCAAATTATCTCCCCTGGTCGGTTCATCTACCATCTGAGAGAGGAAATTGTCTTGAATTGTAGATAAGAACTTAGGCGGGCTTTGCACGTTGCGACATCGCAAGCCGATGCTGCGATGTCGCACGCGATAGTCACCGCCCCCGTTGCAGGTACGATATCTTGTGATAGCTGGCGTAGCGAAAATTATCACTATGCCAGCTTCACATGCACTCACCTTCCCTGCGACCGTCGCTCTGGCCGGCGACCCGCCTCCTTCCTAAGGGGGCGGGTCGTGCGGCATCACAGTGACGTCACAGGGCAGGCGGCCAATAGCGGCTGAGGGGCGGAGATGAGCAGGATGTAAACATCCCGCCCACCTCCTTCCTTCCGTAGAGCGGCACCGGCGGCAGGTAAGGTGATGTTCCTCGCTCCTGCGGCGTAACACACAGCGATGTGTGCTGCTGCAGAAACGAGGAACAGCATCGTACCTGTCGCGGCAGCATAATTATGGAAAAGTCGGAGCCTGCACCGATGATAAGATAACGACGCTTTTGCGCTCGTTAATCGTATCATCTAGAATTTACACACAACGATGTCGAAAGTGACGCCGGATGTGCGTCACTTTCGGTTTGACCCCACCGACATCGCACGTGCGATGTTGCAACGTGCAAAGCCGCCCTTACAGCTTTTAGCACAACCAGAAGATTCTATGTCCCACTGAATGTCTGGTTAGTTGAAATCCCCCATAATAAGAACCCGATTATTATTATTATTATTAGCTGCCTTTTCAATTTGTTCCAGCATTTCACCCTCCACCTGTTTAGGTATGTTAGGAGGCTTTTAGCACACTCCAACTAGCATTTTTCCATTATTCCCCTCCCCATGTACATTTACTCATATTGACTTTACATTGTTGCAGTGCCCCCCAATGTCATCATTCAACACAGGTTTTAGGTTAGATTTGATAAATATACACACCCCACCACCTTTTTTGTCTTTCCTGTCCTTCCTGAATGTAGTATAACCCTGTATGTTTGTCGCCCTGTATGTAACTATAGTAAACCATTGTATGGACTCTACTATATCAAAGATTTCTAAAACAAGACAGAAATAATAACGTCAGCTTCGTGTGGGCATATAGAGGAATAAGACTGGTGAAATTGGGTCTGGAGGGGAGTCGTCTGAGTACATTTTGGAAGGGATTCATTATATGCTAACTTCTTAAATAGTTCACAGTAAGTCAGAGATTGATCTAGTGTCTAATATTAAGTATTATAAAACCAAAATATATGCAGTAAAAATCCCTTAATATACTGACCACATAATTATCCCCATATTTGCATAATGGTACTCCAATGTTCAAATGATCCCACCACGTAGTGCTCCTCATCTAACTGATGGCGAAGGATGTTGTAATCCGTTCTTGCAAGCTTAGAACATCCAGTCCTCAAGGTAAAATGTATTTTAGGTATATTTACAGCTAGTGATAAAAAAAACTGCTATGAAAATGCTGCATCGGGCAGACAGGCGCTGATAGAAATGTAACTAGAAGCACATTAGTGATAATATAGATGTCACCTGTATGAACTCTGAAGCTTGGCAACGCTCGGAGCTCTAAACCGGAATTTAAGTCTACAGAAATCAAGAATTTGACTTAGACGCTGAAAGTCCTTAAAACTTGGAAACAGAGAAATATAACAGATTACCAAATAATTATAATAGGAGTTCTGACTCCAGAGCTGAAAACAGAAAATAGCTTTTCATTTTTCAATAAGATCCGACATTAAGAGAATCAAATATGGTTTATTCAGCTCGGTGCTGGAGATGCAAAGATAATGGGCAGACTTTGTAAAGATTCATTTTGACATTGAAAATTTGTCCTATCCCCAATACGTCTGAAATTAATTTTTATTTATCAGTACTGGCACCAAAAAATGCAGATAAGAATCGAATCTGCTGGATTATGACTGTCGGTGTGTCGTTACAATAGAACTGCTTTTCTCATTTCTGTTCTCTAAAACACAGACATCTCTTCGGGAACATTAAAGCCTCACTCCGTAAGCGTTAGCGATCGGAATATAAAGTGCTTCAGTAAGATGATGGGGCTTACTAGTCCAAGACTGTGCCTCTCTTTACTTTATAGACTGAACACAAATGTTATTAAAAATATGATATTAAGCCTCATACACATTAGATTGTCAGTTCAATCTATCGATATCTAATGTGTATACAAATCAGAGTGAAGAGGGGGTTAATGCCGCGCATCAGCCAAAAATGAAGATGTAGCACGTTGATGTTATAAACGTATTCTTTTATTCCATCGGTCTACGCGTTTCGAGGATACACCTCTTCTTCAGGACCAGTGCATCAACATAGTATCCATAGTATACTATGTTGATGCACTGGTCCTGAAGAAGAGGTGTATCCTCGAAACGCGTAGACCGATGGAATAAAAGAATACGTTTATAACATCAACGTGCTACATCTTCATTTTTGGCTGATGCGCGGCATTAACCCCCTCTTCACTCTGATTTGTATGCACATCCTTGTGGGGCTGCAGCAGACGCCTTCATCCTATGCTCTATCAGTGGTTGTAACTATCTCACAACCTTTTCAGGTGAGTGTATTTTTCCTGATCTACCTCACTGATCTGTTGGTATTACACTATCAGCGCTCCTTATTTTTCAGTTGATATCTAATGTGTATGAGAGCCTCAGACAATTTATTTTCAGGGAAAAATATCAATCCAGCATGCCTGTGTCACCAATGTGTCATGTGGGACAGACAGTCATGTGGTTTCTGGCCATAGAAGGTCACAGCGTCTGGCTGCGCAGAATGCTCCCTGACTTTCCATTGTTCCTGTTGTCAATATTCATGTGTATAGGGAGAGTTCCTGCTGGATTCATCTCTCTCACTGTTGCAGGAGCTCGACTTCCACCCATATGTTGATTATCAGTATTCCCTTGGTGTTTAAATACTCTTTCCTTCATTTGGACTGTGCTGGTGATATTTTGAGTTCCTTCAAACTGAGGTTTCAAGCAGGTGGTTTGTACTCCTCTATAGTATCGTTGCTGAAAGCTCTGCTGAACTTCTACCTGAGTCATCTATCGATAAGTAGTTCATGCTTTTCCCCTTGTGTGTCCCTCTTGTGTCTTCTATAGTTGTTTAGTGGGATTGACAAAGAGCTCATCCCATCCGTTTCCTAGGGGCATTAGGGATACCTAGAGTCAGGTATTCGGCTTGGTGCATAGGTGTAGAACCTATCTAGGGTGGCAAGGGACTACAAGGACCAGCAGTAGGTTTGGTCAGGGGTCGCCATCTTCCCTCTCCCTCTAGTGTGACAGTCCGATTTCAGAGTGCTAAACTTATTGTCTCCAAGAGATTAACCTCCAGACATGTTTGGCACTGGCTCTCTCATAGAGCCCACCAATAGCTGCTGCCAGGATCATTGTTTAGTGAACAGCCATCTGATTCTCCTCCAAAACTCAGGCTCTGTCTTGGCCAAACAAAAAACAGGACATTCTTCTATATTTATGCCCTTCCAGGTCACTTTCTTGCTATCTCTCTAAGACACGATACTGGTGGTTATGCTTGCGTCATATGTGGCTCACACATGTCAAGATTACATGTACAATCATACAACAATCCTTATGATCTGAGTGACAACTCCTCACCATCCACTGATTCTCAGTTGCAACGTCTTATCTACATTCTCCACAATGTTGGTGACAAGCTCCTCAGCATTTACAAAGCCATATTCTTTGTGTGGGATTAAAGAGTCACTTTTTTTTTACTTCGGCTCGACCTCTATCTTAGTTCATCACTCTCAAGGTAATAGGTCCTTGAGGGCCACATTCAGTGCTAAGAGAGCGTCGCAAGCCCATTCATTCAGTTCTGAGAGAGGGTCACGAGACACATCCAGTTGTAAGGGAGGGTTTTGAGGCACATACAGCGCCTGTCCCCCTCACAGTACTGACACCAAGAGCCCCCATTACGGTATAATAGCAGCCAAAGTTTCTCCACAGAAATTACATGAATACAGTATCCCAAGATTCAGGGGTTATTAACTTCCCCCTTTCAGATCTGCTCTTCTATGCACTGTTACTCACAAAAGTCACCATCTAGAGACCTGCTCTTCATAACTGTTTGTTTGACCCGGTCCTAATGAAGCAAGCTGGAATGTGAGCCACATATCATGGTCGGGTGAGCCACATGTGGCTCTTGAGCCACAGGTTGGGGACCCCTGCTCTAGGTGGTTTCTTCCTACACTCCTTACGGGTGTGCACAGCTTCCTCCACCAGGGCCAGTCACAGAGGCCATCTCCTCTTTGGAACCTTGGGCTAGATATCACTTCCAATGTGCGCTTTTCCCATTTACAAGTTGCATGTTCCAACAGGTACCATAGTTCCTACCCACTCTAAATTCCCTATGCAACTGACTTTTGGGCTTCCAAACCTGAACTTTTGCTCATTGTATTTGTTTGTGTTTGCCTGTTCATTTTCCCTTTGAAGTCTACGTAGAGTAGTAATTCCGAGCCCCATCAGCCAGGAATTAAGCTGTTGCCTGAGTGAATCTGGGATGGACAGAGGTTTATTTCGTCCAAATAGTTATATGCAACAAAGCAAGTAGAGGGTCATGCCACGGATAAATCACACATTTTATATATATATATATATATATATATATATATATATATATATATATATATATATATATATATATATAAAAACAGTATACATACACACAGTATATATATATATATATATATATATATATATATATATATATATATATACAGTACAGACCAAAAGTTTGGACACACCTTCTCATCTCTAGAACAACTGTTAAGAGGAGACTTTGTGCAGCAGGCCTTCATGGTAAAATAGCTGCTAGGAAACCACTGCTAGGGAGAGGCAACCAGCAGAAGAGACTTGTTTGGGCTAAAGAACACAAAGAATAAACATTAGACCAGTGGAAATCTGTGCTTTGGTCTGATGAGTCAAAATTTGAGATCTTTGGATCCAACCACAGTGTCTTTGTAGAAAAGGTGAACGGATGGACTCTACATGTCTGGTTCCCACCGTGAAGCATGGAGGAAGAGGTGTGATGGTGTGGGGGTGCTTTTCTGGTGACACTGTTGGGGATTTAATCAAAATTGAAGGCATACTGAACCAGCATGGCTACCACATCATCTTGCAGCGGCGTGCTATTCCATCCGGTTTGCGTTTAGTTGGACCATCATTTATTTTTCAACAAATGACAATGACCTCAAACACACCTCCAGGGTGTAAGGGCTATTTGACCAAGGAGGAGAGTGATGGGGTGCTAAGCCAGATGACCTGGTCTCCAAAGTCATCAGACCTGAACCCAATCGAAATGGTTTGGGGTGAGCTGGACCGCAGAGGGAAGGCAAAAGGGCCAACAAGTGCTAAGCATCTCTGGGAGCTCCTTCAAGACTGTTGGAAGACCATTTCTGGTGACTACCTCTTGAAGCTCAACAAGAGAATGCCAAGAGTGTGCAAAGTAGCAAAAGGTGGCCACTTTGAAGAACCTAGAATATAAGACATATTTTCAGTTGTTTCACACTTTAAGTATTTCATTCCACATGTTTTCATTCATAGTTTTGATGTCTTCAATGTGATTTTACAATTTTCAGAGTCCTGAAAATAAAGAAAACTCTTTGAATGAGAAGGTTTGTAGAAACTTTTGGTCTGTACTGTAAATATATATATATATATATATATATATATATATATATATAATGTTAAAATGGTGAAATGGTGAATTTTCAGGTGCTTTTCTGAAATTATAAGAGGTGGCAAGATTATCCCACTCATACGATGGTGACATGTAAGATGTCTGATGTATATTATACTGTGTACTGTGATAGCTGTGTTTTATAATAAGGACTGTCCAAGTGTTGCTGCTGAGTCGGAGTAGTACTGCGATCGGCACTGCCTAGTGGCCGAAAGTTTAAAATGTTTTTATTAATACAGTGTTTTACGCTAATGTGTGTTTTATAGTAATATAAAGTAGAATTTGTAATATGCAAGTAATGTAACAACTGTATAATGTAAAGTATAGGATGTTAGAGGGCTAGGGATTAGAGCAAGGGAAAGTTTTAGTATGTATAATGTAGTAGGTACTTCCTGATTGCTGAGGTAATGGATAGCCAGGATGGGCGGAGTGACAGAGAGCCAGAGGGTTGGCTGGAGAGACAGGCCTGTGAGAAGTTAATTCTGCAGAGGGGTTCTAGGTTTGTGGATGGTGCTTGGTAACTTGGGCCCGAGGTATCCTCCATATGTCCAGAACCTATGGCTCACCTTGGGACGGCTTGGTGTAGCTATCTGAGGTAGCGTTTGGACATGGGTTGCTGTGGAGACAAGGATGAGGTCAAGTTGAGGTTTAGGCTATGCAGTTGAAAGGCTAATAACCAGGGCATGGGCTAGGCAGAAGAAGTACCACAGAGAACAGCAGCAGCAGAACGGAATAGGAATGGCCATGTCTGTCGAAAAGGTTGAAGAACAAACAAACCTTCCCATGCTGTTTTGTAAACATATTCTCTGTGTGATGTGTTGCCCTGCCACATCTATGACGGTGACTGGCTGCGAGGAGGTGGAGGATCCCCTGAAGATCGAAATAAGTGTCGTATTCCCCGTCGGGGGCGGATCACAAACACAGGTTCAGTCTGGTGAAGTAGAGCGCAGCCCTGTTGGCCTGGTGTTTGCTCCCCGCTACAGCATGAATAAACAATATAAAAGAGAAAAAGAAAATATCCAGAGATAATAGCAGAACACCAAATATAAACAGGTAGACCTGTTATATAAACTATATATATTTTATTATTATGATTTCAAATAATAAAATATCAGTTCACCAATCTACCAATGAAGTGGATTCTTTTCTCCATGGGGATAATATGTCCAAAATTGTTACTGATTTATTAGACAGTGAATAAGGAAATTATTCCTCAATATATACAAGAAACATAATTCAACCACAATATTTTATGGAATAATGCTGCAATTGGTATAAATTAGGAAATGCACCTACCCATAAATACTAGTAACTGAAAATATATAGTTTTAACTAATCATATAGACATACTCAACAATCATAATGACTATATCAGATGGTCGCAATACAATTCACACCAGAGCTGATTTACAATGTGTACTGTTCCAACATGCTCAGTTTTGTGCATCATCAATTTAACAAATACATATTTACACCAATGGTGAATCCAGTTAAAGGGAACTTGTCACCACGTTTTCCAATATAAACTAAAGCCGCCACCTTGACTTGCTCTACAACCACAATCCAACGACGAGTATGTAAGTCTCCAACTCCCCCTGCATATGCCAAGAATACCTTATATACTTCTGGCATATGGTGCAGTCTAATACGATGGACATTATTTTTGTTTTTACAGCGCCTCCTCAATTCCTGCAGCTGACGTCCTCCTTTCTTGATTGAAGTATATGACGCTTCTTAAGTCATCCACAGATGTCTGCAAATCTTGTACCTGCACAGTTGAAGAGCGTCACTGGTGCGCCATAAATAATTTCATACACCCTAATTTTACAGCTTTCTGTGAGTCCACTCAAGCAAGGTCAATCAATCCATCTCACAATCATCAGTCATCCACATGGAGCAAAGTCCTGTGGTCGCACAAGCGTATAAAATATCCATTCCATTCTCATCCAGCAAAGTGAGACGATTTTTTTTCTCACTTGTCATCCTTGTGTCATACTTGTACAATCTATTGTTTATTTATTTTTAACTCAGCAGCTATTAATCTTTTACAGGACCATTTACAGTTTCCAATCTTACAGAATTGTAATGTATCCAAAAAAATCGGACACTATACTGATGGTCCGTACAGTATCCAACTTTTTTTTCTTGCACTCTACCAATTTTGTAGTCAAATTGCAGCATGCTGGATAGAGCTGAGAAAATAAAGCAGATCTGCGCTGCCTCATTGAATAACATCAGTCCGAGTGCAATTGTACCGCCCCGCGGACTTGGCTGCGACCGCCGAGCAGCTCGGATCCGTGCTCGTACTGCGGGTGGTGGCTCGAGCCTCTCACGGACCCGGGGGTCACGTAGCTCTGCAAGGGAGTTGGCGCTACAAGCGGGGATTTGTGTGTTTGATTTGGAATGACAGTTCGTGACGCCACCCACGGGTTGTGGTGATTATGGACACCACCGCTGCGGTGAAGGTACGGGGATCCCGGGAGTGGTGTAATGGCGCAGCTAGGTGTTGACCCTTCCGTGGGTAGGGGGGTGTTGGTCCCAGGGCCCAGTAGGTGAGGGCCGGGGTGCAGGGTGAAGTGTTGGGGTGCAGTGCGGTGCGGTGCCTGATGGCACTGGTGTACTCACTCTGACACAAGACACTGGAGTCGCTGGTAAACCAAACGGAGTGATGAACGGGGCCCGCAGCCAGCTGCAGCTTCTTCCAGACTAGGTTGGTGGTTTCCACCTTTCTCCTGCACCTCTGTGTGAATGTTTTGACTCCTGTGCCTAGACACCGGTAGTCCGCTCCCCGACTGGTATATGCAGGAGGAGCCCGTTTGCCCTCAGATGCTGGCCCTTTGGGTCTCTATGCCTTGGCGGTGGCGTTACCCGGTATGGTTAGGCTGTTGTCTTCTAAAGGGACTTGTGTAGGGTAGGTCCTTAAGTCCAGCCCGCAATCAGTTGATTGGACTCGGCCCTGTCGGTTCAGGGCTTTATGCTGGGTCTGAGTACACTGCCTGGTGCTCCGGTATCCAGTTGGCTCCCCGGTTCGGTTCCGGCAGGCCACTACCCTGTCCCGGTCCCTTACGGTTCCGCCGGTCGTATTCCCGGTCTCCTGCAGGCGGCCACCCCAGTCTGCCTCCTTGCCAATGGTGACTGGGCTCCGACCCAGCCACCGGTAGTCTTTGGCAGGCCTGAGCGCAGGTCTGCCTGTGTACTCAACCTCCCTCCTTCACTGTCAAAACTACTCTGCTCCTCCTTGAACTTGAACTTGACTACTTAGTTTCCCGCCTCAGGCCTGTGAACTCCTCTGTGGGCAGAGCCAACCGCTGGCCCCACCCCCCTGGTGTGGACATCAAACCTGGAGGATGGTGACAAGGGTTTTGGTTTGGCTGGTGTTACCTAACCGGGAGGGGGTGTGGTGTTGTGTGACTACCTGGGACGACCTGGATAGTCCAGGGCTTCACACAATACCTCGCAAATGTACAAACAATCCCATAGGTTCATCATGCATGCCATTGGCCTACAGAATATGTGGTATAAGAGAAAATAGTTTGTATACTAATAAACAAATTGTGATGCC
This sequence comes from Anomaloglossus baeobatrachus, assembly GCF_048569485.1. Classification (NCBI taxonomy): domain Eukaryota; kingdom Metazoa; phylum Chordata; class Amphibia; order Anura; family Aromobatidae; genus Anomaloglossus; species Anomaloglossus baeobatrachus. The sequence continues at coordinate 92,353,147 of NC_134353.1, forward strand.
TATAAAGATCACAGCTTAGCTTCGTAGCCTTGAAATAAATTATAAAATAATGGTTCATTTAATTTATGCTTATGTCGTGGGCGGAGGGGACGCGCTCGCCACGCTCGGGTCCGGGGCTTCTGCTGCTCGGTGGCTCGAGCAGTGGGCCGGACCCGGGGACTCGAGCAGCGCTCCTCACCCATGAGTGAAAAGGGATGGTTTGTTTAAGGAGATAGTTCGTGATGTCACCCATGGGTCGTGGTGATTATTAGCACTACTGCTGCTGGTGACGGGGATCCCGGGAGCGATGGTAGGGAGCAGCTAGGATGTTGTCCCCTCCGTGGGTAGGGGTTGGTGATCCCGGGGCCCGGTGGTGTAACGGGGAATCTGGATGGCTAGGATGCAGGGTTGCAGGGGCAGCGTGGCGCGGTGCCGGATGGCACTGGTGTACTCACTCAGGCAGTCAATGACAGAGTCTCTGGTAAACCAAACGGCTGGATGGACGGGTCCCGCAGCCAGCTAGACTCCTTGGTGGGCGTGCCCATCTGCCTCACTCCGCCCACCTGGTGTGTCTGTCTGAACCCGAGGGAAGAAATCAGGTCTCACTGGGGATGACTGCTGTGAACTGCTGGGGGTGTGGGTGTGTGTGTGTTGTTACCTGTGACCCCTGGCTAGTCCAGGGCGTCACATTCCCCCTTGGTAAAATGCAGACTGTCCACAGGCTGCCCGTCCATCACCGGTTTATTTTTCAAACTGCAAAAAGATAAAACAAGCATATTTAGAAATCTTCCCTTAACGGGAGGCACATTACTTCAACTTTAAACTGTTCTGCCACCCCCCCACCTGCTGTGCAGATGGCCTCCTCCAGGAACTTGAGGACGTTCAACAGGGGTGACAGTCCATAAAACAGTCAACTTTTAATTTGCAGGTAGCCGTCCATGTTACGCTACCACTGCTGCTGCCGCCACTGCCAGTACGGGGCACGGGTCCCGTGCTCTGATTCCTGCTCAGGAGCCAGGCCCACTCGGATTACCTCGGCGCCGGCTACAACCGGCCTCGCTAACTGCCGAGGGCCCTATCGCTCAGTGGCCTGCTCCTCCTCCCTGCAGGTGCACTCTGGCCGCTCCACAGCCGGGACGGGGTACCTGGGAGCGGCTGGCGCCGCATCTGGGGCAGACTTCCGGTCGGGTGTCGCCTCTGCTGTGGCCGGGCGGACTGCCGGGGCCGGCGTCATCACCGTTGGGGCCGGGCGGACTGCCGGAGCCGACGTCATCACCGTTGCGGCCGGGTGGACTGCCGGAGCCGACATCATCACCGTTGCGGCCGGGCGGACTGCCGGAGCCGGGTGAGATGTCATCGGGGTTGCGGCTACTGCTTCCAGGAACCAGACGGGTGCAGAGTCCTGGCGTCCCTGCTCTTTATACCCTCAGTTACATGAGGCAGGCCTTCACCCGCCCCCCCCTTTGGTTCTTTCTAGCACTTCCTCTTTGGGGTGGGGCTTCACTTTCGCGCCTTCCCTGCTTGGAGAAGACGCTCGAGCGGGAAATCTTCGCGCCAAAGATGGCGGCACTTCAAATTTTTCGGCCGGACGCCGCCGGCGGGGATTGCAAGGCGCACTTCTACCGGTAGGTAGATTGGTTCTATCCTGTTCGTGATGCCAAGTTGTCGTGGGCGGAGGTGACGCGCTCACCACGCACGGGTCCGGAGCTTCTGCTGCTGCTGCTCGGTGGCTCAAGCGGTGGACCGGACCCGAGCAGCGCTCCTCACCCGTGAGGGAAAAGGGATGGTTTGTTTAAGGAGATAGTTCGTGATGTCACCCATGGGTCGTGGTGATTATTAGCACTACTGCTGCTGGTGACGGGGATCCCGGGAGCGATGGTAGGGAACAGTTAGGATGTTGTCCCCTCCGTGGGTAGGGGTTGGTGATCCCGGGGCCCGGTAGTGTAACGGGGAATCTGGATGGCTAGGATGCAGGGTTGCAGGGGCAGCGTGGCGCGGTGCCGGATGGCACTGGTGTACTCACTCAGGCAGTCAATGACAGAGTCTTTGGTATACCAAACGGCTGGATGGACGGGTCCCGCAGCCAGCTAAACTCCTTGGTGGGCGTGCCCATCTGCCTCACTCCGCCCACCTGGTGTGTCTGTCTGAACCCGAGGGAAGAAATCAGGTCTCACTGGGGATGACTGCTGTGAACTGCTGGGGGTGTGGGTGTGTGTGTGTTGTTACCTGTGACCCCTGGCTAGTCCAGGGCGTCACATTCCCCCTTGGTAAAATGCAGACTGTCCACAGGCTGCCCGTCCATCACCGGTTTATTTTTCAAACTGCAAAAAGATAAAACAAGCATATTTAGAAATCTTCCCTTAACGGGAGGCACATTACTTCAACTTTAAACTGTTCTGCCACCCCCCCCCCACCTGCTGTGCAGATGGCCTCCTCCGGGAACTTGAGGACATTCAACAAGGGTGACAGTCCATAAAACAGTCAACTTTTAATTTGCAGGTAGCCGTCCATGTTACGCTACCACAGCTGCTGCCGCCACTGCCAGTACGGGGCACGGGTCCCGTGCTCTGCTTCCTGCTCAGGAGCCAGGCCCACTCGGATGACCTCGGCGCCGGCTACAACCGGCCTCGCTAACTGCCGAGGGCCCTATCGCTCAGTGGCCTGCTCCTCCTCCCTGCAGGTGCACTCCGGCCGCTCCACAGCCGGGACGGGGTACCTGGGAGCGGCTGGCGCCGCATCTGGGGCAGACTTCCGGTCGGGTGTCGCCTCTGCTGTGGCCGGGCGGACTGCCGGGGCCGGCGTCATCACCGTTGGGGCCGGGCGGACTGCCGGAGCCGACGTCATCACCGTTGCGGCCGGGTGGACTGCCGGAGCCGACATCATCACCGTTGCGGCCGGGCGGACTGCCAGAGCCGGGTGAGATGTCATCGGGGTTGCGGCTACTGCTTCCAGGAACCAGACGGGTGCAGAGTCCTGGCGTCCCTGCTATTTATACCCTCGGTTACATGAGGCAGGCCTTCACCCGCCCCCCCCTTTGGTTCTTTCTAGCACTTCCTCTTTGGGGGTGGGGCTTCACTTTCGCGCCTTCCCTGCTTGGAGAAGACGCTCGAGCGGGAAATCTTCGCGCCAAAGATGGCGGCACTTCAAATTTTTCGGCCGGACGCCGCCGGCGGGGATTGCAAGGCGCACTTCTACCGGTAGGTAGATTGGTTCTATCCTGTTCGTGATGCCAAGTTGTCGTGGGCGGAGGTGACGCGCTCACCACGCTCGGGTCCGGAGCTTCTGCTGCTGCTGCTCGGTGGCTCGAGCAGTGGACCGGACCCGAGCAGCGCTCCTCACCCGTGAGGGAAAAGGGATGGTTTGTTTAAGGAGATAGTTCGTGATGTCACCCATGGGTCGTGGTGATTATTAGCACTACTGCTGCTGGTGACGGGGATCCCGGGAGCGATGGTAGGGAGCAGCTAGGATGTTGTCCCCTCCGTGGGTAGGGGTTGGTGATCCCGGGGCCCGGTGGTGTAACGGGGAATCTGGATGGCTAGGATGCAGGGTTGCAGGGGCAGCGTGGCGCGGTGCCGGATGGCACTGGTGTACTCACTCAGGCAGTCAATGACAGAGTCTCTGGTAAACCAAACGGCTGGATGGACAGGTCCCACAGCCGACTGCAGTGCTTTTCCCCTGACCCCGGGTTGGTATTGTGAGTCCTTTCCTGCACCTTCTTGTATGCTCCTCCTGTGCTCCGGTTTCCAGCTGGCTCCCCGGTTCGGTACCGGACGGGCCACCACCCTGTCCCGGCTACCTACGGTTCCACTGAAGTGACCAGGCAGGGAGGCCTCTGGCTGTGTAGTCGTGGCAGCACTATGGTGCAGGCCCATCCCTGTCTTCATCACTTCTTTAGAGTTAAAACAGTGTGTGTCAGTGTCTTCGTTCTCCATTACACAAAAAGACTTCAGGCAGGAGTTGAATGCAATAAAAGAGAACATTTATTCAGCACAGTCCAATAATCCGAACAGCAGACAGTAAAGAAACAGGCAGTTGTAGACTTTCAGTGGAGCTGGGGACACCCTGACCAAACGCCACCTCGGGTGGGGATATGCCCTCCGTACTCTACTTCCTTCGGGCACCCACTATTCAGCCAAGCATACACCGGACCCACACCGGCAGAATAGGCTCTGAGGTTGCGTCCACCTCCTTATCTCCGGTGTCCCGTGCTGTTTCGCTCACACTCTGCCCAAGTGCACACACTGCTGTCCCGGATCTCACAGCTTGACAGACACTCCGGTAAAAACCACTCCGGTCAGCGGATCACGGCAGTATTAGTGGAGCTGGGGACACTCTGACCAAACGTCACCTCGGGTGGGGGATATGCCCTCCGTACTCTACTTCCTTCGGGCACCCACTATTCAGCCAAGCATACACCGGACCCACACCGGCAGAATAGGCTCTGAGGTTACGTCCACCTCCTCCTCTCTGGTGTCCCTTGATGTTCCGCTCACACTATCGCACTTGCCGCTGCAGATGCTCGCACTCCGCTGACCCGGATCTCTCTACCCCACACACATTCAGACCTAGCCTAGATATCCGGCCGACTCCTCCTCCCCGGTGGCAACAGCCGTCCCACCCGGCCACTAGGGGGTGCCCTAACACATCACATAAAAACATAAAATTCAACACTTTTAATAATCACAATGCCGGGTACTCTGTTAAACTAGTAGGGGGTAGGCCCACCCACTACATGCCTCCCCTCTTAAAATCCGAGCCTCCCGGCAAGGCTCTTAAACACATAAAAACATAAACACATAAAAACCTTTCGGTTCAGTCCTCAACAGCGGCACCAGTTCAGCGGCGCTCCCGGTCTTGAGGGGCGCTTGATGGCGCAACAGCGCTCCCGGTCTCTGGATAGCGCCCGGAGGCTCAACAGCGCTCCCGGTCTTAGATGTGCGCCCGGAGGCTTCAATAGCGCTCCCGGTCTTTGCTGAAGGTGCCCGGAGGCTTCAATAGCGCTCCCGGTCTTTGCTGAAGGTGCCCGGAGGCTTCAATAGCGCTCCCGGTCTTTGCTGAAGGTGCCCGGAGGCTTCAATAGCGCTCCCGGTCTTTGCTGAAGGGCAACAGGCCCGTAAAACTTTTCAACAAAAGCAACTTTCTGCCGGTTTACAACAATTCCGGTCTTCACGGGTGCTGGAGCGAACAGCTTACTCTGGGGGCCAGGCTCTCTTCCATTCTTCCGCTTGAGCCTGGATATAGGCCCCCAGAGTTTGTCCTGGCTGGCGGCGGATCCGCCTGAAAGACACCGGAGCGTAGCACGGCTCCTCCGGCACAGCTGCTGCAGCACCTCTTGGCGGTGATGGCGTCTCTGCCCGGGACGGTGGTGGTGCGGCGGGCGACGCGTCCAGCATGAAAACTGGCCTGTTGTTGACATTTTGCGTCACCGCCACCACAGTTGGAAGCCTCTCCGGATCGAGGGCTGGCTCTGCCTCTGCTTCCGGGGCAGCCGTCGGTACGCGCCGGGGTTGAGGAGGCGCGGCCGGTCTGGTACGGCTCTGTCGTCGCTCTTGCTGCTCCTCCCACGCAATCTCCTCCTGCCACTGCTCCGCTTCCCGGGTGGTGGGCATGCGGGAAACACACACCGCAAACAGACCGCGGCTGCCTTTGTCCGGCAAGAAGCTGACTTTCTCGCCCGGCCATAGGGTATGGAGTCGCTTGGGGAGTCCTTCTACATCCAGGTGAACTCGGTTGTAAAAGTAGTCATCCCCGGTCTCTACTTCACGGATGAATCCATACCCCTCCTGCTGGTTGAATTTAACAACCACCCCGGTCACGAACTGCTGGGCCAGATCCTCTCCACCGGGACCGGACAGCATTTCCCGGACTATGGTCTCAGCCAGGAGCCGTTCCCGGACGGGATCAGGCTTCGGGGGCGGAACACTGGGACGCGCCCTCTCCGGCGGGGCGATGACTGGGTCCCAGAAGAAGCCCAGGTGGTCCTCCTCTAGACGCCCGGCTAACTCCTCGGCTGACTCCGGCACCGGGACAAATGGTGTGGCGGCGGCGTTAAGCTGCGGGGTGTCCCAAGGGAAAACAGCAACCCCCGGACGGCTTGGCATGGGCGGGGTAGCATAGGTCGCCTTCACTTCCGTAATGGTGCTCCCGGTTTGAGCGTCCCATGAGGTCTTCCAAGAGACCTTGTCCGGTCTTGTAGAGCCTCCCGGTCCAATGGGGAGATCCGCTATCGCGGCCTCGTTAGCAGGGGCGAACCGGGGTCGGCCTCGGCCAAGGCTGATGAGGGCCATAGTCGTCGCCAACTCCGCAGGTTGCCCAAAGTTCTCCATCTCGGTTCTCAACGGAATCACTGGTAATGGCGGTGGTGTCGACGCTGAGACTGGAGGAAGTGGAGGCGGGTCTTCGTTTCCCGCTCTTGAACAAACTCCACCCCCAGCCTTGCGCATCATCTCGACTCCTCCGCTGAGGTACTTCTTTTTCCTTTTCTTCGTCTTTAATGCCCTGGAGCTGGCGCCTCCCCTCTTTGGGCGGAGTACTCTGTCCTTTTTCTTCGGCGCCGGCCAGCCCCAGGCTCTTCTTTCGGCGCCAATTTTCCGCGCCTTTTCTTCCTCACAGATAACGGCCTCCTTGCCGCCATCTTGTGCCCGGTCCAACGCCTTGGGCACTTCTTCCTCCCACCATGGGACTGGGAATCTTCTTTCATCGTCCGAATTCCGTGCTTCAGGCACTACTTGGTCTTCAGACTCCTGGTTCTCCGGCAAAGGACTCGGATCCTGCCGACTACGCCACATGAAGTGACCAGGCAGGGAGGCCTCTGGCTGTGTAGTCGTGGCAGCACTATGGTGCAGGCCCATCCCTGTCTTCATCACTTCTTTAGAGTTAAAACAGTGTGTGTCAGTGTCTTCGTTCTCCATTACACAAAAAGACTTCAGGCAGGAGTTGAATGCAATAAAAGAGAACATTTATTCAGCACAGTCCAATAATCCGAACAGCAGACAGTAAAGAAACAGGCAGTTGTAGACTTTCAGTGGAGCTGGGGACACCCTGACCAAACGCCACCTCGGGTGGGGATATGCCCTCCGTACTCTACTTCCTTCGGGCACCCACTATTCAGCCAAGCATACACCGGACCCACACCGGCAGAATAGGCTCTGAGGTTGCGTCCACCTCCTTATCTCCGGTGTCCCGTGCTGTTTCGCTCACACTCTGCCCAAGTGCACACACTGCTGTCCCGGATCTCACAGCTTGACAGACACTCCGGTAAAAACCACTCCGGTCAGCGGATCACGGCAGTATTAGTGGAGCTGGGGACACTCTGACCAAACGTCACCTCGGGTGGGGGATATGCCCTCCGTACTCTACTTCCTTCGGGCACCCACTATTCAGCCAAGCATACACCGGACCCACACCGGCAGAATAGGCTCTGAGGTTACGTCCACCTCCTCCTCTCTGGTGTCCCTTGATGTTCCGCTCACACTATCGCACTTGCCGCTGCAGATGCTCGCACTCCGCTGACCCGGATCTCTCTACCCCACACACATTCAGACCTAGCCTAGATATCCGGCCGACTCCTCCTCCCCGGTGGCAACAGCCGTCCCACCCGGCCACTAGGGGGTGCCCTAACACATCACATAAAAACATAAAATTCAACACTTTTAATAATCACAATGCCGGGTACTCTGTTAAACTAGTAGGGGGTAGGCCCACCCACTACACCACCACTGTCTTCCTGGCTCCTGCAGACGGCCACTACCGTCTGCCTGACTGGCTACACGAGGGCCCTAGGCTCCAACCTAGGCCCCAGTCTGCGTCTGCCTCTCTGCACACCTCCTTTCTCTTCCTCTGCCTGGACTTGTCTGCACTTGTTTTCTGCCTCAGGCCAGCTAGACTCCTCGGTGGGCATGCCCATCTGCCTCACTCCGCCCACCTGGTGTGTCTGTCTGAACCCGAGGGAAGAAATCAGGTCTCACTGGGGATGAATGCTGTGAACTGCTGGGGGTGTGGGTGTGTGTGTGTTGTTACCTGTGACCCCTGGCTAGTCCAGGGCGTCACACTTATGCTGCAGAAGGGTCTGTAAGTAAGCAGCTGAGAAAGATTTAGCAAAAAGTATTCGGAACGCACACTGTAACTGTAATAAACCTAATGGTAAATATTCAGTTTCTTCAGTTGAAACAAAAAACAGGCTCAGAGTCTATAGAAGTGTAGAGCTTTGTGTGGCCGTAGCCATGTGGCAGGCATTGACTTCAGAGGCACCGCACATTACATAAGACATGGTCCTGGCCGGGTGAGTGGACTTGTATTGTTTAGGCTCTACGCCAGTCTCGGCTGCATGTTGCTATTGGCATCAGCTGGCCAGCCCAGGACCAAATGATAACTCACTTCTACAGGGAGTCCACCAGCCAGTTTCTACAACAACTCTTTACTTAATGACAGACAAAGTGGAGGAAAGCATGACACGCCCAATGGAATAGGTCACCACACATCCATGGAGTGCAACGATATGAAGTCCGCCAGGTGGACTATAACTTGAATAAGAGGAAAAAATATCGGCACATCCAACGTAAATATGGTATTAAAAAAGTCCATCCATATTCAGAAGACCCTGACGCGTTTCCGACGCAGAAGAGCGTCCTTAATCCTAGGCTAACAATTTTAGTGCGCTCTAGACATTTATAGGCAAATATCAACAATATAGTTAGAGAAAAATAGTAACACATGATTAAAAATCACATACTAAAAACAAAAAGTAGGATTGGACAAAAAGAAGGTGAAAGGGATTGTGAAACACCGTAGTATAGAGTATCTCATATAAAGTACCATTAATAATATTTTAGCAACGACATAGAGCAAGTCATGTTTAATCTCATTGCGATGAACTGTGTGACTGAACCCATTGGAGTGAGGGGGGAATAAAAAAGAAAAAAGAAGGAGAATTTTTTCTTTTTTCTTTTTATTCAATATATATAATATAAATCCTTTCTATAATTCATACCTCCTGGAAATTTGGTTTTTAATGTAAGGATCCAGTAAGCTTCTCCAAAGCTAGATTTTTCATCCTGTTACCACCTCTAGTGGATGCATTGACTTTCTCAATAGCAAAAAAAGAGAAGTTATCCAGCCTTCCCCTATGTGCAGTTAGTGTTTGGCAGCTCCTGAGTATGACGCATTGCCATTATGAATGTTTGCAATGTGTTCAGCCACACTTTTTTTATTTTGCGAGACGTATATCCAACATAGCGCAATTCACATATTTCACATTCAGTACAATAAATCGCATGGTCTGTATCACAATTGATAAAAGATTGTATCGTATGCGTCTTACCAGAAGGAAGTGAAATCACAGTTTTTCTATTTGGGCATAAGGACATACATTACATCTGGATCTGGATCCCCCACACCTATAAAAACCTTTCACCGGCAACCAATGTTGTTGCCGATTTACTGTGGAAAAAAGGCTGGGGGAAAGTATGTTTCCCAAGGATCGACCTCGTCTTGCCACACACATGCAACCATTAGTACCTTTCCCAGGATGTCATCCTGATTGACAACAGGCAAATATTTGAGAATTATTGCTTTTAATTGCTGAAAATGAACATTATGTGCTGTAGAGAAAATTAATCTCTGATTTTTATCAGAATGACCCCTGGGAAGTTGGTGATTATTATAAAGTGCATTCTGTCTAGAAGGACTACGTACGATATTGCATGTGTGATTTAGGGCAGTAGTACAGTAACCTCTCTCTTTTAATCGTTTTTTTATTATTAAACTCTCCCTATCAAAGCTGGCATCACTAGAACATAGGCGTCTTGCCCGCATGAATTCTCCATGTGGTATTGCATTGATTGTGTGACGGGGATGATTGCTTGAAGCAAGGAGTAGAATATTACCTCCGGTTTCTTTCCTATAAAGACAAGAATTAACTGAGTTCGTACAAGGATCACCAGTGAGTGTAATATCCAGAAAAGGAACTTGTGGGCCACCATGACTATAGGAAAAGCTTAAATTTAAATCATTTTGGTTCAGAAACTCCAAAATTTGAGGCACGTCTGCCATGTCGCCCGACCAGACAAAGATCAAGTCGTCGACATAGCGGACAAACCAAACTATATCAGCGAAAAATGGATTGGTATCAGCAAAGAGAAATAAGTCCTCCCACCAAGCCATATATAATATAGCTAAAGTGAGGGAGAATTTCGAGCCCATCGGGGCGCCCTCTACTTGTAAGAAGATAGAAGAATCAAACATGAAAAAATTGCTCCTGAGTAGATAATTTGTGACTTCCAAAACATAACTGATAAATTCCTCACTGTAATTACCGTATTTCCTCAAATGGTGACCAATAGCCAGTACCGCTAGTTGGTGGGGTATAACGGAGTATAAATTCACCACATCAAATTTCAAAAATCTATAATGCAGTTGCCAAACAAAATTATCAAAGCATTTCAGCACTGCACTGGTGTCCTTTAGAAAGCCAGGGACTCTATGGGTTAATGGCTGTAAAACCCCATCCAGCCATGAACTAATACCCTCATTCAAGGAATCTATCCCTGCAACTATGGGTCGGAGTGGAGGAGGAAAGATGGTGGCCCACAAGTTCCTTTTCTGGATATTAGGGCGGCTTTGCACACTACGACATCGCAGGTGTGATGTCGGTGGGGTCAAATCGAAAGTGACGCACATCCGGCGTCACTTGCGATGTCGTAGTGTGTAAATCCTAGATGATACGATGAACGAGCGCAAAAGCGTCGTTATCGTATCATCGGTGCAGGCTCCGACATTTCCATAATGCCGGTGCCGCGACAGGTACGATGTTGTTCCTCGTTCCTGCGGCAGCACACATCGCTGTGTGTGAAGCCGCAGGAACGAGGAACATCTCCTTACCTGCCGCCAGCGGCTATACGGAAGGAAGGAGGTGGGCGGGATGTTTACTTCCTGCTCATCTCCGCCCCTCCGCCGCCATTGGCTGCCTGCCGTGTGACGTCGATGTGATGCCGCACGACACACCCCCTTAGGAAGGAGGAAGGTCGCCGGCCAGAGCGACGGTCGCAGGGCAGGTGAGTGCATGTGAAGCCGGCGTAGCGATAATTATCGCTATGCCAGCTATCACAGGATATCGTACCTGCGACAGGGGCGGAGACTATCGCGTGCGACATCGCAGCATCAGCTTGCGATGTCGCAATGTGCAAAGCCCGCCATACACTCACTGGCGATCCTTGTACGAACTCAGTTAATTCTTGTCTTTATAGGAAAGAAAGCGCAGGTAATACTCTACTCCTTGCTTCAAGCAATCATCCCAGTCACACAATCAATGCAATACCACATGGAGAATTCATGCGGGCAAGACGCCTATGTTCTAGTGATGCCAGCTTTGATAGGGAGAGTTCAATAATAAAAAACTATTAAAAGAGAGGTTACTGTACTACTGCCCTAAATCACACATGCAATATCGTACGTAGTCGTTCTAGACAGAATGCACTTTATAATAATCACCAACTTCCCAGGGGTCATTCTGATAAAAATCAGAGATTAACTTTCTCTACAGCACATACAGTGCTGGTCAAAAGTATTGGCACCCCTGCAATTCTGTCAGAGAATACTCAGTTTCTTCTTGAAGATGATTGCATTCACAAATTCTTTGGTATTATTATCGTCATTTATTTTGCTTGCAATGAAAAAACACAAAAGAGAATGAAACAAAAATCAAATCATTGATCATTTCACACAAAACTCCAAAAATGGGCCAGACAAAAGTATTGGCACCCTTCGCCTAATACTTGGTTGCACAACCTTTAGCCAAAATAACTGTGAAGAACCGCTTCCGGTAACCATCAATGAGTTTCTTACAATGCTCTGCTGGAATTTTAGACCATTCTTCTTTGGCAAACTGCTCCAGGTCCCTGAGATTTGAAGGCTGCCTTCTCCAAACTGCCATTTTGAGATCTCTCCACAGGTGTTCTATGGGATTCAGGTCTGGACTCATTGCTGGCCACTTTAGTAGTAGTTCACAGTGCTTTCTCTCAAATCATTTTCTAGTGCTTTTTGAAGTGTGTTTTGGGTCATTGTCCTGATGGAAGACCCATGACCTCTGAGGGAGACCCAGCTTTCTCACACTGGGCCCTACATTATGCTGCAAAATTTGTCGGTACTCTTCAGACTTCATAATGCCATGCACACGGTCAAGAAGTCCAGTGCCAGAGGCAGCAAAGCAACCCCAATTCATCAGGGAACCTCCGCCATGTTTGACTGTAGGGACCGTGTTCTTTTCTTTGACTGCCTCTTTTTTATTCCTGTAAACTCTATGTTGATGGCGTTTCCCAAAAAGCTCTACTTTTGTCTCATCTGACCAGAGAACATTCTTCCAAAACGTTTTAGGCTTTCTCAGGTAAGGTTTGGCAAACTCCAGCCTGGCTTTTTTTTATGTCTCGGGGTAGAAGTGGGGTCTTCCTGGGTATCCTACCATACAGTCCCTTTTCATTCAGACGCCGACGGATAGTATGGGTTGACACTGTTGTACCCTCGGACTGCAGGGCAGCTTGAACTTGTTTGGATGTTAGTCGAGGTTCTTTATCCACCATCTGCACAATCTTGTGTTCAAATCTCTCATCAATTTTTCTTTTCCTTCCACATCTAGGGAGGTTAGCCACAGTGCCATGGGCTTTAAACTTCTTGATGACACTGCGCACCGTAGACACAGGAACTTTCAGGTCTTTGGAGATGGACTTGTAGCCTTTAGATTGCTCATACTTCCTCACAATTTGGATTCTCAAGTCCTCAGACAGTTCTTTGGTCTTCTTTCTTTTCTCCATGCTCAATGTGGTACACACAAGGACACAGGACAGAGGTTGAGTCAACTTTAATCCATGTCAACTGGCTGCAAGTGTGATTTAGTTATTGCCAACACCTGTTAGGTGCCACAGGTAAGTTACAGGTACTGTTAATTACACAAATTAGAGAAGTATCACATGATTTTTCAAACAGTGCCAATACTTTTGTCCACCCCCTTTTTTATGTTTGGTGTGGAATTATATCCAATTTGGCTTTATGACAATTTTTTTTTTTCATTGATGACAAATTAAATGAAGATAATAATACCAAAGAATTTGTGATTGCAATCATTTTCAAGAAGAAACTGAGTATTCTCTGACAGAATTGCAGGGGTGCCAATACTTTTGGCCAGCACTGTAGTGTTCATTTTCAGCAAATAAAAGCAATAATTCTCAAATATTTGCCTGTTGTTAATTAGGATAACATCCTGGGAAAGGTACTAAAAAATGGTTGCATGTGTGTAGCAAGACGAGGTCGATCCTTGTGAAACATACCTTCCCCCAGCCTTTTTTCCCGCAGTAAACCGACAAGAACATTGCAAGTGAAAGGGTTTTATAGGTGTGGGGAATCTAGATGTAATGTATGTCCTTATGCCCAAAATAGAAAAACTGTGATTTCACTTCGTTCTGGTAATACGCATACGATACAATCTTTTATCAATTGTGATACAGATCATGCGATTTATTGTATTGAATTGTATTATATTATATACAGTCATATGAAAAAGTTTGGGCACCCCTTTTAATGTTAACCTTTTTTCTTTATAACAATTTGGGTTTTTGCAACAGCTATTTCAGTTTTATATATCTAATAACTGATGGACTGAGTAATATTTCTGGATTGAAATGAGGTTTATTGTACTAACAGAAAATGTGCAATCCGCATTTAAACAAAATTTGACCGGTGCAAAAGTATGGGCACCTCAACATAAAAGTGGCATTAATATTTTGTAGATCCTCCTTTTGCAAAAATAACAGCCTCTAGTCGCTTCCTGTAGCTTTTAATGAGTTCCTGGATCCTGGATGAAGGTATATTTGACCATTCCTGTTTACAAAACAATTCCAGTTCAGTTATGTTTGATGGTCGCTGAGCATGAACAGCACGCTTCACATCATCCCACAGATGTTCAATGATATTCAGGTCTGGGGACTGGGATGGCCATTCCAGAACATTGTAATTGTTCCTGTGCATGAATGCCTGAGTAGATTTGGAGCGGTGTTTTGGATCATTGTCTTGCTTAAATATCCATCCCCTGCGTAACTTCAACTTCGTCACTGATTCTTGCACATTATTGTCAAGAATCTGCTGATACTGAGTTGAATCCATTCGACCCTCAACTTTAACAAGATTCCCGGTGCTGGCATTAGCCACACAACCCCAAAGCATGATAGGACCTCCACCAAATTTTACTGTGGGTAGCAAGTGCTTTTCTTGGAATGCCGTGTTTTTTTGCCTCCATGCATAACGCCTTTTTGTATGACCAAACAACTCAATGTTTGTTTCATCAGTCCATAGGACCTTCTTCCAAAATGTAACTGGCTTGTCCAAATGTGCTTTTGCATACCTCAGGCGACTCTGTTTGTGGCGTGCTTGCAGAAATGGCTTCTTTTGCATCACTCTCCCATACAGCTTCTCCTTGTAAAACGTGCGCTGTATTGTTGACCGATGCATATTGACACCATCTGCAGCAAGATGATGCTGCAGGTCTTTGTTGGTGGTCTGTGGATTGTCCTTGACTGTTCTCACCATTCTTTTTCTCTGCCTTTCTGATATTTTTCTTGGCCTGCCACTTCTGGGCTTAACAAGAACTGTACCTGGGTTCTTCCATTTCCTTACTATGTTCCTCACAGTGGAAACTGACAGTTTAAATCTCTGAGACAACTTTTTGTATCTTTCCCCTGAACGACTATGTTGAATAATCTTTGTTTTCAGATCATTTGAGAGTTGTTTTGAGGAGCCCATGAAGCCACTCTTCATAGGAGATTCAAACAAGAGAACAACTTGCAAGTGGCCATCTTAAATACCTTTTCTCATGATTGGATACACCTGCCTATGAAGTTCAAAGCTCAATGAGGTTACAAAACCAATTTAGTGCTTTAGTAAGTCAGTTAAAAGTAGTTATGAGTGTTCAAATCAAGAAATTGATAAGGGTGCCCATACTTATGCACCGTTCAAATTTTGTTTAAATGCAGATTTCACATTTTCTGTTAGTACAATAAACCTCATTTCAATCCAGAAATATTACTCAGTCCATCAGTTATTAGATATATGAAACTGAAATAGCTGTTGCAAAAACCCAAATTGCTATAAAGAAAAAAGGTTAAACATTAATAGGGGTGCCCAAACGTTTTCATATTACTGTATATTGAATAAAAAGAAAAAATGAAAAAATTCTCGTTCATACCCCCCACCCCCCCCCCCCCCCCCCCAACTCCAATGGGTTCAGTCACACAGTTTATTGCAAGGAGATTAAATATGACTTGCTCTATGTTGTTGCTGAAATATTATTAATGGTACTTTATATGAGATACTCTATACTACGGTGTTTCACAATCCCTTCCCCCTTCTTTTTGTCCAATCCTACTTTTTGTTTTTAGTGTGTGATTTTTAATCATGTGTTACTAATTGTCTCTAACTATATTGTTGATCTTTGCCTATAAATGTCTAGAGCTCACTAAAAATGTTAGCCTAAGATTAAGGACGCTCTTTTGCATCGTAAATGCATCATGGTCTTCTGAATATGGATGGAATTTTTTAATACCATGTGAAAATAAAGAAAGAAATTATTTTACGTTGGATATGACGACATTTTTTCCTCTCTTTACTTAATGGTTCATCTTCACCAACTTTATATACAAGATAGCGGGCACACATCTTCAAGCACATTTCCGTTGTATTCAGACACATTTGCAGTTCCCACTGGATTGTTTCCATTCTTACTGGTCCTGTGAGGCCCAGCACAACACATCCCAATTTGTCAGTTTCCCTTTCTGCAGCTCCACATCCAGACTCTTCAGGGTTTTGCCACTATCAACAGAACGGAGCCTTGTGCTCCCAGATGCTTCAGAATAAAAGATCTCTTCCCTTCTTAGAGGAAGGGTTAAGGATGTAACCAGTAGTGGGAGCTCTCGGACATTTGGGGAGACTCTTCACGGGAAAAGCATATTTGCTCAAATACCAGTCTGTCCTGACCTACATGGGTCTTGTCGCTAAAGTCCATTTTCTGGACCCTTCTGCCTGTGGCCACTTTGTTAGAAGGAAGATTTCTAGCCTGAGCGTTGTCTCATGTTCTGTGTCTCGGTCAACACTTCGGGAACACACTATCTACAATCAGTCTCCTTTCTTCTTTCACTGCCACAGGTCACCCACTGCATGCAGCCTTAGCAACATACAGACTATGCATCCATTTCTATTACACACTGGGTCTTCACTAACTTTCTAGAAGGAACCATCTCTTTCAGCTAACCCCTCTCATTGTCTAGTCCCAACGCTTAACTAGTTCTAACCCTTCAGTCTGGCAACTACTTATACAAATGCTATACATTACACACTAAATCATATTACCTTCACAATAAAACAATATATTTCACACTTTGTAAATAATGTGGTATGTGACTTGTAAAGTAATTCAAAGACGCAAGATGCAATTCACATGACAATCCAACTATGCGATTGGCGTTTTCAAGAAAAGGATTGGAACAGCAACCAGGCCACTTCAATAAAGTAGTCCTGGTATTCATCTTCAGACAATACAAGATGATATAGATGCTAACCCATCTATAACTATGTGTTGCCCTAATGTGTATGGGAGCTCTAGACAATTGATTGCCTGGGGAATTAAAGATCTGGAATGTCTGATTTTGGATTGCTGATCCTTTTATTCTCCCAGATACAGTGCCTTGCAAAAGTATTCGGCACCCTTACATTTTTCAACCTATTCCCACATTTCAGGCTTCAAACCTAAAGATAAAAATGTTAATGTTATGGTGAACAATCAACAAAAAGTGGGACACAATTGTGAAGTTGAACGAATTTATTGATTATTTTAAGCTTTTGTAAAAAATAAATAACTGAAAAATGATGCATGCAATATTATTCGTCCCCTTTACTTTCAGTGCAGCAAACTTACTCCAGAAGTTCATTGAGGATCTCTAAATCATCTAATGTTGTCCTAAATGACTGATGAAGATAAATATAAGCCACCTGTGTGTAATCAAGTCTCCGTATAAATGCACCTGCTCTGTGATAGTCTCAGTGTTCTGTTTAAAGCACAGATAGCATCATGAAGACCAAGGAACACAACAGGCAGGTCCGTGATACTGTTGTGGAGAAATTTAAAGCTGGATTTGGTTACAAAAAGATTTCCACAGCTTTAAACATCCCAAGAAGCAATGTGCAAGCGATCATATTGAAATGGAAAGAGGATCATACCACTGCAAATCTACCAAGACCCAACCATCCCTCAAAAATTTCATCTCAAACAAGGAGAAGACTGATCAGAGATGCAGCCAAGAGGCCCATGATCACTCTGGATGAACTGCAGAGATCTACAGCTGAGGTGGGAGAGTCTGTCCATAGGACAACAATCAGTCGTACACTGCACAAATCTTGCCTTTATGGAAAAGTGGCAAGAAGAAAGCCATTTCTCAAAGATATCCATAAAAAGTGTCGTTTAAAGTTTGCCACAAGCCACCTGGGAGACACCAAACATGTGGAAGAAGGTGTTCTGGTCAGATGAAACCAAAATCGAACTTTTTGGGCACAATGCCAAACAATATGTTTGGCGTAAAAGCAACACAGCTCATCATCCTGAAAACACCATCCACACTGTCAAACATGGTAGTGGCAGCATTATGGTTTAGGCCTGCTTTTTTTTTTAGAAGAGACAGGGAAGATGGTTAAAATTGATGGGAAGATGGATGGAGCCAAATACAGGACCATGCTTGAAGAAAACCTGTTGGAGTCTGCAAAAGACCTGAGACTGGGACGGAGATTTCTCTTTCAACAAGACAATGATCCAAAACATAAAGCAAAATCTACAATGGAATGGTTCACAAACAAACGTATCCAGGTGTTAGAATGGCCAAGTCACAGTCCAGACCTGAATCCAATCGAGAATCTGTGGAAAGAGCTGAAAACTGCTGTTCACAAACGCTCTCCATCCAACCTCACTCAGCTCCAGCTGTTTGCAAAGGAAGAATGGACAAGAATTTCAGTCTCTCGATGTGCAAAACTGATACACACATGCCCCAAGTGACTGCAGCTGTAATCACAGCAAAAGGTGGCACTACAAAGTATTAACTTAAAGGGGCCGAATAATATTGCACGCCCCTATTTTCAGTTAATTATTTTTTATAAAAGTTTAAAATAATCAATAAATTTGTTCAACTTCACAATTGTGTCCCACTTGTTGTTGATTCCTCACTATAACATTACATTTTTTATCTTTTTGAAGCCTTAAATGTGGGAAAAGGTTACAAAATTCAAAGGGGCCGAATACTTTTGCAAGGCACTGTATGTCTGCTATCAGCTCACTGATAGGGAACAAAAGGGCACTTGGCCGAATGACTGCGCCTTTGTATTGGAGATACATCCAGGATGGTTGACAACTAGTGATGAGCGAGCACTACCATGCTCGGGTGCTCGGTACTCGTAACTAGTGATGAGCGAGCACTACCATGCTCGACTGCTGGGTACTTGTAACTAGTGATGAGCGAGCACTACCATGCTCGGCTGCTGGGTACTTGTAACTAGTGATGAGTGAGCACTACCATGCTCGGGTGCTTGGTACACGTAACTAGTGATGAGCGGGCACTATCATGCTCATGTGTTCGGTACTCATAACTAGTGATGAGCGTGCACTACCATGCTCGGGTGCGCGGTACTCGTAACTAGTGATGAGTGAACACTACCATGCTCGTGTGCTCGAAAAGAGCAGGTTGGATACTTGAACAGGCTTGACTCGAATGCCGAGTATAATGGAAGTCAATATGAATCTTGAGCAAAAAATGCTGGAGTTTCCCTTTGACTTCCATTATACCTGGTACTTGAGTTGAGCCTATCCAGGCGTCCGACCTGCTCCTTTCAATTACTGAGCACCAAAGCATGGTAGTGCTCGCTCATCACTATTATCAACTAAACAATCCATCAAGCCATTATTTAGCTGGCATATATCTAATTTGTATGATTGGGCTTCATGTAGGTTACTTAGCGAGAGTTGAAATGTACCTACGATTGTACCTCTAGGTATTCCAAAAGATAAACCAGACATATAGTTACTTGTAATGAGAAATTATTTCTGATTCATAGTCTCAGCTGACACGTGACTACTACTGATGAGCGATCACTACCATGCTTGAGTGCTCGGTACCCAAAAGGGAGCAGGTAGAATGCTTGGACGGGCTTGACTTGAGTACTAATATAATTGAAGTATAATAATTGGCGGCAATGGAAAACTGGAGCAGTTTTCCGGAAGACCGTTTGGAAAAATGCTCCAGTTCCCCATTGATTTCCATTATATTGGTACTCGAGTCAAGCCCGTCCAAACATCTGACCTGCTCGTTTCAAGTACCAAGCACCCAAGCATGGTAGTGCTCGCTCCTCACTAGTAGTCTCACATGTCAGCTGAGACTATGAATCAGAAGAAAAAAGGAAAGGAAACAACAAGTAGAAGGACAAAATAGAATGAGATATGAATACTATGAATGAATATGAAGACTTGATTAGGAATGAAGACAGAATAATAGTATGAAGGCAAACCCTAATTCCCAGATTCATCAAACAGTTTTTACCTGAGTTGTTGAGTAAAACTGTTTAAAATGTTGCAAGTTTTGCCACTTTTCATGTTTTTACACCAGTCATGACCAGCTCCACCACTTTTCGAAAAGACAAGGGGTGTCTTCTTTAAGACACTCACATCTTTTAATGAATTTGGCACATATCACTCCAGTGCACCCTTCATCAGGACTAAGATGCAAAATGCCAGTCCTGATAAATTGGTACCCAGAGCTCAGGAAAGGATGTCTGTCATTAGTGGGTTTACAAAAGGTAATTGCCAGAAACGTTGGTTTAAGCCTGCTTTACACCTTACAATTTCATATGCGATCTTGTATGCGATCGCACACGCCCCCATCGTATGTGCGGCACGGTCAATTTGTTACCCTTGTCGCACAAACGAGTAAATCCCGTCACACGCACTTACCTTCCTAACGACCTCGCTGTGGGCGGCAAACATCCACTTCCTAGAGTGGGAGGGACGTTTGGCGTCACAGCGACGTCACACAGCGGTCGCCCAATAGAAGCGGAGGGGCGGAGATGAACGGGACATAAACATCCCGCCCTCCTCCCTCCAGCATTGCTGGCGGCCGCAGGTAAGCGGTGTTCATCGTTCCCGGGGTGTCACACACTGCGATGTGTGCTGCCTCGGGAACATTGAACAACCGGACGTTCAATTTTTAGAAAATGAGCGACGTGACACACACTACAATATCACTAATGATGCCGGATGTTCGTCACTTACGACGTGACCCCGCCGACACATCGTTAGATATATTGTAGCGTGTAAAGCCCGCTTAAGAATGTGAAGTTGAGAGTGATAGCTTGTGAGCAGGATACTGCATATATTCACAGTTACAATAATTCCCTCTTTGCAGACTACGGACTGTAAAATAGAGGTTTATTGGTCAATTAATTGCACTACTTCGCTTCATCAGCACCTCTGGGATCCGTGCGTGTAGTTAGCTGACTTGTTTGCTTGTTAGTTGGAAGATTTATCTGCTCTTCAAAACTTAAAGAGCTCTATTAAAATCTAGATTCACCGCCGGCAGTGTCTATGTTCAACAGTAGCTCCAGTATATTGTTTAATCAATAAGGAGACAGTGGTGCTACCTGTGCATTATTGAGAATAGTGTCAAGAAAATCTGATAGTGAAAACTTATAGGTAATAGCAGTAAACAACATTTTGGATAGCTCCATAATATCAGGCAGCTACTGCAACAGCTAATGTGTTTAAGGGTTGTTTGATCACTCTATGTGACTGCTGAATCATGACAGTGTGAAATGTGCACATTTTTATGATTCTGTTTTATTCCCTGGTGGGAATGGCATTCTTGCAGGACCATGCTGATAAGATTCCTGTATTTCTTTCAATTCTCTTCTTTTGAGAAAAGCATAATGACACTAGTGGAGGAATACAGGGGAATCATGACACTGTACACATTGCACACTATCACGATACAACAGTGACAGTTTTGTTTTGAGATCTGACAACCCCTTCAAGTCATGCGCTTTATGGATATGAATGATTCAAATTTAAGCAAAGTCTTACAAAATGATAATATTGATAATATACAATGTTCCCAGCATAGTCAAATACCAATGATACAAAAAGCTATCAAATCCGAAAAAATGGTACAGTTATACATAGAAGCTGTAGAATCCAAATGTGCCGCCCCTGCAGACTCAGGGGCTAGGGGCCACACTCAAATGGAAAAGGGGGATATTTACAGGAGACTGGTATAGTTCGTGATGCCACCCGTGGTGTATGGTAATTGGGAGTACCGCCGCTGCCGTTGGGCGTACCCGGGGTGATGGAGTGGGGCAGCAAGATGACGTTAGCCTCCACGGGTAGGGGTAGGCCCCGGGACTCTGGATGGTGATGCGGGGACGCAGTTCAGGGGTCAGTCGGGTACTCACTCAGCAATGAAGCAGACACAATGAAGCAGACACAACAGGGACAACCAAGTCTCTGACTGCCATTGCCTTTCGAGGGGAGCTCGTCCGGGTCCCATCCCCTGCAGCACTGCCTGGTGGTCTGTAACCTGCCTCCTGGCACAAACATTTAGATTATCCGTTGTGGCCTGGTAGCTTGGAGCTTTCCGGGCCCCGCTCCCCACTGTGGCTAAGTGAAAGAGCCTGCTCTCAGGAGCTCACGCTTGTGATTTCAGTGGGCCGCTTACTAGGAAAGCCCTATCCCCCTCGTTGCGTTAGTGCCACCGATCTCTGAGCTAGTAGGAACAGTCCATAAAGGCCCTGTTCTCCGCAGGTTAATTGCCGGGTTGCCTGAACCTTCTCCCCGACCTAGGGTTCATGTACCCGATGTGCCTTCGGTCCCGGACTTGTGATAGGACCAGGCTGCTGACCGTCATCCTTGACGGGTTCCAGGCACCTAGCCTCAATCCCCTGCGACCGGGGGTCCGATACCTTTAGGTCCAGACCAAGGTCTGCGACCTAGTTTACTTCCCCCTGGAAGATACAACTCCCAGCTTCCTCAGAGCTCCTCACAGCTTGAGGGCTACCACTGAACTGACTTGACACCTCCCACCTCCCTGCCTGACCCCTAGGTGGGCGGCCCTATTCCTGCTTAAGCAGCCCACTGGTGTGCCTGACAGGTGTGGCTTGAGGTGTAACTAGGATTTGTGAATGCTGGTGGAGGCAGTACTGCAAGTTAGGTTCCCAGAACCATGGGGGTTTGAATCCTGCACGGGGTGGGGTTGTGCAGAACCATGTGACGACCCTAATAATCTAGGGCATCACACAAACAGCTTAAAATAAAACTCCATTTAAAAAAAATATTTTTGGTGGGGGTGGGGTTATACATAGCTCATGGATAAGGAGAACTACATAGCAGCAGGTGTTCTAGTCCTGTTGTGGTAATCTGCTGCAGAGAAAATGGTGATTTTATTCAACTACTGTGAGCAGCTCAATAAGTGTCACATCTAGTAGTGCTCGCTCACCACTAGATACAAGCACCAATCACCCGAGCATGGTAGTGCCCGCTCATCACTTGTTACGAGTACCGAGCACCCGAGCATGGTAGTGCTCGCTCATCACTAATTACATCTCTTGAATCAGGGTCTCTGTCTCTAAATTATAATACTTGTATCTAAAAATAAGAAGCGCTAATAGTGTAACACCAGATGGACAGTGCAGTATATAGAGGATATACACTCACCTAGTATAGTTGTGAAAGTCACAACTACTGATACGCATGAGATAATGGCGTCTGCTGCAGCCCCACGTAGAAGAGTGTTCAAAGAGATGTATAGAAAGGGTTAACGCCGCGCATCAGCCGATATGAAACTGTAGAGTAGTTGATGAAGGATAACTTTCTTTTTATTTCATCAGTCTACGCGTTTCGAGGTCAAAGACCTCTTCCTCAGGACCAGTAGATCAACAAAAAGCAACATTTTTAAGAAAAAAATTTGCAGCATGTCCAAGTTGTACCCAATTATAAGATCGCACTCGGCCTTGCAAGTCAGTGAGTGCGTGGAAATCATGGAACTATCACATTTAAGTGTGGTCCGATTTTCATCGATTGACACAATGGAAAAGATGGATACTTGAGATAAGTAGAGATGAGTGGACTCATGGAGGTTCGGATCGACGGGTTCATCCGGACTTTAGATAAAGTTCGGATTGGGACCCGGAGTTGACCTGAACCCCAATTGAAGTCACTGATTGAGTAATTCGGGTCTCTGCCCACATATAGCCAGTCATAAGCAGATCTCTTCTGAGAAGGGTGTTCTGCAGCGAGAATAAAGCCCCCAAATTTTAAAGTCTGTATTCTTTACAATCACTGAACCGCGGGTTTGCTCACCTCTACAGATGAGCAAACCTGATGTTCGGCGTTCATACCAAACACAGACTTTCCAAAAAAAAAAGTTCGGGTTTGAAGTTCAGGGGCTTTATGTATTCAAACTCCTAGGGCAAGCATCGCTATGCTCGGGTACGCTCTGTACTCAGCTCAGTGTGACCAGCTTGCAGTTTTTGAAAGACTCACACTGAGAGTAACAACAGCGTGATCAGATGTAGTGTGCACCGAAAAAAGAAAAATGGTAAAACTCAGAACACCCTCCCCCGGAAGTGATTTGTTTATGGCTGGCTGCATGTGGGCAGAGAGCCGAACTGCCCAATTAGTTACTTCCATTGGGGTTCAGGTCAAGTATGTGTCCCAAACCAAACTTTATCTAAAGTCTGGCTGAACCCGTCAAACCGAACTTCCATGGATCCGCTCATTTCTAACAGAGACATTTTTTTTTCCTCCATCTTCTCATCGGAAAAAAACGTATCCCATTCTTAAGGGTGCTTTACACACTGCGACATCACTACCGATATATCGTCGGGGTCACGTTGTTAGTGACGCACATCCGGCACTGGTAGCGACATCGCAGCGTGTGACACCAAGGAGCGACGATCATTGATCGCAAAATCGTTCTAAAATGGTTAATTGTTGACACGTCGCTCCTTTCCTTAATATCGCTGCTGCCACAGGTACGATGTTGTTCGTCGTTCCTACGGCAGCACACATCGCTATGTCTGACACCGCAGGAACTACGAACATCTCCTTACCTGCGTCCACCGGCAATGAGGAAGGAAGGAGGTGGGCAGGATGTTATGTCCCGCTCATCTCCGCCCCTCCGCTTCTATTGGCCGGCCGCTTAGTAACGCCATAGTGACGTCGCTATGACGCCGAACGCACCTCCCCCTTGAGGGAGGGATTGTTCGGCGGTCACAGCGACGTCGCTGACAAGGTATGTGCGTGCGACGCTGCCGTAGCGATAATGTTCTCTACGGCAGCGAGCACCAAATTTTGCACGAACGACGGGGGTGGGTGCTATCGCGCTCAACATCGCTAGCAATGTCGCAGCGTGTAAAGCACCCTTTATACTCCGATTAGAGTCTGATCAGATTGTGATTTGTATGATCAATCTGATTCTCTCGGATAAGCGAATATATGGCCGTCTGACCCCAGAATAATACTATCTGTGGCATATCTGCCACCAGGGAGTTAAAAACTGACTTGCAGGGAAAGGTGCACCTCACTACTAATAGGAAGCTTCTCGGGAAACAAACCGTATTAGACCCTGCTAGACTTATATATTATTCAGCTTCCAATTTTAGACTGGGAAGCATAAAGATCAGGTTAATTAAATTAGCCCCATGTGTACGGCTGAGAGTCCTGTGCATTTAATTGGGTTACTCCCAATCCATATGAAGGAGAGTGGGACCCAGCGGACGTCACAGCCACTTGCTTCAGGCTTGAGGACACATGAAACCCTATAGACTAGACTGGAATAGTTGATGTAAAGTGCATCTGTACATGTAGCAGCGCTAAGGGGCACTTTGCACACTACGACATCCTAGATGATACGATTAACGAGTGCAAAATCGTCGTAATCATATCATCGGTGTAGTGTCTGGGAATTCCATAATTACGCGACTGCGACAGGTACGATGTTGTTCCTCGTTCCTGCGGCAGCACACATCGCTGTGTATGAAGCCGCAGGAGCGAGGAACATCTCCTACCTGCGTCCTGCAGCTCACGCCGGCTATGCGGAAGGAAGGAGGTGGGCGGGATGTTTACGTACCGCTCATCTCCGCCCCTCCGCTTCTATTGGCCGCCTGCCGTGTGACGTCGCTATGACGCCGCACGACCCGCCCCCTTAATAAGGAGGCAGGTCGCCGGCCAGATCGACGTCGCAAGGCAGGTGAGTCCATGTGAAGCTGCCGTAGCGATAATGTTCGCTACGGCTGCTATCACAAGAGATCGCTGCTGCGATGGGGGCGGGGACTATCGTGCTCGGTATCGCAAGCATCGGCTTGCGATGTCGTTGTGTCCAAAGTGCCCCTAAGCTGTGCACGCTAGGTACAATTAATTTTATCTCCATTACCACTAAATGTAATTGAAGATGGAGGTAAACTGGTGATATCATGGTGAAAAACATAAAACAAAAAAGGTAAAATAACAATTCTGGAATGAACATCTTTTCTTAGGATTCTATAGTTTGATGTTCCTGTTATTCCTTCTATAAATGTATAACCAAATTGTAGGTGGCACCTAACTGTTAATTCATGTCTACATTTCCATGAGGAATTTGTCCACACGTTGCTTTTTTGCCGCTTTTTTTTGGCCACAAAACCTGCTCTCTTGACAGTAAAAAAAAGCTCCTTCCAAAAATCAGATTTTGCTGTTTTGTTGCGTTTTAGCTATGCTTTTGTCATGTCATTTGTCTACAGCACATGTTTAAATAAAGTTACATTCATTCACCACAAAAGTAAGCAAGCAACAAACTGTCACTCTAGGTATGTGGAAATACCGAGCGAATGGCGAAAAGGGAGGTGAGGGAAGATGGAAACCCTGTGTCTAGGGAGGGGGATCTGGTGACCTCTGATAAAACCTTCTGCCGGCCCCTGGCTCCTTTGATGTCCCTAGATAGGCTCTGCATCAATTTGCCAATTAAGATACCTGGCCCTTGCTGAGCTGGGCACTAGGTAATAAACGGACCTGGTGAGCGCTAGTCAACCCCACTAAGTCCTAAAGAACAAACAGGGGAAAGCACACAAACAACTTATCTCCAAGATGACTTAAGGAGAGGAACCGCAACATGCAACGTTTCCCAAGATTATTATAAGCCGACTGCTTGTAATCAGGATCGTATAGAAACTTTACTCTATCACCAGCAACATACCAACGGGAAATGCAGGTATATAAATGTATATGTTATAAAGAAACAGAGGTTGAGGGATAATGATTAGCAGCCGAAAGGAAAATATTTCTGCAGGGTCCTAAAGGGGAAAGAGTAAACTGAGAAGACACAAAAAACTCCATTCACACCACAGAGGAAAGGAAGGAAAATCAAGGAGCAGTTTGTGCAGCCAAATGCAGCCACCTTCAGCAGCCGGACACCACAGGGTTGTCTGTCAACCGTGAGACAAATGCAGCAAAAATGCAGTGTTTTTGAACTCTCATTGCTTTAAGTGATGAAAAAAGCTGCAAAAGGTTTTTCATTTCAGTCAGGAAAAAAACAAGTATGTATGTGTCTATGTGTGCCTGAGATTTCCAAAATCTCATAGTTTTTTGCTGGAACTGTAAAAAGCAGCTTTTAATTTGCATAAAACTCATGAAAAACCCTGCAAAAAAACTGCAGCAAAAATGCAACGTGTGAACATGGCCTAAAAGGAATGCCAATTGCAAAGCTTTAATAACAAAAAATTGTAGGCAAGTATTTATTAATACAGATGTGTCAGGAACACGGACAGGTTCTTCTGTTTATGGCTCCTCACTCACCATATGTATAAATTGAGCTAATATATTGAACTTAAATTTAGTATTTTTATGATTAAAGCATTATTTAACAATATGGCCATCACTGCAGCACACTGTCTCTGATTCTCCTGTCACCAAAAGGCAATCAGTTAGCATTCTCTTTATCAATGTTATCTAGTATTGTGGAGAAGAGGAGGACATGCATTCTCCACTTACCCAGTGCAGGCCGGTGTGATGATGAATGGTTCCCTGTGCAGCACTTTGTATTGATGGCCTTCTTTTCGGGCTCATGCACACAACCGTATTTTCAGTCCAAGTGCGATCCAACAAATCATCGGATTGCTCTTGGACCAATGTTATTCTATGGAGCCGTGAACAAGTCCAATTTTTTCCTTGGCCCGAGATGGTCTAATAAAAATTTTTGTATCAGTCATCAAAGTCTAGGCGTCCATCCAAAAAAATCGGATGGCACTCCAATGACACAGTCTGATTTTCACAGACTGACACAATGGAGAAGATGGAATTTTTTTCTTCTCCCCATCCAAGAAAATCAATCTCTGTCTAGAGTGTGGTTATCATAATTGATTCGATATTTTTGGATGAGAAAAAATACACTTATCTGCACCTAACCTAAAGGGTTCTTTACACGCTACGACATCACTAGCGATTGCTAGTGTGGCGCCCTGGACAAGCCAGGTCGTCACAGGTACTACACCAACACACCCCACACCCCGGCTAGGCACACCGAAGTCAAACACAAATCCTTGTTGCCTTCCTCCAGGGGCTGATGTCCACACCAGGGGGTGGGCCAGGCGGTTGGTCCCGCCCACCAAGGAGTTCACAGTCCTGGAGGCGTGAAAAGGAGTCAGATGAGTTTTGGAAAGTGAAGTGGCAGTAGAGGAGACTGACCGTGTCCGGGTGTGTGGCCCGGGCACATACAGCAAGGTTGGCAGACGGCGGTGACCGTCTGCAGGAGGGGCTGATTGTAGTGAACCGTAAGGACCGGGGACGGGCGGTGGGCCGCCGGTACCGGATCGGGGAGTGAAGAGAAGCCAGCACCATTCGGCAGGGCCTACGGACCCCGACCAGGCTAAGAGTCGCCGTAAAACCGGTCAAATCCGTTAGCGAAGGGAACCTCCGGGGTTTCTCAGCAGTCAAGACCCGATTGAAGGCAACAGCTCACACCGTAGAGGGAAACACAGTCACCGCCAAGGCTACAGTTCCCAGGGCCAGAGCCTGCGGGCAAAAGAGGCTCCCTCAGCATTTATCCAAGCTGGGGAGCGGGTTATCGGTGGGAAGCCATTGGAACCGTAAACACAACACAGGTGCAGGGAAAGGCAGTCACCATCAACCTACCGGGAGGAGAACAACCGCAGCCGCCTGTGGGACCCGTCCATCCAGCCGTTTGTTTGACTAGAGACTCTGTGTGAATTACTGGCTGAGTGAGTACCACCGTGCCATGCGGCACAGCGCTGCCCCGCGACCCTGCACCTCACCAGGCCCCGTAACCCGCCTGCCATCCCTACAACCCTCACCAGTGCCCCGGGACAACCAACACCCTACCCACGGAGGGGAGAACCAACATCCAAGCTGCTCCCTGTCATCGCTCCCGGGATCCCCGTCCAGAGCAGCGGTGGTGTCACAACTTCACCACAACCGTGGGTGGCGTCACGGACAATATCCCCAAACCACACACCAACCCCCCTTTCACTCACGGGCGAGGAACGCCACTGGAGTCCCCGGGATCCGGCCCACCGCTCGAGCCACCACCGAGCAGCAGCAGCAGCAGCCGGACCCGAGCAGTGGGTGAGCGCAGCGTCCCCTCCTCCGCCCGCGACACTAGCGATGTCGCGAACGATAGCACCCGCCCCCGTCGTTGGTGCGATATGTGGTGATCGCTGCCGTAGCGAATATTATCGCTACGGCAGCGTCACACGCACATACCTGTTCTGCGACGTCGCTCTGGCTGGCGATCCGCCTCCTTTCTAAGGGGGAGGTTCGTGCAGCGTCACAGCGACGTCACACGGCAACCATCCAATAGCAGAGGAGGGGAGGAGATGAGCAACCGGAACATGCTGCCCACCTCCTTCCTTCCTCATTGCCGGTGGACGCAGGTAAGGAGATGTTTGTCGTTCCTGCGGTGTGACACACAGCGATGTGTGATGCCGCAGGAACGACAAACAGCATCGTACCTGCAGCAACAACGATATTAAGGAAAGGAGTGACGTGTCAACGAGCAACGATTTTTCATGTTTTTGTGCTCGTTGATCGTCGCTCCTTGGTGTTGTCGCGGGCGGAGGAGGGGACGCCGCACTCTCCCACTGCTGCTCGGGTCCGACTGCCGCGGCTGCTGCGGCCTGCTGCTGCTCGGTGGCTCGAGCGATGGGCCGGATCCCGGGGACTCTAGCGGCGCTCCTCGCCCGTGAGTGAAAGGGGGTTTTTGGGTGTGGGGATTGTTTATTGTCCGTGACGCCACCCACGGTTGTGGTGATTTGTTGACACCACCGCTGCTCTGTATGGGGATCCCGGGAAGGATGGAATGGAGCAGCCAGTTGTTGTGTTGCCTCTCCGTGGGTAGGGGTTGGTGATCCCGGGGCCCAGTAATGAGGTGGGTGATGCAGGGCTTGGTGGGGTGCAGGGACGCGGGGGCAGCGCTGTGCCTTGCGGCACTGTGGTACTCACTCAGCCTGAGACGTTGACACAGTTTTCGGTAAAACACACGGCTGGAAAGACAGTTCCCACGGACGGCTGCACTTGCTTTCCCCAGTAGGTGACGGTGATGTCCCTTTTCCTGCACCTAATGTTTCTATTTTGGTAGCGATGGGTTCCCACCGGTAACCCGCTCCCCGGCTTGGATATGGGCCGGAGGAGCCCTACTTTGCCCGCAGGCGCTGGCCCTGAGAAACTGGTGCCCTGGCGGTGGCGGTGTCTCTCCTCAATGGTTGGACTGTTGCCTTCAATCGGGACTTGGTTGTTTGGAGACAGACGTCCCCTTCACTGACGGATTTGGCAAATTCACGGCGTCTCCTAGCCTTGCCGGGGTCCGAGAGGCCCCTGCCCTGGTGCTGACTGTTCTTCGTATACTGCTCCAGACCGCCGGGCCACTACCCGTCCGCGGTCCTTCCAGCAACCTCCGAGCAGTCACCCCCGCGGACTGTCACCGCTGTCTGCTGACCTTGCTGACACTGTCCTGGCACACAGCCGGACCAACTTCAGGCTTTACTACTCTAACTTTTACTCCTTTTCTGTTACTTCAGCTTTTCTCTTCAGCTCCACTACTACTTCCTTCTACTTCACTCCCCTAAACTCACCTTTTCTCCACACTCAAGCTCTCCCTGAGCTAACTGCCTGGTTTCTCCCGCCTCCAGGGCTGTGTACTCCTCGGTGGGCGGAGCCAACCGCCTGGCCCACCCCCTGGTATGAACATCAGCCCCTGGAGGAAGGCTACAAGGATTTTGGTAGCCTTGGTGTTCCTAACTGAGGTGTTAGGGTGTGGTGGTGTAATGACCTGTGACCCCTGGCTTGCCCAGGGCGTCACAGTGTCACACGCAGCGATGTCGGTAACGGCGCCGGATGTGCGTCACTAACGACGTGACCCCGACGATATATCGTTACCGATATCGCAGCGTGTAAAGCACCCTTTATGGTGTACCATATACCCAATAACAGAATCACATAGTGGCGTATACCGTAGCAAAGGCTGACAGTTTCGTACAATGAAAAAAAAAGGTCATTCAATTCAATGAACAACTACAGTGTGTGACTGCTGCAGCCAATCACTAGGCACAGCAATTTTACAGGTATGAGCTGTACTGATTGAGATGGCATGAGCTCCTCAATCAGTAATTGGCTGCTATGCTGTGAATGTGCTACAGCCTTTCAACAAAGACTAACAATGGAAGGGCAGATCTGGACCTGGGGAGGGTGAGTATCAATGTGATTGTACTGCATTGTATTAGTATAGAGCCGGCTGTCAGTCAGTGCAGGGTCAGTTACAGCATTGAGCGGTGACTGAACCAGAGCTGGCCACACCCCTTTGACTGAAAGCCGTGAGCTGGCTGAAGGAACAGCATTCATTTCAACCATGTAGTCAGGCTGTCAGTGCAGCAGCTGGGTAGCTTTCCAACCAGTAGTGTAAGTGGAGTTTGATGGACCCCATTGTAAAGATTGGACTTGGGGCCACCCCACTATACATCAACACTCGTGGTACAGGAAAAGGACGCTGACACTTGGGGTATGGGATAATTATGCTGACACTCAGGGTACGAGATATGGCACTGACACTTGGCTCTTTCCTTTAGCACCCCGGTTTCCCATGATCTTAAATCCCTCTTTCTATCAACACCCAGCTTTCCTATGTTCTGATATCCATCTTGTCCTTCAGCACGCACCTTCCCCATGCTCTGCATCTTTCCCTCAGCACCCAGCTTTCCCATGATATCAGAGCATGAGAAAGCTGGGTGCTGAGGGACAGATGTACAGCAGAGCATGGGGAAGCTGGGTGCTGAGGAAAAGAACTTCTTTCCCTCAGCACAACACTTTCTTATCCCATGGTTTTATCTTTGTCCCCCTCGTATATAGCTCTCCAAATACTATAATGGTCCCCACATAGCCTTCCATATAGTATAATGGGTCCCACATAACCCTTCATATATTAGTCTTAGTCTTCCATATAAAAGATAGCCTTCTAATTATTATAATGCATCTCCCATAGTCCTCCATGTATTATTCACCTCAGGGGTCTGCCACGGAACAAAGCAGCTCTTCTCTCACAGATAGGAGCCGGCTGCTTCTCTGCAGAGGGGGCACCGGGCCCCTAACCCTGCTGGGCCTGGTCGCAGGTGTGATCTCTGTGACTGTGATCATTACGCCCCTTTTTCCAAATCTACTAACCTGCAGATTAACCCCATATAGTATTTTTTTTTAATTACAGGTTCCCTGTAATAGTCTCTGTATTCTGTCCATGATGAGGCAGACACAGGCTGTCATGCAGTATCCTGCTCTCCAGCCACATATTTCCCATTTCCCTTGTCACTGTCACTTAAACAAAAAAGACAAAGTAAATTCCTATTTTAGCCTCTGTATTTAATGGCATTACTGTAAATGCGGTTTTCTTACATGAAGTGCTGCCCCGATGAATTCAGTGCATTGTTTTACAGTCACAGAACAAAGAAAAGGTTTGCATGGTTAAATACAAGAGCACCTGAGCGCCCAGGGGCATAAATATAAAAATGGCATAAAAGAAGACAATGCTCCAACAATTGCATTGCATAGTAATAAGTAAATAACAAAGCCCCAGCTCTTTAATAATACAACACTGGTGTTAGCCCGCATATAAATAGCAGCCAGGGATATTCTTATCTTTGTTAGGTTTTGCTGTTGCTTCTTATCATGCAGAGTAATCTTTAATAATGGCCCAATGTGATATTCATAATTAATCAATGGATGACTCAAAACACCATAGATATTGCGAATAGAAAATCATATTCTTATCTGACCTAGCATATCTTATTCCATCAGTTTGCTTAGAGTGTATAGCAAGAAAAATGACAGTGCTAAAGTGCAAGTATGGCACCTTAGTGGTCCGGTTGCCACAGCGTTGAACTCCTCACAGGGTGTGATGCTATGCTTGGAAGCAAGGAGGGGGTCCCCATGCTAGGTAGTTTCTGCAGTCAACACTTTCCTAACTCCAGACCAGGAGGGGGAGCTCAAACACCCAGTTCATGGGGAGCTTCCCTGTGCATTCTGGCCTGGGGGAGGGGTTAGTAACACACACACACACAGACACAGACACACAAAAGTGAAACTAGTCAGAACAAGTCAGGAGCAGGAGAGAGAAGATGGTCGTGAGAAGGGAGCTGCAACATAACTTCCTCAGGGCCGAACGCAGAGGATCAGACACCGGAGTCTGAGGCTGCGTGGGTAATGAAGTCCCCGCAGCTGAATCCAGAGGGCAGGAGACTACAGGTCTTCTGGCCCACAGAGTGCCCAGGGCACATCAGCATAGTAGAGCCAGGAGCCGTGACCAGAGAATCGGCACCAGTAAAAGGCTTGTTCTGCCTGCCATACATGTGATAACCAGTACCAACACAAGGAAGAGGGCCACAGCGTAGTTTCAAGCTGCAGGGACCCACACATTACAGCGCAAGAAGGAAGTCCTCTGAAGCCACCTGGCTAGGTGGATCCCCTCCATTGCTTCCAGGCTGATCAGAACCCCGATACCAGCTGGACCAGTCTCCTGGGCCTGCATCATCTTCCACCTAGTAAAAGGTAAAGCAAATTACGGCCCCTGTGTTGTCCAGTTATTACTGGCGCCCACGGTCCCGCACCCCAACGTTAAGTCCCTACATCATTTGTAAAGACTACTACTCCCATCAGCCCTGGGGCCCACCTCTACCTGTGGAGAGCTATACCAACTCAGCTGCATCACCACTGACCCCAAGGGAACTGAATAGCAGCGGGGGCACATATCTGGTCGCATACTACAGGTGGCGTAATGACATATCCCTTGTAAATAATCCCCACCGCCATTTATTAAAACAACACCGCCATAGTCATGGAATCAGGCCCTGTCACGGTGACATCCTCTGAGCAGAACAGAGCCGGCCAGGTAACGAGTATCCCCAGGCCCCGGTGCTGTCGTATCACAAGTGTTAGGCCCTGTGCGCACTTGCTGGTTTTTGCGGCAGATTTCCTGTGGTTTTGCTGCATGTTTCGCTGCAGAAAATGTTCATAACAATTCTGCAGTGATTCACCAGCAAATCCTATGGGAAAAAAATGCTGTGCGTGTAGCGGGCGGCGGGGCGCTGCGCTCGCCAACGCTTGGGTCCGGCGCTGCTGCTGCTGCTGCTCGGTGGCTCGAGCGGTGGGCCGGATCCGGGAACCCGAGCGGCGCTCCTCGCCCGTGAGTGAAAAAGGGATGGTTTGGGTTTGGGGATGTTGTCCGTGACACCACCCACGGTTGTGGTGAGGTTGGGACACCACCGCTGCTCTGGACGGGGATCCCGGGAGCGATGACAGGGAGCAGCCGAGATGTTTTCTCTCCCCTCCGGGGCCCGATGATGGTGACTGTAAGGTGGATAGCGGGGTTTGGCGAGGTGCAGGATCGCGGGGGCAGCGCGGTGCCAAACGGCACGATAGTACTCACTCAGCCAATGACGTAGACGGAGTCTCTGGTAAAACAAACGGCTGGATGGACGGGTCCCGCAGCCGGCTGCGATGGTCACCCCCGGTAGGTTGGCGGTGACTGTCTCTCCCTGCACATGTGTTGTGTTGTCGGCTCCGATGGCTTCCCACCGGTAACCCGCTCCCCAGCGGTGTATTTGCCAGAGGAGCCCCTTTTGCCCGCAGGCTCTGGCCCTGGGAACTCTAGCTGTGGCGCTAGCTGTATTTCCCTTCACGGTTGAGCGCTTACCTTCAGTCGGGTCTTTGCTGCTGGGAAACCCCGGAGGTTCCCGTCGCTGACGGATTTGACCGGTTTAACGGCGACTCCAAGCCTGGTTGGGGTCTGTAGGCCCTGCCGAATGGTGCTGGCTTCTCTTCGCTCCCTGGTCCGGTACCGGCGGGCCACCGCCAGTCCCCGGTCCTTACGGTTGTGTGTCAATCGGCCTCTTATGCAGACGGTCACCACCGTCTGCCAACCTTGCTGTATGTGCCCGGGCCACGTACCTGGACACGGTCAGTCTGCTCCTCCACTACCACTTCCCTCCTTCCACTTCACTTTCCCTTCCTGTTCTCGCTTCCTTTCCTGCCTCCAGGACTATGAACTCCTCCGTGGGTGGAGCCAACTGCCTGGCTCCACCCCACCTGGTGTGGACATCAGCCCCTGGAGGGAGGCAACAAGGATTTGTGTGTGTGACTGGTGTGCCTAACCGGGGTGTGCGGTGTGTTGTTGTAGTACCTGTGACGACCTGGCTTGTCCAGGGCACCACATGCGCACTATGCGGATTTTGACAGCTGCATGTTTTGCTGCGGGATTCCCACAGCAAAAACAATTGCATGTCACTTCTTTTCCGCAGGTTGCTGCGGGATTTCACTCCATTGACTGTAATGTAATCGTGAAATCCCGCAGGCAATAACGCAGGTAACACATTCTGTGCGGTTCATTGCATTTTTCTGCGTTATTCCCTGCGGTATTTTGCGTTTTCGGGACATAATGTTCATCACTGCCTGCATCTTGCAGGGAAGTGATGTCATTATGACAGGAAGAGGAAGCCATGCAGAGAGTAAACACACACACATATCAGACACAGAGATATAGAATACACACATCACACTCAGACACAGACATATATAATGCACATAGAAATCAAATGGACATATAAAAAAAACAAACAAAAAAAAAACACAGGCTCCGCTGTATTTTTACCGTCCAGCCATATAAACATACAGCGGTGGCCCGGTATTCTCAGGCTGGGGAGGGCCAGGGTTAATACTCCCCCACCTCCCGCAGCCGAGAATATCAGCCCGCAGCTACCCCGGGACTGTCGCATCCATTATGCCTTTTTCCAGTGTGCACAGGGCCTTAAAGGGGATTATAGGATGAAGGATAGTTCCTATAGTTACACCCCTCTTCCTCTGATGTCACTGAGAGCTGTACAGGGGAAACATTGACAGCAATGACAGTAACAGCTGAAATTGGTAGAGGGGGAGATAATACAAAGAAAAGTTCCCTCCTGCTCCGATGTCACTGACAACTACACAGCTGTACAGGAGAAAAGATAAAAGCAATGACTGTAACAGTTGCAATTGGGAAAGGGGGTGATAAAATGAAAACAAGTTCCTGTAGTTACACCCCTCTTCCTCTGATGACTCAGAGCTGCACAGGGGAAAAAATGAAAACTTTGTGGTGAGGTCCACGCAGCATGCAAAAAAACACAGACGTGAACAGCCTAATAGAATATACTGGGTGAGAGTTCTGTGTGAATTTCGAGGAGTGCTGCTCTCACAAGTTTTCCACCAAGAAACTTCATATCACTTGAAATCTAAAATTCTGAGATATAAAATTTTCTCAAAGAGGAAAGTGTTGGCCTTGTTCTTACTACTGGCGGGGATGTCATAGGTCAAGACTTACCACAACTATGGTTGTAAAGATTATTCCTTTTTCATAAAATAAAGCTGATTCGTAGTATAGTAAAAAGATCTGCAGTTTTCTGACATATTCTATGTTTGGGCATCTCGCCCTTCTGCTTTTCAAGGTTTCTGCTTGCTGCCTATGAAGGGATAACTATATTGTTTACACCCGGAGAACTAAAATCTGTACTATAAGCTATGGCTCCACTTCATCATGCTTTGGACAGATGATGGTTGCAATAAAACTGAGTTACTGTGACTGTTGTTCATTGAGGTTCTTTCTAAAAGGGCAGGAATGCTTCCAGTTTTCATGCATTTTTACATCTGTCAGCTGGTATTTGTCATGTAATCTGAGAGCAGCATATTGTAGGGGCTGAGACACTGATTACAGTGGTGTGTCACTTAGTGGACGGTATGCTGCTGTTTCAATAAAATCAATGTTTTACGAGGTTATCACTAGAGGATCGGGTGTTTTGTGCCTCCTAGCCCTGCTCCCACAACTGATTAGTAGCTTTCAGTCGCTGTGGTGGAGTTGGGTCATATGGGTGTCTCCATTCTCCGGTTCCGGATCCTCTTCTTTCGTCTATCTTCGTCCTCCTTCTGAAGCCTGTGTGCATGACGCGTCTTACGTCATGCACACTAGCCAACATTGAGGTCCCGCTCATGTGCACTACAATGCTTTGATCTGCCCTGCTCAGGGCAGATCAAAGTGCGCCTGCACAGGACCTCAATGCCGGCGAGTGTGGATGACATAGGAATGCGTCATGCACCCCGGCTTCAGAAGAAGGATGACACAGATGGCCGAAAGAGGAGGCGCCGACACCAGAGAATGGAGACGCCCATATGACCCATCTCCACCAGAGCGACCGTTTCGGTGAGTTTTATAAAGTGATTTTTACATTCTACACAGCGGCCTCAGCTCTTATATATAACATGTTAGAATGCTGTATATAAGAGCCCACTGGTGGTGGCCGCAGCTTATAGGCCCCAAATCTGGTGACAGGTTCCCTTTAACAACAGGCCTGGGTACAAAGGGTAGAAGGTAGTACACTTGAAGTTCTCGCCAGCATAGTACAGAGGCACATACATAGTAGTTTTGTGTGGCACTCCCAAAAGTCTTTTTCTAGCAGATATCACCCACTTACCTGTATTGTACATCTTCTTCACCACTTAGGGCTCCTTGATAGACTTGCTCCCTTGTACTTGTCACACACACCCAACACTTGTCTCCTTTCTAAGGCTATGTGCCCACGCTGCGGATTTACCGCGGATTTTGCGCGGATTTTGCCGCGGATTTCCCGAAAATCTGCAGCAGCGGCACTTCCAAGCCATTTCAATGGCATTTTGGAAATGCTGTGTCCATGCTGCGGATTTTTCCGCTGCGGATTTGCCGCGGATTTTGATCCGGAAAAATCTGCAGCATGTCAATTGTTTGGTGCAGATTTGGTCCGGATTTTTGGTTTTGAATGGGGAAAAAAAAAAAATGAAATCCGCATCAAAATCCGCGGCAAATCCGCGGTAAATTCGCGGCAAATCCGCGGGTGCGGATTTGCCGCGAAAGTCACGGATTTTCAGGCAGAAAAATCCGCAGGGACATTCTAGCGTGGGCACATAGCCTAAAAGTGTCTACTTTACCGACCTTGAATCAGGAACTGACTCACCCTTGTCTCAATCACTCCTCCCTCTCCCTGATTGACTATGCATTAACCCTGTCCTTTCCAAACAAGAATATAAGAGTTAAAATAGAAATAGTGACCTCTTGTGGCTGGTGGCTAAAACTTCAGCCCACAGGGATAGTAACACTTGTTACCAAAGGAAAACATTGCATAAATACAAACATTACACATTTATGATTGGTACCTTCAGAGGGGATGCAGCAGCCAGTACACCTCACTACAATATATTTATTTTAAGAAGCACACGGATGTTAATTAATGAGGAGAGTCTGATAAGTGGTGTGCAGCTCTGTGTTCGCCTCACTACAAATCTTACTGCAGGTGTATCCATAGTAAGATTTGTGGTGTAAGGAACATCGCTGCTCATCATGAATTTGGGGAGAGTGGTCCACCTCAGCTCTGCCCACTTTGTTGGAACTGGATAAAAATTACGTCATAACACTGAAAGTCACAAAACGTTAGCACAGCATCCCATTGTGTCAAAAATTTTGAGACTTTCCAAAGGTATTTGCTTATAAAAACTTTGATTAATCAGGCCCTTTGGGCCTTGTGCTATGCCAGTCTTGATAGAGTACAAGGCACTAAATGCATTAAGAGGTGCATGATACATAATGATTTCAGTGCATCTTCAAAGTGGCATGCAACTTTGTGCAACTCGCCAGAAATGCTATGACAGTCAAGGACTATCTTATGACTATAAAGATGGGTAGACTAGGGGAAATGTAAAACCAGAAATCTAGAGGTCTCAAAACAGACTACTACTTGCCCTAGACTTGACCCTGAATTGTCCCTGTCTGACAGAGAAGGTTGGAACCCTAAAATCACACAATGGTACCCCCACTCGTGACGGCTGACCCCGAGTGTCCTTAACTGCACCCTAAACTATAAACCAAGTGTAACGCACAAAAAAAATTAAACAGAAATGAAGTGTGCAGAGGGTGAGACACAGAGCTAGGAATGTGCAAATAAAGTCATACAGGAATGATGGAATACAAGAACCAAAAAGAATAACAGCATACGTGGAAACCCCCCCAAACCTAAATGAAACAAAATAGGAGATAACTTGGAAAGGATTGAAACAAACAAACTGCAGGGAATAGCAACAGGAATATCTCAGTATGAAAACCTTAATCGAGGAGCTGGGACTCCAGACAACCATCCATCCAGAAATATAGCCAGCACTGAGACATGTGAGTAGGTGAATATAAACAGCCCCTCCTAAAATGTGATTGGGCAAGCCAAATTAGAAAGTGCACACTCATGAATAGAAGTGAAACAGGAAGGCAGAGAATAAGAAAGAAAGACAAGACGAGAGATCCTTCAGCAGTTAGGGCAACACAGAACAGCCTGTGGTCCAACCAAAAGAGAGAAACCGGCCAACAACCAGAAATCACTAACTCAAACCCCAGAGTGTAGCCATGACAGACTGGGGTAGCTTTTCTGGAATATAAAACACTGTAACTTTTAATGAATTTGACAGTCATGGATACGCCCTATCCTGCCCCAAACTCCTCCGCAGCACCACTTATTTTGGCTGACTTGATTGAAACTAGCATAAAAACATTAACGGTAGTAAGATTTTGGAGCAACTTCAGATTGAGTTCACTTTTTGATGCTTTTCTGACACTTTTCTGACACTTTTGTTGATCACTGCATTTCTCTCCTCTCCTGGTAATAGCTGATAAGGGAGCCAGCAGCCCCCTGCGACCACCTGTTTTTCAGGGGAAAGTTTAAATGGGATTATGCAAAAAAAAAAAAAAAAAATCCTGTAAGAAAGCTAACATTTATTTTGTTAAATCTATTCAAATTTGGTCAAAGCTAAATAATGTTCTAAAATAAAGAAATAATTGTCATTGCTCACCTCCCCAAATTCTCACAATCAGTGGTGACTCAATGGTCACATGTACAAGTTAGGAACATGAGCACTGAGGTGACAGATAATGTAATTTCCTTATTTTCGGTACCTATGTGGACTATTGGAATTGAGGCAAAGGATCAGATGGGGATTCGGGGGGTAAGTGCAGAAGGGTGCCTGGTGCCCTGCAACCCCCCTGAAGATGTTATGGTTAATATATGTGTATTTATGTGAAATGTTAGTTATTTTACTGCCTTCGGGTGCAATGTTTGTCAGCTACCACAAGATGTCACCTGTCCCTGGTCCCTTGGTTGTAGGGGAAAGTTAAGCAGAGGTGAACTGGCAGCGCTGAGAGAGTTAAAGGGAAGAGGCTGACCCAAAGTAAGGGGGATATGGCAGTAAGAACTTCCTGGTTATAGTCAGATAGGGACACGAGAGAGTGGAGTGTAGAAGCTGCACCTGTTGGACTTATAATGATTTGGAAGTTCAGTGGTTAATTTGGCCAGACCCTCAGGGTCACCCCAGGGAGTCCAGAGCAAGTGGGAAAGAAACTCTTCAGTAGCCGGAGTCAGATGTAGAGCACTGCAGTGCCTGTCTCCAGAAGTAGCCATTCTTGGCTCTGAGAGGACTCCTGGGAAGTGACTGACTCCAAAAGGATCAGTCTTGGTGAGAAGTAACATAGGCCTGGGCGACCGGGTCGGCATGTAGACAGTGGTGAAGGTACCCTGACTGGTGGTAAAACGAATCCCTGTGGGAGGTGGTGTGGATAGAGCCATGTTATACTCCTTGATTTTATTGCATGCCACCATAGTGTTCCTGAGAGAGATGGACAGTCCTAGAGTAACCTCAGTAACGTAAATGAAGGAGCAGTCTGCAGCAAAATGTGAAAAGAAACTAAACTGTAGCCATCCTGTAATGTTGAAGCTTTGTGCCCGCAGTGAATGTGACGCGAGAACACTGTGTGAGTTCTCTAGTAAAGAAATGTTGAATGCTATACTGGACTTTGTATCTGAATTAACCCTGGAGAAATGGGGTCTTATGCAAGCGTCACATGGGACGATAAATCGGGCGATCGCATCCACCCCCGTCGTTTGTGCGTCACGGGCAATTAGTTGCCCGTGGCGCACAAAGTTGTTAACCCCCTGTCACACGTACTTACCTCCCAGGCAACATCGCTGTGGGCGGCGAACATCCTCTTCCTGAAGGGGGAGGGACGTTTGGCGTCACAGCGACGTCACACGGCAGCCGGCCAATAGAAGCGGAGGGGCGGAGATGAGCGGGACATAAACATCCCGCCCACCTCCTTCCTTCTGCATCACCTGAGCAGCTGAGT
Organism: Anomaloglossus baeobatrachus; assembly: GCF_048569485.1. Classification (NCBI taxonomy): domain Eukaryota; kingdom Metazoa; phylum Chordata; class Amphibia; order Anura; family Aromobatidae; genus Anomaloglossus; species Anomaloglossus baeobatrachus. The sequence goes on from NC_134353.1 coordinate 92,393,931, forward strand.
AAGCTGTATTCGTTGCTCCCGGCGTGTCATACGGAGCGATGTGTGCTGCCACGGGAGCGACAAACAACCGGAGCACAGAAGGAGGGACGATATTATGAAAATGAACGATGTGTCAACGATGAACGAGAAGGTGAGTATTTCTGCTCTTTCATAGGTGTCACACGGTACGATATCTCTGACGATGCCGGATGTGCGTCAATAACGACGTGACCCCGACGACATATCGCCAGATATATCGTACCGTGTGACGCCCGCATTAGTGTCTCTAGTTGGACTGCGGAAGTGGCCGGGGTGCAGCCCAGAAGAGGAGCACTGCCTGGAAGTAGGTTGCCCATGACTGCGGCCCCCTGCCACCCTCACATAAGCAATGTTTGTTTGTTTTTTAATTTAGAACATTACCTTCCCAGATTTTATAAACTCATGAGAAACTTCTTTAAGAATATATAGATACAATGTCTACTTCAGGAAGATAAATGTACTGCGTTTTTATAAGGACAGACCCTTCAGGAAACATAGCTATTCTTTTCTGAATGGTCTTTTTTTGCCTATATTGGTCATTTCCTTAATGCTCTTTTGATGTTTCATTTTTATCAAGCTTTCTTGCAGCGTTTTTGTGCTGTCTTTTGTATTGCCATTTTCTGGAAAATTTTCACTTCATTTAAAAATTAAAAAATCACTAGCGGATTTTCATGCAGAAAAGACAGGAAATCACTCAAAAAGGACATCTTTATAGTCTTCCTATTGCCTTGCATTGAAAAGTACAGAACGGTGTCAGAGTAGCAAATGCCTGAAGAATGGTTGGCTAACTTGTTTTAACCAACCACTGCAGTATTTTATTTTTTTATTTCACCTCCGAAGTAGTATCACCAATGCATGTTTCCTGCCCCAAATGATATACTAATGTGACGCCCTGGCAAAACCAGGTAGTCACAGATAGGCCCCCACACAACACCATCCCTCACTTAGGAAACACACAGCTGACCTGAAACCCTAGTCACCCCCCCTTAGGGAAAGATAGACACACCAGTGGGCGGGACCAGGCGGTTGGACTCCAAGGGGTCTAGACAGCCCGGGGCGGGAATACAAGCAGTTAAGCTTCAGTTCAATTTGTAGTTCAAGTTGAGAGGAGTGTGGGCTGGAGCTAGGTGTAGCTCCAGCAGAGGAGGTTCAAGTTGAACGGTACCAGGGTAGGAACCCTGGTGCCTTTGGCTAGGAGGCAGACGGTGGTCTCCATCAGCAGGAGACGGGAAGACGGCTCGGCAGAATTGAGGTGGACCGGGACAGGGTTGTAGCCTACCGATACCGACACGGGGAACCGACCCGGAAATCGGAGCACAAAGGGGGGCACTCGGACCCTGAAGCCAGGACCGGAAACCAGCGGCCTGGTTAATTAACCGATTGAGGTCAGGACTAAAAGGTCCTGTCCCACCCAAAGTCCCTCATAGAAGACAACAGCCCACCGGTAGGGATAGGAGGTGACCGCCAGGGCCCATAGATCCCACGGGCCCGCGTCTGCGGGCACGGCTCCTTAGGCCACATCCAGCCGGGAGCGGACTCCTGAGTTCCAGACTAGGAAGTCCACCTTACACAAAATCAGTGCAGACGAAAAGGATAGAGACCACCAGCCCGGGTGGGGGATCCGAATGCAACCGGCGCCGCCCACCAGCACCTTGGTTTACCAGAGACTCGTGTGATTTATCGACTATGAGTAATCAAACATCCCCTTGCCGTCGCTATACCCTGCACAAAGACACTGGGTCCCGGGGCAACCATCCCTGCCCATGGAGGGGTTAACATCTTGCTGCCACTACATCACCCCCGGGTGCCCCATAACAGCAGCGGTGGGGTCCCAACTCACCACACACCGTGGGTGGCGTCACAAACTTAATAAGGGCTAGCCCGTACATCTACGTCCCCCTTTTTATTCGGCGTATCCATGAAACCCCCGGGGCCGGAGACCCTCGAGCCACCACCCTTGAAGGCCCGGATATGAGCAGCGCCGGCTGCTGGCACGGGGACGGCACACTAACCACCCACCATCTTCTGCTTTTCCTGGCGCTTCTCTGGTCCAGCTCAGCTATCTTGTGACCGCATCTCCAGACATACTGGAATTTAGAGATAATGGTCACAGGCTCCAAGTGTAAAGGCCGCTTTACACGCTATAACATCGCTAAAGCGATGTCGTTGGGGTGACGGAATTTGTGACGCACATCCGGCCGCGTTAGCGATGTCATTCTGTGTGACACCTATGAGCGATTTTGAATCGTCGCAAAAACGTGCAAAATCGCTAATCGGTGACATGCCCCCCATTCCCAATTATCGTTGCTGCTGCAGGTATGATGTTGTTCGTCGTTCCTGCGGCAACACACATCGCTATGTGTAACACCGCAGGAACGAGGAACCTCACCTTACCTGCGGCCGCCCGCAATGAGGAAGGAAGAAGGTGGGCGGGATGTTACGTCCCGCTCATCTCCGCCCCTCCACTTTGATTGGGTGGCCACTTAGTGACGTTGCTGTGATGCCGAACGAACTGCCCCCTTAGAAAGGAGGCGGTTCGCCGGTCACAGCGACGTCACTAGGCAGGTAAGTCCATGTGACGAGTCCACGCGATTTTGTGCGCCACGGGTAGCGATTTGCCCGTGACGCACAAATGATGGGGGCGGGTACATACGCTAGCGATCTCGCTAGCGAGATCGCAGCGTGTAAAGCGGCCTTAAGGCCTTAAGTCTATAAGAACCTTGTTCTGGTCTTGTTATGGCTCTCAGAAATGTACATTGAGAAGTGACCTCTGGCTTGTGAGTAAATAATGGAGCGATCCGGCAGATCACAACCAACAGAAGATGACCGGAGCGGCACCAAGAATAGAAGAAGATAAGTATTTTACTACAGACAGGAGACATACATTAGTGACACCACTATGGTGGTGAAATAAAAAAAATTGCTGGAGTGGTGCTTTTGTGTCGCCCTGGGCAAGCCAGGGGTCACAGGTCACAACACCACCACACCCCACATCCCAGGTAGGCACACCTAAGCTGAACCAAAAATCCTTGTTGCCTTCCTCCAGGAGTCTGATGATGCACACCAGGGGGTGGGCCAGGCGGTTGGCTCCGCCCACCAAGGAGCTCACAGCTCTGGAGGCAGGAAGTGTCAGGCAGATGAGCCCAGGGTGAGCCTGTGTCAACAGCAGATTAGCCCAGGGAGGGCAAGTGTAAACAACCAAGTGAGAGTAAAGAGAGAGAAGTGGTAAAGGAGGAAAGCAAGTGAGGTGACAAGAAGGAAGGAAAGCCTGAAGGGTCCAGCTTTGTGTAGGGCCAGAACAGCAAGGTCAGCGACGGCGGTGACTGTCCGGAGGGGGACCGTTTGGAAGTTCCTGGAAGGACCCCGTTGGCTGTGTGCCCGGTGGTCTGGAGCAGTGTTCCGAAGGACAGTCAGCACCAGGGCAGGGGCCTCTCGGACCCCGGCAAGGCTAGGAGTCGCCAAATTTGCCGAATCCGTCAGTGAAGGGGACGTAGATTCCCCCAACAACCAAGTCCCGATTGAAGGCAACAGTCCAACCTGTACAACAGAGGCACCGCCACCGCCAGGCCACCAGTCTCTGAGGGCCAGCGCCTGCGGGCAAAGTGTAGTGCTCCTCCGGCCCAGCTTGAAGCCGGGGAGCGGGTTACCGGTGGGGACCCATCGCAACCATCCGTACATACAGGTGCAGGGAAGAGAGGCATCACCGTCACCTACCGGGGAAGCAAAGCAGCCGTCTGTGGGACCGTCCTACCAGCCGTTTGGTTTACCGTACAAACTGTGTCCAAGTCTCAGGCTGAGTGAGTACCATAGTGCCGCAAGGCACAGCGCTGCCCCCGCGTCCCTGCGCCCACCAGGCCCCGCACCTCACAAGCCATCACCGGGCCCCGGGATCACCAACCCCTACCCACGGAGGGCCAACACAACACCTGGCTGCTCCACATCACCATCCCCGGGATCCCCGTAATAAGCAGCGGTGGTGCTACCAATCACCACAACCGTGGGTGGCGTCACGGACATTATCCCAACACCCCAAACAACCCCCCTTTCACTCACGGGCGAGGAGCGCCGCTCGAAGAAACCCCCGGGATCCGGCCTACGGCTCGAGCCACCACTGAGCTGCCGGACCCGAGCAGAAGGGGTGAGCGCGGTGTGCTGACACCCTCCTCCCCGCCCGCGACACTTTAACTTCCTGGCGTTTTTGGAAAAATTAAGCAGTTAGGCTAGGCTCAAAGGACTTCACTGATGAACAACAAACCATTTTGACTTAGAAATGCATATGTTCATTCTTTGAAATATTTAATTGGTGCTATTTCAGGTGGTTTTCAGAGAGGAATCTGCCTTAAAAAAGCATGGGCGCCGGTCTTGGTGAGGGAGGGTGTTGGACCAAATACTCCTGATTCCTTAAGAGGTGAGGTGTGTATCAAATGTCCTGACAGGAATCCTACTCCAGCCTCTGCTGTAAGATTTGTGGCATGGAGAATGTTACCGCCTGTCATAAAATTTGACGTCGCCACAACCCATGAAGGGGGTGACAGGAGCTAGATAGAGGGGTAGGTTGAGGAGTAGTTTGCATGGTTCACCACTAGAGGGCACAGGTTCCCCCTAGAAAGAGGGGGAAGGGAGAGTTTAGGACAGTGGGGAGGGCACTAGTTGGAGAGGGAAGGAAGGAGAAGAGGGAGTATTGAGGCAGACAAGGAAGCAGGAGGCTGCAGAGCAACACGGAATGGCGAGAGTAGGGTCCTGAAGGAGAGAAGGTCGCACTGTCGTTTGAGGACTGGCAAGGAGTGAAGTTGCTGAGGTTCCCCAGGAAGAGGGAGGTCAGCATGGCCAGAGCACCCGTATTCACAGGGAGAGAGACCGATGGAAAGCCGGAATAGTAAAAGTAGCAAGGAAACTGGTGTGCTTGGAGAAGAAAAGGTGCCCTGCCTTAGAAAGGGACGATATGTGCAAATAGAATAAGGCAAAGAGATTTAAAGAGTAATTGGAGTTTGCCTCTCTGCTGCTGAGAGTGAATGTGAAGACAGAGATGAAAGTCAGCATACCACTACCACCCCCACAGTCTTATTCCCCTTCCATGAAGCGGGCCAACCGGAGGTAACACGACTACTACCCCCAGCCTCGGTGTGGCCTCGGCTGGTTCCTTCATTGCCACCAGCAGTCTCCTTTCTTTGTGTAACTTCGGAGTGCGCAAACAAAGCAACATTTCCAAACTTTGTTCACCAGAAATCTTGGGAAAAATCTTTGACTAATCACCCCCATGCTATATATATGTCATTCAGATAGTATCCTGCACCAAGTTAAGGCCAATTTCATGTTAGTCCATGTTCACATGGAATTTGTTTTTTTATTATTATTACTTTATTATTACATTTATTATTATAGCACCATTTATTCCATGGCACTTTGCATGTGGAAAAAGGGCATACATAGGCAATTACAATAACCATAAACAATACAAGACACAGATGAGAGGACCCTGTCCTCATGGGTTCACAGTCTACAAGGGATGGGTGAGGATACAGTAGGTGAGGGGTTTTCTGAGAATTTTTCTTCAAAATTCACATCTTAAACTATCTAAAAAAATCTTTGATTTGGATTCTGAAGTGGATTGACTTTTAAATTCTCCTAAGACCACTAGATGATTAACTCATATTTTGGTTTGATTATCGTTCTCAGCAGCGCATCATCATGTGTAAACAGCCTATATGCACCAAGCGATGTGTGACGAGTCATTAGTGCACTTCTGAAGCACGGTTTATATGAAAACAGGCTACCGGTGACCCGCAATCACGTCTAACTGTGCTCTGCAAAGTCGTCATCTGCTCTCTATTTCCACTGTTGACCAGTATGTAAAACTTGATCAAGGAGAGGATGGATTGGCAGTCAGCTAAATCATCATTGGAGAAGGGGTGCAATTGCTTTTTAGCTACTTTGTGCAGTTTGTTGGAGATTGTGTTTGAGCGGCTGAGAATGCTGGAGGGCACAATTGTATGAACATGCTGCCATGGGAGGTAGTGAGCTCTCCATCAATGGAAATCTTCAAGCAGAAGATGTATAAACATATAGCTGGGATGATTTAGGAAGTTTGACACGATGGCCCTTGAGAGCCCTTTCAACTCTACCATTCTATGAGATATATAAATATTAAGTACTCAGTTGTTTCACGAATACCCAGCAGATCCAAATGTGGATGTTATAAAGGAAATCAGGCATGGTTTCTTTGAGAAGGTTGACTGTCCATCTGTCACTGCATTTTGCATTTGGAATGCTTTTATCACGGCTCCGCTGTGCAGAGCATTTTGCATATGAAAATGCTCTGCTATGTGTCTTGTGCACTTGCTTACAAGTTGTCTTTGGTCTATGGTCCACGCTGGTTTTGGGAGGTGCCTTCACAGATGCGCCTCATTCTTGGTGATTGCTCTGTTTCTTTACTGGGTTTGCTCTGTCTGAACTTCACCAGTCGTACTTCCTGTTAGCTCAGTGGGCTCTTGGCTCCTGTCTGGTGTAAGTGTTATGATCATGGCTTCTGATCTCGGACCTCCTCCTGACCACGTCTCTGTCTGCTTCCTGAACCTTGTATGTTACCTCCCGGCTTCTGACCTTGGACCTCTTCCTGACTTCGTCTCTGTCTGCTCCCTGACCCTTATATGTTACCTCTCGGCATTTGACCTCGGACCTCTTCCTGACCACGTCTCTGTCAGCTCCCTGAACTTTATATGTTACCTCCTGGCTTATGATCCCGGCTTGTCTGACTACCCTTCTATTCATACTGCTTGTAGTGTGTAGCTACCATCACACCATCCAACAGATAAAATGTTAAACATTAATGATTGGTGAAGCCCTGCAAGATACCAGAAGGGTTTGTCCTACCCCAATCAGGACAATCCCCATTAATAGCAACTCTCTCCCCCTATAAGCCCAGCAGTTGGGACGTGAAATCAAGATCAATTTGAGAAATATTTGACGAAGTTTTCCAATTTCTATTCCATTGTATAAAAGTATACACCCCTTTATGGTTTCATATGATAATTATCTATAGCAGAAACATTTTCTGGCTGTACATGTAGCATCCAATTCATTACATGGAAACATCATTAAATATTTATCCTGTGTTTACACTGCACGCCGTTTTCTTCCATGTATACTTTTACCATGATGAGACATAAATATTTTCTTCTAATTACATCTCGACAAACTACAAGATTTTGCAATTAAAATCCTAATGTGATCTTTAATACAAGGTGACAGCCGGTATCAGGTTTTAACGGAGGGCGAGTGCGACGGCAAGCGTTCTATTTCTGGAAAAAGTAATAAGACCATCCTTTATCAAGTGCAGCAATCTCAGTGTTATCTTGAAATTACAAGGCGTACTGTATGCTCGATGCAGCACTATGGTACAGGGAGGTCCTCACGTCACCAGATGTACAGCCCGAAAAACTTAGCCAGTGATTTATTCACTTAGCTGTTAGATTTTTTTTCTTTATAGTTTTTTTTAGATACATCTAGAAGGGTTTAGTTTGTTAATAAACTGGACTTTATATTGGGTTTGTAATTTACCCCTTAAACTGGACTGCAGAAAACACAAGTCATGTAACTCAGGATTCCATTAACCATGACAAACTCAGCTCTTCTACATCTTAGCAGGCTTGACGAAAGCGACTAAATCATTTAAGTATTGGGATAATGGAGTATATTATTGTCTAATGCTAAATGACAAACTTAATTCTTCTTCATCTTAGCAGGCTTGACGAAAGCAACTAAATCATTTCAGTATTGGGGTAATGGAGTATATTATTGTCTAATGCTAAATGACAAACTCAACTCTTCTACATCTTAGCAGGCTTGACGAAAGCGACCAAATCATTTCACTATTTGGATAATGGAGTGTAGTATCGTCTGAATGCTAAATTACAAACTCAGCTCTGCTACATTGATATAAATTGAGCATATAATAAGGCTAAGGTCGTGCAGATTTTCGCAGGACTGTAAGCTCACTAAACACAAGAGTCACACATAAGACTATAGGACAAACTCAGCTCTGCTGCATCTGTATATATATATAATAAATGATACAAATTGGCACTACGCGGTAATTTAGCCATGTACGCGGTTTGCATGATTCCAAGCTAATTAACAAAGTCAACATACAAGACATTTGCAATGCAATACAAGTCTCAATTAACATTAGCAATTATCTGTAGCTTGGCAAAGTACCCAAATCCTTGGCGCATGTTTTACCAACAGCTAAGTAATTATTTATCAGTCATAGTAATGTTCTAAAACTTGCAAAATGCTAAATAATTATATTACATTACATCTAAAATTACAAATGTAACATCAGAAGAAGAAGAAGAAGAAGAAGAAGAAAAGGAGGAAGATGTGAATGAAAAGGAAGAATAGAAAGAGGAAGAAGAAGAAAATGAAGAAGATGAGGAAGAAGAAGAGAAAAAGGAAGAAGAAGAATTAGAAGAGGAAGATGAGGATAAAAAGAAAGAAGAAGAGAAAGGGAGAAGAGAAAAAGGAAAAAGATAAGGAGGAAGAGGAAGAAAAAGAAGAAAAGGAAGAAGATGAGGAAAAAGAAGAAAAAGAAGAAACGGAAGAAAATGATGAAGAAGGCTAAGAAGCAGAAAAAGAAATGGAAGAAGAGGAAGAAAATGTGGAAGAGGAGGAAGAAAAAAATAAGTAGAGGAAGAAGTGGTCATCGTGACTTTACCTTCTGAGAAATCAATGAGCCCCAACAGATGTAGAAGCTTTAGCGATGCACAGATTATCATTACAATCCCCACCGTCTGTAGTCCCTCTGACTCCCACTCTGCCGATATCATCCTTGGAATTGACAAATCATTCCTGTTTCAAACTTTACAGCAGACGGGGAAGGAATGGAGAGCGGCATTCATGGATGAGGAGAGAGGACGCAGCCTTTTTCCTGCCTCTGGAAAGGACCAGGCTGACTGAATCAAAATGTGGAATATCTCTGCATTTCATGCTTCCCAGTGTGCGATTGTGTTAGGAGTGAGTCTCCTTGAGAGGCTGAGGTGGACCACCACCGGCTCTGAGCTTTGACATCATTACTTGCAGCTTATTCTGCTAGTGAAGAGGTGTTGCTGGATCCTCCACTTCACAATTCATCCCCTTTCATATTAGGAACAACGCCTGGAAACTTTTAGGATGAGCACGCGGTGTTGTGAGCGCAGCTGATTTCAATGCCTCATTGCTTATTCCACAATTAACACTGTGTGCTCCAAACCGGCACAGAGCATCACAATAACATCTCACATCAGCCAGTGTTAACAGGGACTGACAACTGCTGAATTAGCAAATGTTCTGGATTATTAAGAGCATAAAAACTTCATTGTCAACAAAACGTTAAAATAACCTACATCTAGCTCACTGATTGACGGTGACTTCCCACGTGCTGTCAGTTTTTATGACAAAACTAAGAGTGTAAGAGAGAAGTGTGGCGCCCCTGACCTGGTCAGGCACCACTGAGTACTGCACCCATGCTGGGGCAGTACTTTCAGGTAATCTAGAGGCTGGAATAGATTCTGTACGCACAGACACATAGCAACCAGGTCTCCCACACCTTAGAGGGGACCCTTGGGCAGACCCAAGAGGGGGCTTGCCTCCACATCTCAGCTAGTGGTGTAGGGGAGGGGCTGGAAGCTAAGGTGGCAGTGGCTGTCAGGAAAGTAGGAGGAGATAGCCAGTCTGGTAGCAGAAGTGAGAAGCGCAAAGGTGGCCGAAGGAGAGAGACGTGCGCAGACACGCTAGTCAGACCCTGCATGTGTAGTAGCCGTTAGTGGGGGAGAACGGTTACCAGCAAGTCAGTCAGAAAGACGCTGAGGAAGTCAGGTGGTCTAGTACGGACACTCCTGGTGACTAGGCACGCACAGGGAACAGGTCCCTAGAGTAGACATCCATTTACTGATCTGCTAAACCTGCCGGTGAGGGGAACCACAAGTCTCACACCAACCAACTAGAGTCCGAGCCTCAGCAGCAACGAGGGGGCCCATAAGGAGGATCAAGCCTGTAGCCATCTTCCTTAGTCCACGCTGCCGGCAAACGGGCCAAAAAGGGGAGAAAAGGCAGCAGCGATTTCCCTGGATGAATCCCACGGTACTTCAAGTCAGGAGTTATCCGAAACAAGAAGTGCTAGGAAGGCGAGTTAACGGTTACCCATAGACCACCTGGTTCATCTCAGCATCGCCCGGGTCCCTCACAGAACAACTGAAAGTTAGTAAACAAGTTGAAAGACATCTTGGACTGAGACTGAGTTATTCTGGAACCTGTTGTTCTACACACCCGAGCCCCTGGAGCCAGCCTCACTCACGGGAGGCCATAACACCAGACTGCAGACCCCATCCGCCCCAGAAGCTCGTTAAACCTGCAGTGGTGGTCACCCATAACCCTGACCACAAACCGTGAGTGGCGTCACGACTCCCATGTAAATAAACCTGACATACCTGTTGCCAGAAATACCAAAAAGTGGAGACCCTGTGGCGTCTCTGAAGGTGGAGTGAAGTCAATGAGGCGACCGCTGCAGGTGGGTGACAAAGAAGTAGAAGATTTTCTGTACGATTCCCTTCCTTTACTAATCACCCTTCAAGATCTGTATTAGATCAACTCCACTGAAATTAGAGTATTCAGAGGAATCTCACAGCCATCTCTGCTCATTTTACTGGTTTACTGGAGATTGCAGATTATTGTGAAGTTCTGCGCCAGAAATAAGCTACGATTATCAGTTTCTGGACTATCATATATTATACACTATCTGTAGCACCCGGCATTGCCTGGGATAGTAACTGTCTCTCCTACTCTCCCATTCTCTCACTCTCCCTCTCTGACTGTCTGTCTCTCTGTCTGTCTCTTTTTCTCTCTGACTCTTTATCTCTGTCTGTCTCTCTGTCTATCCATCTCTGTCTGTTTCTCTGTCTGTCTATCTCTCTATCCAGCTCTGTGTCTCTGTCTGTCTCTCTCCCTGTCTCTTTCTCTGTCTCTCTCACTCCATCTCTGTCTGTCTGTCTTTCTCTGTCTCTCTATTTCTCTCACTGTCTCTGTCTGTCTGCCTCTCTCTGTCTCTTTCAATCTGTCTGTCTCACTCTGTCTGTTTGTCTGTCTGAGTCTGTCTCTGTTTCTCTCTCTGTCTGTATGTGTCTGTCTGTCTCTGTTTCTCTCTGTCTGTCTGTGTCTGTCTCTCTGTCTGTCTGTTTCTCTCTGTCTGTCTCTCTTTCTCTCTCTGTCTGTTTCTCTCTGTCTCTCTCTCTCTCTGTCTCTTTCAGTCTGTCTGTCTCTCTCTGTGTTTGTCTGTCTGCATCTCCACCAAAATCATATTACCTCACACATAAGCTTCTTATACTAAGAATGTCCTTCGTTGCCTATAGCAACTAATCACAGTGCCTATTAATGATCTGTAGCTCCCAGCTCCATTGACTTTAATGTAAGCAGGTTTTTTGGTGAATAACTGTAAAGTGCTGGGTTATATTTTCCCTTCAAAACATAGTTTATGAGGTTCACTAAGGGGTACTTTGCACGTTGCGACATCGCTACTGTGATCTTGTCGGGGTCAAATCGAAAGTGACGCACATCCGGCGCCGGTAACAACGTTGCAACGTGTAAAGCCTAGAAGCACCGATAAACGATCACAAAAGCATCGAAAATTGGTGATCTGTGTAGTATCGGTCATTTCCATAATTTCGCTGCAGCAACAGGTACGATGTTGTTCCTTGTTCCTGCGGCAGCACACATCGCTGTGTATGAAGCCGCAGGAGCGAGGAACATCTCCTTACCTGCGTCCCGCCTGCAATGAGGAAGAAAGGAGGTGGGCGGGATGTTTACGTACCGCTCATCTCCTCCCCTCCGCTTCTATTGGCCGCCTGCCGTGTGACGTCGCTGTGACGCCACACGACCCGCCCCCTTAGGAAGGAGGCGGGTCGCCGGCCTTGAGCAACGTCGCAGGGCAGGTAAGTGCGTGTGAAGCTGCCGTAGTGATAATGTTTGCTACGGCAGCTATCCCAAGATATCGCATGTGCGACGGGGGCTATCGCGCATCGGCTAGCGATGTCGCAGCGTGCAAAGTACCCCTAAGTCAAATGAGGCGGCTGTGCAAAATTTCATGATTGTAAATGCAACAGTGCAGATTCCTTTAGCCAACATACACACACACACACACACACACACACAATATTACATGAAGTCACTGATGATAACACATAATGATGAGTCTGACAAGCTCATCTCCATAGGAAATGAAAGGTGTATGAAAACCAGAGATGAAAAGACAAATCTGAAGAAGAATTCTCTTTAACTGTCTTTCCATCAGAATCCATTTGAAAAATCGATGTGATTGCTACCAGAACCCCACCGAGGGGATTTTCTGCATCACTTTGTGAGGAATTTATCAAGACTTGCCTTTTATACATCAGTTTTGATCAAAAGTCGACTGGATAACATGTGACCAATTTATTAGGCTGATGCAACAGGGTCAGTAGAAGGACTCCGGTCATGGGATCGATTACATTTCTGATATCTTTAATGCATGTTTTACTGTAAGCTATATATCGGGCAGCACTAGGCATTTGCTAAGGTCTACATGCAATGCAAGGGTAGTGATGGGATGATTGGGCTGCAGACCAGAAAACACAGTATGCCAGACACACTTTGCACTAGCCATTATGCAACTGTACACCTTAAAGGGCCAGAGAACTTTTCACCCGCCCTCCGGTCTTGGAGGAGGAACTTTGGCTGAGCCCTTCCCAGGTGACAATAGAGGGGTGGCTGGTGGATGGGCACACAGGTCACATTCAGATCAAAAGCACCAAAACCAGCAAGGTAAGTAATAACCACTATACATGTATTAGGGGAATCTGGGGACAAAGCAAAGACCGAAAAGATCAGCGCATAGAACAAATTTGCAGAAACACAACTACTAACCTTCCTACCCAGGCGCAAGTGAAAATAATCATCACTGACCAGAAGAGATGGCGGATTTATATATCCCTCTCCTGGATCAGCTGACATTGCTGAGGTAACTCCCAGTCTCCACCTGCAACCCAGAGTGGTAAAGAGGGGTGTGAGGAAGAATAACTGGAAGGAACCTCCCACCACCTTGGTGACCAAGGCAACATGGCGTCCCATATCCTTTAACAGCAGCTGACACTAAAGGACCCGGCGTCTCGAGACCTCTGAATTGCAGAATCGCTGGGAGTGATGACACCCCGCTTCCCAGCAATACCACAACCTGAAGTAAGGCGGGCTTTGCACACTACGACATCGCAGGCCGATGCTGCGATGCCGAGTGCGATAGTCCCCGCCCCCGTCGCAGCAGCGATATGTGGTGATAGCTGGCGTAGCGAAAGTTATCGCTACGCCAGCTTCACACACACACTCACCTGCCATGCAACGTCCCTGTGGCCGGCGACCCGCCTCCTTGTTAAGGGGGCGGGTCGTGCGGCGTCACTGCGACGTCACACGGCAGGCGGCCAATCAGAGCGGAGGGGCGGAGATGAGCAGGATGTAAACATCCTGCCCACCTCCTTCCTTCCGCATATCCTACGGAAGCCGCAGTGAGGCCGGTAGGAGACGTTCCTCGCTCCTGCGACTTCACACACAGCGATGTGTGCTGCCGCAGGAGCGAGGAACAACATCGGACCATTGCGTCAGCGTAATTATGAATTACGCCGACGCTGTACCGATGATACGATTACGACGCTTTTGCGCTCGTTAATCGTATCATCCAGCCTTTACACACTGCGATGTCGCATGCGATGCCGGAAGTGCGTCATTTTCAATTTGACCCCACCGACATCGCACCTGCGATGTCGCAGTGTGCAAAGTGCCCCTAAGTCTTTTAGAGCACAAAACATGGCAAAAGTGAGCACCTGTGTGACGCCCTGGACCCCAGGGGTCACAGGTAACAACACCTACCACATTACACACACCCCCATCCCTTGTGAGGACACATCAGTCACCCGAAAGGAAGACCTGATGCCTTCCTCAGGGCCAGTAGGGAACACCAGGTGGGCGGAGTCAGGCAGAAAGGCATGCCCACCGAGGAGACTAGTGTCCTGAGGCAGGAAATACAAACAGTTGAGTTTGGAGTAAAGTTCTAGTCAGAGAGTTGACAGGAGGTGTAGAGGAGCAGAGCTGTCGGGCAGCCGGGTTGGAGCCTGGGATCCCTGTAACGTCAGGCAGGGAGACGGTGGTGGCCACCTGCAGGAGTACCGGTACAGCAACCGGCGGAACCGTAGGGACCGGGCCAGGGTTGGAGCCCGCCGGCCCTGAACCGGGGAGTCAACCGTTTACCGGAGCACCAGAAACTGGGTACTCAGACCCCGTCCTAGCTTAGAAGCCACTGAGTTTAGGCAAATTAACTGATTGCAGTCTGGACCTCAAGGGTTCATCCTCACCCAAAGTCCCGAAAGAAGGCAAAAGCCCACCGATACCGGGTGAGAGCCACCGCCAAGGGCCAAACATCCGATGGGCCAGCGCCTGCGGGCAACTGAGGGCTCCTCCGGCAGCTAAACGCCGGGGAGCGGGCTAACACTGTCCAGGCAGGGGAGCCAACAGTCAAACAAGAGGTGCAAGGGAAAGGGGCCACCATCAGCCTCACAAGGGACACAAGCAGCCGGCTGCGGGACCTGACCAGACCTGAACTTTGCTTTACCATTGACTCTGAGTGTGAATTAATCGTGAGTACACCAGTGCCATCCGGGCACGGCACCCTGCACCCCGACAACAACACCGTCGCCAGTTCCTCACCGGGCCCCGGGACACATCGCCCCTACCCACGGAGGGGCTAACATCTAGGCTGCGGCCGCAACACCGATCCCGGACGAGCCCCCCCTTCACTCCAGCCGCATCGGTGGTGCATCCCGTCACCACGACCCATGGGTGGCGTTACGACCCGTGCGACGACAAAGCGGCCTCCGGCTGCTAACCTCGTCCCACACCACCACCCCACTGCCTCCCCTTAACAGAGCAACGTGGCCCCCGGTCTAGAGGCGCTCGTGCCACTGACAACCCGAGCCCGGACCTTGAGCACCTGCACTAGCTCCGCCCTCCGGAGGCGACACCTTACCCTTCATAGCCAGTCAGGGGCAATAGGTGACCTGACAGAGAGCCTTAGTATGCCCAGGGACTTGCTTGGGTGTAGAGGTATGAGAAGGATTAACCCCCCCTGACCACCAGAGACCCGCTATGATGGCCCACCATCATGGAAACTGCCAGACCTAACACCACATGCTTTCCTGAAAAGTATAATAGCTGGCATAAAAATACGCAAGTGTTGAAAAACTGTATGTGGTGCAAAAATTTGTGGCCTCTGTTCTCCAGTTTTTTCCTGAAAACTAAATAATGAATTACTCACATGATTGTTAGGCTAGGTTCTCACGTTATGACAAAGGTGCACCTGTAATGATGCTAAAAACCCCACCAATATGCATCTACTGTAGGTTGGTTCGCAGAAAAACATCAGCTAAAAGCACTTTCACTGTTACGGTAAATTCTAACACTTTTGAGTTTATTACAAAAAGTTCTGCAACTTAAGACCTGTGCTCAATGATTGAGGGGAGCTCCAACAATGTAGAGTCACTATGGATAAATGTACATGGGGAGGGGAATAATGGAAAGCTTCTAATTGGAGTTTGCTATAAGCCTCCTAACATACCTGAACAGGTAGATGGTGAAATGTTACAACAAATTGAAAAGGCAGCTAATAATAATAATTGGGTCCTTATTATGCGGGATTTCAACTATACATTCTGTGGGACACAGAATCTTCTGGTTGTGCTAAAAGCTGTAAGTTCTTATCTACAATTCAAGACAATTTCCTCTCTCAGATGGTAGATGAACCAATAAGGGAGATAATTTCCTGGATCTGGACCTAATAGACCAGATATAATTTCAGATGGACAGGTCTGGAAGCACTTGGGATGCAGCAACCATAGTATGGTACGTTTCAATGTAATATTCAATAGAACATTTCAAAGGGGAAATGCTAATGTCGCGGGCGGAGGAGGGGACGCTGCGCTCTCCCACTGCTCGGGTCCGGCTGCTGTTGCTGCTGCTCGGCGGTGGCTCGAGCGGTGGGCCGGATCCCGGGGACTTGAGCGGCGTTCCTCGCCCGTGAGTGAAAAGGGGAATGGCTTTGGGGATGTATTGTCCGTGACGCCACCCACGGTTGTGGTGAAGTTGGTGACACCACCGCTGCTCTGGACGGGGATCCCGGGAGCAATGACAGGGAGAAGCTTTGATGTTAGTTCTCCCCTCCATGGGTAGGGGGTTTGGTTGTCCCGGGGCCCGGTGATGGGGTAGGGATGGATGGCAGGCGGGTTACGGGGCCTGGTGAGGTGCAGGGTCGTGGGGGCAGCGCTGTGCCACACGGCACGGTGGTACTCACTCAGCCAATGATAAGGACACAGTTCTCGGTAAAACACACGGCTGGATGGACGGGTCCCACAGGCGGCTGCGGTGTTGTTTCTCCTGGCAGGTTGATGGTGACTGCCTTTCCCTGCACCTATGTAGTGTAGTGGTTCCAATGGGTTCCCACCGGTAACCCGCTCCCCAGCTTGGGTATGGGCTGAAGGAGCCCCTTTTGCCCGCAGGCTCTGGCCCTGGGAACTTTAGCCTTGGCGGTGACTGTGTTTCCCTCTCTCGGTTGGACTGTTGCCTTCTGTCGGGACTTGGCTGCTGGGAAACCCAGGAGGTTCCCTTCGCTAACGGATTTGGCAAATTCACGGCGACTCCTAGCCTTGCCGGGGTCCGTAAGCCCCTGCCGGATGGTGCTGGCTTCTCTTCGCGTACTGGTCCGGTACTGCCGGGCCACCGCCCGTCCACGGTCCTTACGGTAAACTCCGATAGGCCACTCCTGCAGACGGTCACCACCGTCTGCCAACCTTGCTGTACCGTCCGGGCCACACACCCGGACCAACTTCAGTCTGCTCCTTTGTTACTTCACCTCTCTCCACTTTCACTCTCAAAACTCAACTAAAACTGCTCTCTTTTCCCACCTCCAGGACTGTGTTCTCCTCGGTGGGCATGGCCAACCGCCTGGCCCACCCCCTGGTGTGAACATCAGCCCCTGGAGGAAGGCAACAAGGGTTTTCGTCTGACTTTGGTGTGCCTGACCGGGAGTGTGGGGTGTGTTGTGTTGTTATCTGTGGCCCCTGGCTTGTCCAGGGCACCACACTAAACATCTAGAACTTTAGGAAAGCTGATTTGCCTGATGAAGAGGATGCTATGTGTGACACCCCACGGAGCACAAGTTAGGAGCTAAAGTCCGTACCTTGTATACTCGTCGCCAGGCCAGTGGTTTGTAGAAGTCATGGCCTGACCCGGTTCCGTGGCCCCATAGCGCACAGTAAAAGGGGTTAGCAAGGATTGTTCCTGGAGAGGACATGACCGGTTATAGTGGTGACTGGGGTCCCGGCCTACTCTGCTGCGGACCCTTCCTCCGACCTTTCCCCCTCCAGGAGTGGAACGGATGATGTCGACTATGCCACCTGTGGTGTGCGGCCAGGGATAAGGCCGCCGCTGCAGGGTACCTCGCCGGGGAAGATGTAGGGGTGCAGCCGGGATGATATCACTCCCCACAGGCGGAGCGGCCCCCAGTAGGGAGAACAGGGGACTGGGAATCGCCGGATCACAAGGCGATGACAAACAGAGTCAGAGTTACTGGGTTGCGGGGTTGCAGGTTTATTTACTCACAAGTCTTGGTGTCGCACCCAGGATGCTGGTCTTTACTGTGCTGACTCCGGTCGTTCCCAGGCAGGGCAGAGGTCAAAGTCTGGTAGGGCAGCCTGTGGGCTTTCTCCTCCTGTGCTCTCGTGTGGTGGTTCCCTCCTGGTCTCTAGAGCTCTTGGGTCTCGCTACTCTGCCACCCGTGAAGCTGCGGTAGTTCCAAGGGGGCAACGAAATCCTCCCCTCTGTAACCCTCTTCTCCTCCATGCCACAAAACTACCGGTCCAAGGCTCTCAACTCCTTCCCGGCTGGCCACCTCTCCCATTCCAAGTCTCTTCAGTCTAATGGACCAGAAACCTCATAACTGGCATCTCTCTCAGCTTAGGGGCCCTCTCAGCCATCCACTCGCTCGGTCCCAGGTAAGGAAAGGTGTATGAACCGATCTGGAACTGGTAGTTCCTCTGCTCTGCCTCTCTGAGAGAGCTAGATCTCCCTCAGGGAGCTGGTCACTGGCGTCTACTCTGTCTGGTCTCCCAAGCGTTCTGAGGTAAACTGAAACTAATCTGTCTGTTTTGCAAGTCAATCTTGCACATGCCCCCACCTAAGAAATGTTCCCTCCATCTGTGTGTGTGGCTGTGTGAAGCAGAAACAAAACTTACCAGGCTTTAACCTCATCCTGCCCAGGATGGATTGACATTATAAAATACATAGAAATATATAAAATACAATAGCCCGTAGCAACCAGTCTCAGGGGCGTTACATATGTCCATGAAACGTGTTGCATGAAGTTTGTGAATACCTTTTTTCTGGAAATATCACTTTTTTCCTTTTGAACTTACCTCCTTCATGACTTCCTTTGTGAATGAGTGAAAAAGCAGCAGCCAGTACTTTCAAAACAGATTCCAGAGTTGAGCCTGATTAGCACAATCAGCTCAGGTGAGCCTTTCCATAGACGGATCACAATATTCCCAATCTGATTGACTCACCCAATGTAGCTCCTTTGTTTTTTTTTGTATTCCACTTTCAAGGACCATACTAAGGACCAGGGGGCACTCACTGTGAGTGGAAGAAAAGCGATTCCGGCAGAAAAATAGAAAAGTGTTCTTTACAGCTGGAGCAGCCAGACTGTAGAATGCCCTACTGCAAGAGGTAGTGATGGCAGACACCATGACTGTTTTTAAAAAAGGTCTGGATGATTTCCTCAATACACACAACATTGTTAGTTATAAATGATTTGGGGACAAAGTGTAGAATTGGTGGAGGAAGGTTGAACTAGATGGACCAAGGGCTTTTTTCAACCTATGTAGCAATGTAACTGTCCCAATCATCTGAACCACGTTTAAGTGATTGAAACCAATTTTCAGTTCTAGAAATTGAAGTGTGCCACAACTAAAGTTCAGCTTTGCAAGCACTGCCAATCTGCATGTTGTCATTATTTTTATCTGCATCTGATGTGGAGTAAAGGTGTGAATTTAGCTCCATGAAAAATATATGACCTCAGATGTGAGGGTTAATTAACAAAGATCACTGAGGTCAATGTGACTAAAGACTCATGGATGGAGCAGGAGAACCTTAGGGGAGCTGAGCTCTTCTAATCAGACTTATATAGTGAGCACTGCAAAGGTCCCCTCAGTACCAACATTTAGGACCTCAAGGAGGACCTGTAACTTGCCATGAAAATGTTTTACCTGGTGTATATTACACTGTTCTCCTTAATGCAGTATGATTTTTTGGTACTTCTCCTTTCCATTCCAGCCCCAGTTCTATGTACATAAATTTAGTCTTTTAGTCAACTGGGCATGATTTTTGAAAAGACTCCAAACAGAGAAGAGTTGACAACCATGCCTATTTGGCTAATAAGTCTAGACTGATATACACTGAGTGCACAATTATTAGGCAAATGAGTATTTTGATCACGTGATACTTTTTATACATGCTGTCCTACTCCAAGCTGTATAGGCTTGAGAGCCAACTACCAATTAAGTAAATCAGGTGATGTGCATCTCTGTAATGAGGAGGGGTGCGGTGTCATGACATCAACACCCTATATAAGGTGTGCTTAATTATTAGGCAACTTTCTTTCCTTTGGCAAAATGGGTCAGAAGAGAGATTTAACGGGCTCTGAAAAGTCCAAAATTGTGAGATGTCTTGCAGAGGTATGCAGCTGTATTGAAATTGCCAAACTTTTGAAATAGGATCACCGAACAATCAAGCATTTCATGGCAAATAGCCAACAGGGTCGCAAGAAGCGTGTTGGACAAAAAGGCACAAAATAACTGCCCATTAATTGTGGAAAATCAAGCGTTAAGCTGCCAAGATGCCATTTGCCACCAGTTTGGCCATAATTCAGAGCTGCAACGTTACTGGAGTATGGAAAAGCACAAGGTGTGCCATACTCAAGGACAGAGCCAAGGTAAGGAAGGCTGAAAAACGACCACCATTGAACAAGAAACATAAGATAAAACGTGAAGACTGGGCCAAGAAATATCTTAAGACTCATTTTTCAAAGGTTTTATAGACTGATGAAATGAGAGTGACTCTTGATGGATCAGATGGATGGGCCAGAGGCTGGATCAGTAAAGGGCTGAGAGCTCCACTCCGACTCAGACGCCAGCAAGGTGGAGGTGGGGTACTGGTATGGGCTGGTATCATCAAAGATGAATTTGTGGGACCTTTTCGGGTTGAGGATGGAGTGAAGCTCAACTCCCAGACATACTGCCAGTTTCTGGAAGACAACTTCTTCAAGCAGTGGTACAGGAAGAAGTCGGTATCATTCAAAAAAACCCATGATTTTTATGCAGGACAATGCTCCATCACATGCATCCAACTACTCCACACTGTGGCTAACCAGTAAAGGTCTAATGGATGAAAAAATAATGACATGGCCCCCTTGTTCACCTGATCTGAACCCCATAGAGAACACGTGGTCCCTCATAAAATGTAAGATCTACCGGGAGAGAAAACAGTCCACCTCTCGGAACAGTGTCTGGGAGGCTGTGGTGGCTGCTCAACGCAATGTTGATCGTAAACAGATCAAGCAACTGACAGAATCTATGGATGGTAGGCTGTTGAGTGTCATCATAAAGAAAGGTGGCTATATTGGTCACAAATTTTTTTGGGGTTTTGTTTTTGCATGTCAGAAATGTTTATTTCTAAATTTTGTGAAGTTATATTGGTTTACTTGGTGAAAATAAACAAGTGAGATGGGAATATATTTGGTTTTTATTAAGTTGCCTAATAATTCTGCACAGTAATAGTTACCTGCAAAACAGATATCCTACTAAGATAGCCAAATAAAAAAAAAACACTCCAACTTCCAAACATATTAAACTTTGATATTTATGAGTCTTTTGGTTTGATTGAGAACATAGCTTGTGATCAATAATAAAAAAAATCCTCTAAAATACAACTTGCCTAATATATATATATATATATATATACTGGCGTATAAGACGACTTTTTACCCCCTTAAAATAATGGCTACAGTGGGGGGTCGTCTTATACGCCGGATATACGGGGGGGGGGGTGTGTGTGTATATATATATATGTACACTGCAGCGTCCAGGGGAGGTGGGGGCAGCAGCTCTGGAGCACAGGGGAACGCTGCGGGCTGCAGCCTTTGATCTCCTGCACCCGCTCATATAATATGCACAGCCGCTGTCCATCTCCAATGGTGCTGAAATCGCACGCAGTGAGGGGCTGGGGCAGCGGTGCATATTATATGAGCCTGCGTCCCAGTGTGATCGCACATGCCCACCCCTGTGTTAGATTTGGCCCCCAGGCTGCTGCTCATTCTAAAATAAAAAAGCTTTACTTACCCCTGCAGCGTTTCTCCCCGTGTCCCTGCTTCCACTGTGATCAGGCAGGCAGAGAGCTCAGGCTGCTGTGCCGATCACATGACCGCACTGAACCAGGAAGTGGAAGAACAGAAGCATGGAGCCAGACAGGAGGGAGCTCAGCGCTGGAGGAGATAAGGAAAGAGGGTTTTATTTTACTTTGGCAGCAGCCTAGGGGCCATATCTGACACAGGGGGACTTGTGCGATCTATAGGGGCCATGGGCAGCACTATGGGGGCGATATCTGACACAGGGGGACTTGTGCGATCTATAGGGACCATGGGCAGCACTATGGGGGCGATATCTGACACAGGGGGACTTGTGCGATCTATATAGGGGCCATGGGCAGCACTATGGGGGCGATATCTAACACAGGGGGACTTGTGCGATCTATAGGGGCCATGGGCAGCACTATGGGGGCGATATCTGACACAGGGGGACTTGTGCGATCTATAGGGACCATGGGCAGCACTATGGGGGAGATATCTGACACAGGGGGACTTGTGCGATCTATAGGGACCATGGGCAGCACTATGGGGGAGATATCTAACACAGGGGGACTTGTGCGATCTATATAGGGGCCATGGGCAGCACTATGGGGGCGATATCTGACACAGGGGGACTTGTGCGATCTATATAGGGGCCATGGGCAGCACTATGGGGGCGATATCTAACACAGGGGGACTTGTGCGATCTATAGGGACCATGGGCAGCACTATGGGGGCGATATCTAACACAGGGGGACTTGTGCGATCTATAGGGACCATGGGCAGCACTATGGGGGAGATATCTAACACAGGGGGACTTGTGCGATCTATATAGGGGCCATGGGCAGCACTATGGGGGCGATATCTAACACAGGGGGACTTGTGCGATCTATAGGGACCATGGGCAGCACTATGGGGGAGATATCTAACACAGGGGGACTTGTGCGATCTATATAGGGGCCATGGGCAGCACTATGGGGGCGATATCTAACACAGGGGGACTTGTGCGATCTATAGGGACCATGGGCAGCACTATGGGGGTGATATATAACACAGGGGGACTTGTGCGATCTATATAAGAGCCATGGGCAGCACTATGGGGGCGATATCTAACACAGGGGGACTTGTGCGATCTATAGGGGCCATGGGCAGCAGCATGGGGGCGTTATCTAACACGGGAACGTGTGCAATCCATAGGGGACCATAGGCAGCACAGGGGAACGTGTGCCATCACAAGGGGGCTATATTCAATATAAGGGGGCCATATCCAGATTAAGGGGGCTAATTTTAGGATGGGGGGCTATGAGGGACATATACCCTATATGATTTGTTAGAGGGACACTGGCATTATAAGATGGACCCCATTTAACATTAAAAAAAAAAATTCTCTTTTCCTTCACCAAATTTGGGGGTGCGTCTTATAATCAGGTGCGTCTTATAAAGCGAAAAATACGGTATATATCATACAGCAGGGGTCAGGAACCTATGGCTCGCGAGCCAGATATGGCTCTTTTAATGGCCGTATCTGGCTCGCAGACAGGGCTCCTACCTGTCTATGGGCAAATGCCGGGGCCCTGGAGAGCCGGGGGGGCCTACTCGGCCTCGTCAGTTCTCCTGTCCCTTGGCCGGGGCCCACTCGCCTTTATAGTTCTGCTGCCCCCGGCCGAGTTCCGGGGACCGCAGTCCTCGGCAGCAATCTGCGGCGCCGTCACTTTAAGGCGCGCAGACATCCTGTTTTGAATTTCATCTGTGGGCGGAGCTACCGCCTTCTCAGTCCCACAGATGAAGGAGGCGAGCTTCTGTCCAGCGCTGTGTGGGCCCCCTCTCCACCGTGACCTAATCGGGTAAATGCCCTCCCCGCCTCCCCATTATGGGCCCCGGTGAGCTGCTTCTAACCCCCCAGATGTATGCCCTGCCAATCCCCCCCCCGCCGATGCCGCGGGTGCTGTACCCGCCGAGCCGCGGGTGCAGGCCCCACAGAGCAGCAGAGTTGTGTGTATTTGTCTGTATGTAGCAGAGTTGTATGTGTTTGTCTGTATGTAGCAGAGTTGTATGTGTTTGTCTGTATGTAGCAGAGTTGTATGTGTTTGTCTGTATGTAGCAGAGTTGTGTGTGTTTGTCTGTATGTAGCAGAGTTGTATGTGTTTGTCTGTATGTAGCAGAGTTGTATGTGTTTGTCTGTATGTAGCAGAGTTGTGTGTGTTTGTCTGTATGTAGCAGAGTTGTATGTGTTTGTCTGTATGTAGCAGAGTTGTATGTGTTTGTCTGTATGTAGCAGAGTTGTATGTGTTTGTCTGTATGTAGCAGAGTTGTATGTGTTTGTCTGTATGTAGCAGAGTTGTATGTGTTTGTCTGTATGTAGCAGAGTTGTGTGTGTTTGTCTGTATGTAGCAGAGTTGTATGTGTTTGTCTGTATGTAGCAGAGTTGTGTGTGTGTGTTTGTATGTAGCAGAGTTGTGTGTGTTTGTCTGTATGTAGCAGAGTTGTGTGTGTTTGTTTGTAGCAGAGTTGTGTGTGTTTGTCTGTTTGTAGCAGAGTTGTGTGTGTTTGTCTGTTTGTAGCAGAGTTGTGTGTGTCTGTTTGTAGCAGAGTGTAGTACCATTGTTTCAGTCCAGTTGTGGCTTTATACAGCAGGGAGGAGCATTCCTTGCTGTACTAAGTGAACATTGGAGCGATTGATCTGTCAATGGCCCTTTAAAAACATATTGTACGGCTCTCGCGGAATTAAAATTAACATGTTGCAATCAAAGCAGACTTTTTTTCATTTGGGAGCGGGGTAGTCTTATACAGTGAGTATATCCCAAATTCTATATTTTTAGGGCAGAAGTTGGGGGTCGTCTTATACGCCCAGTCGTCTTATACGCCGGCATATACGGTAATTCTGCTCATGGTGTAGAGGAAAAAGAGGGATATATCCCAGGAATGGTGAGTGCAGGTATAAAGAAAAATGGCATTCAGGAGAACAGCAGCATTTACACCAGGTAAAAATAACATACCACATATTTCAGTCTATATGACATGTCGGATTATAAGACGCAAGTGTGGCTCCCCTGAGGCTTCCGTCGCCACAGGTCATTGCACCCCATCCAGCGGTGTGATGCCCATTCTGGGTGAGGAAAGGAGTGAACACCGGTCCCCTGGTAAATCCACACTACACCCATTGCTAGGAACACACTGGGACCAGGGATTATGGCAGTTCCCCTCCCATGCTGCATGTTGGGAGGGGCCGTAAGACCCATCCCTTCTCCTATAGGGTAGAACAGAGCAACTGGGGAGGTGGGAGGAGCCACAAGAGTGCAGACACAGAGAGGAAGGTTTGGGTTAGTCAGTTGAAGTTAGAGAACGAGAGAGAGTGGGGAAGGAGGAGAAGGCCTGCTGGAGGCAGGCAAGGAGGAGAAGAGAAAGGAAAGAAAGCTCCAAGTCAGTCAGGAGCTGAAAGGAAAGAAAGAGACGCTTCCTGGTGAAGATCCTGGGACTCAGAGGGTCCAGGTGACACCAAGCGGAGAACAGAAGGAGTCCCAGGGCCACGGGTAGCTGTAGAGCTGCGGTGGCCTGTTCCACAAGAACATCGGTGGAGGGATCAAGCTGCAACAGGGGACGGTCCCTAGAAACCGGAGGAGTGCAAAATCATCTCCAGACAGTAAAAACCGAGGCCCAGGGAATGTTGTAAACTCCCCGGGCCACAGCCCACGCCAGTACCTCTAGAAAAGGGATAATCAGCCGACAGGTGACTCCCCAGCCTGGAGGCTGTTGTGGAGGCCAAGCCAGGTTCAACCTACCAAGGCAAGGCTAAGGAAGACAGCTGAAGGCATAGACACTTAAGAGAAGGGTACCGGCATTTACTCTCAGAATCACCCAGAAACGGCGGAGGTCCCTGACAGTGGTCCCAGCAGTCCAAGGGTCCCTGCAGGACTGTGACAAGAATTGTGAGTAAAGAACTTGAAACTGTACCCTTGAAGTTGCCTCTGTTATTTCATCTGCATAGACACTCACAAGCACCAACTGTGCCCCGGGGCATTGCTCCACCTGTGGGGAGTAGTACCACCATTGCTGCCATATCATCCCCCGGAGGCCTCATACAGCAGCGGCGGCCTATTAGCCGCATACCACAGGTGGCGTCACGAACACAAACTTTAATTCAAGCCACATATTTTACTGACACCCACCAGGGCCACGGAGCACCGGGTGTCCCACAGCCCTGGGGTGGGCGAGTCAACTTTGGCGTCACGAACAGGATTTTGTGCCCGGTCACACCGGGTACTGTGCGCCTGAAGAATCGTGAAATAGCCTGTGTTTACTGTGAGAAACTGCCGCCATTAAAGCCACTGAGCGCGGGAAGAAGGGGGGGCGTGCAAGAAGAAAGGGCGCGAAGAGAAGCCCCGCCCCCTTGTCCAAGAAAAGAACGCGAAGCGGTGCCCGCCATAGAAGGCGGAGAAAGAAAAAAATGGCGACTAGACAAGCTGGCCGGCTGGCAGAAAGAGTCTAAATGCCAGACCAGCAGATAAAGAAGATGTACCTGATAGCGAGCGGAGCGGTGCCGGCCGTGATGGGCTGGGCGCCAGTCTGGCGCCAGATGCTAGTGCAGCCTCCGGCCCCGCCTCCGAGAAGGGAAAGGGTGCAGCCGAGTGGCGTGGTCGAGCACCCGAGCAGTGTTCCAGCAAGCGTTCCCCAGGTCGGCAGCATGGCAGAGAGGCTGCAGAAGTGCGCACCAGGGACCGGGAAGATGGAGCCCGAGCTGGACCTGCTCCGGGAGGAAATGAGAATCCTGGCTCAGAGGCTGAACAACATGCAAGCAGAGGTGGACCGGCGGAGTGGAACCTCGATGGTGCCGGAGAGCGTGGGCCACAGGATGGAGGCCGCAAAGCAGCGACCGGGTGAGCTGTTTGAAACCCTGACCCGTCCGGACCCAAGGCCCTACCAAGCGCCACCGCCCAGTCCCTCCACCATCCCGCTAGCCTTCCCAGCCAGCCCCGCTGACGCTCGGTGGGGCACCGGAGCTTTCCCAGCCAGCCCCGCTGACGCCCGGTGGGACACCGGAGGCCTGCCGGCAACCCCCGAAGACGGCGCCTGGGGAGGGGAGGACCCCGAGCAGTTAGTGGGCCCCCTACCGAGTCCCCCAGTAAGCCTCCTGGGAACAACATCCCCGGGAGTGAACTGGGACGCGGCGCCCATTGAGAGTGGGAGACTGCAGCAGCCACTGCGGCCCAAGGAGACCCCCCTGGCAAATGAGCTGACCTGCCAGAGATTAGTGGGGAGTACCAACGGGAGCGGGAGGCCCGGGAGAAGAAGCGGAGGGCCGCGGAGGCGTCCAACCTGGCCTCCAAGGATGAAATCCGTAAGGCCCTTAAGGGGTCACAGGGCCCAGTGAGACGGGGCCTAGTGGTAGATTTCCGGCAGAAAGGAGGCTGGGGCTTCATCAGAGAGCCCGGACTGGGTAAAGATGTCTTTGTGGCCCGACGTGATATTGAGGAACACCTGCCCAAAGGCCACCCAGGGCAAGATGCTAAGCCGGGTGACGCTGTGGAGTACACACGGCTGATGGGAAGCCGGGGCTGGTACGCCCTGCACGTCCACATCCTGCGGGAGGAGATGGCCTCCGAAGAACCGGAGTGGCGCCGCACTATGCCAGCGTGCAGCGTCTCCCCTGTCAGCAGCAGCCGCAGCACTACCTCGAAGCAGGCCCAAGCCGCAGAACTGAGTAGCGGGCCTGCAACAGCCACGCAGGAGACACAGACCCGGATCTCCATGACTTGTTTGATGCAAGGTGCATGGCCATAGCAAGACCCCAAAGATCACAGCAACAGCCCTCTGCAAACCAGCAGCCCTGTGCAAGAACGCCGAGCTGAGCATGCAAGAAGCCCCATTCCTGCCCAGGCTGCAGCGCCTCGCAGTGGGTCAGGGACCAGCACACAGGAGACGCAGACCCAGATCTCCATGGCCTACCTGCTACCCAGGGCCCTGCCGAAACAGGATCCCAGTCATTGAAGTAAAGAAAAGAAGAAACTGAACTGTAAATAGCCCCTGTCTGCCCCTTATGCTTTGTGAAGATGTCCCTTTTGTGCTGCCCTAATGTTCTTTTTGAAGATGACACCCTTTCCTGCCTTACTGCCCCTTGTACTTTTTGAAGAAGTCACCCCCCCTGTGTATGTGCACCGGGCCACTAGACTGGAATGTGGTCTCTGGTAAATGTGATGTGTAAAGTGTCCTGTGTAACCAGGCCACTGGACTTAGTGGCTGGTTTTGTTTTCCACTTTGTTGATTGAGAGAAACGAACTGCCAGGCTACTGGACTTGTAGTAGCCAAAAATGTAATTAGTTGCACCCGTTGTGCCCCCTACCAGAATTATGGGGGATGTGCCCGAACCGTGCAATGGACTGGAAGTGCACACTTAGAGTTTTCTTTATAAGAAGTTCGCAACGTTTACTTATATGTGCCTCCCATAAAGGGAAGAAATGTTTTATTGTTTTTCTTTCTATACGTGTGTAAAAATGTTTTTGCAGTTTCTCCACATTTTCTGTTGTTTTTCAGCCCGAGGACGTGCTGGGATTCGCTGTGGGGGAGTGTGGCGCCCCTGAGGCTTCCGTCACCACAGGTCATTGCACCCCATCCAGTGGTGTGATGCCCATTCTGGGTGAGGAAAGGAGTGAACACCGGTCCCCTGATAAATCCACACTACACCCATTGCTAGGAACACACTGGGACCAGGGATTATGGCAGTTCCCCTCCCATGCTGCATGCTGGGAGGGGCCGTAAGACCCATCCCTGCTCCTATAGGGTAGAACAGAGCAACTGGGGAGATGGGAGGAGCCACAAGAGTGCAGACACAGAGAGGAAGGTCTGGGTTAGTCAGTTGAAGTTAGAGAACGAGAGAGAGTGGGGAAGGAGGAGGAGGCCTGCTGGAGGCAGGCAAGGAGGAGAAGAGAAAGGAAAGAAAGCTCCAAGTCAGTCAGGAGCTGAAAGGAAAGAAAGAGACGCTTCCTGGTGAAGATCCTGGGATCTTAGGTGACACCAAGCAGAGAACAGAAGGAGTCCCAGGGCCACGGGTAGCTGTAGAGCTGCGGTGGCCTGTTCCACAAGAACATCGGTGGAGGGATCAAGCTGCAACAGGGGACGGTCCCTAGAAATCGGAGGAGTGCAAAATCATCTCCAGACAGTAAAAACCGAGGCCCAGGGAATGTTGTAAACTCCCCGGGCCACAGCCCACAGCAGTACCTCTAGAAAAGGGATAATCAGCCGAAAGGTGACTCCCCAGCCTGGAGGCTGTTGTGGAGGCCAAGCCAGGTTCAACCTACCAAGGCAAGGCTAAGGAAGACAGCTGAAGGCAGAGACACTTAAGAGAAGGGTACCGGCATTTACTCTCAGAATCACCCAGAAACGGCGGAGGTCTCTGACAGTGGTCCCAGCAGTCCAAGGGTCCCTGCAGGACTGTGACAAGAATTGTGAGTAAAGAACTTGAAAACGTACCCTTGTAGTTGCCGCTGTTATTTCATCTGCATTGTGAGGTAGCAGCGTTGTTTGGGCAAAAACGTGAGGCAGTGAGGCAGCAGCGTGTTCACACCAACAGTCTATTTATTGTTGCAGCATAAATAGATCCAATTTCCCACTGTCAAAGTCTCTTCCGGATCACAGCCGGTGCATATAGACAAATTCTTTGCATCAAAAAGTCTTGTTACCTTAGGACCCCGTTAACCGCAGGGATCTGTGTAAGGTTCTCCTAGGCTCACACTCTTGGCCTGTGTTCACTCCACACAGAGCCAGCCCAGCTCACACAGCATGTGTTAGCTTCACCAAGCCTGGCTCTCAACTGAGACACACCCTGCTGTGCTCTGCATGATTTAAACGAAAATGCCGGACATGAGGATTGCTACAAAACCTGGACTGGGAGGAGGGATCTGTCTCCCTGTTACCCTTTGTGCTATACTCCCAGTAATAGCTATAGCAGACTCAGAGGGTTTCCAGACACATTCTGGGGGACACATAGCGGTCTTCAAATATTACCCCTGTCACTGCCTCACAGCATAGACACTCACAAGCACCAACTGTGCCCCGGGGCATTGCTCCACCTGTGGGGAGTAGTACCACCATTGCTGCCATATCATCCCCCGGAGGCCTCATACAGCAGCGGCGGCCTATTAGCCGCATACCACAGGTGGCGTCACGAACACAAACTTTAATTCAAGCCACATATTTTACTGACACCCACCAGGGCCACGGAGCCGGGCCCAGCCACCACTGATTACCACCGGACTAGTCCGGCCCGGCACCGGGTGTCCCACAGCCCTGGGGTGGGCGAGTCACACCCCAATGTAGAAAAAAAAGGGGTGAAAAAAAAGGGGGTTCGTCATATAATCCAGTGGTGTCTTACATGGGGGGGAATTGCAGCGGTGGTGGAGCGAGGTTACAGGAGGCAGAGGCGGTGGTAGACCACGGCAATGCGGTGCAGCGGGTGTCCCAGATGCTATCCCAGAAACTGTCAGTAGTGCAGGCTTAAAAGAAATGGTGCCTGGAGTCGGTGCATGTGCAGATTGACCCAAGATCTCACGTGTGCACGCGCCACCTCTGTGTGCCATTTTCCTTAAGTCCGCTGCTTGGAGATCAATGGGCTGGAGGCGGTGCATGCGCAGATGAGATCTTGAGCCGAGAGCTCCATTTGTGTACTCGCCGACTCTGAGCACCATTAATTGAAGCCCTCACGGCCCGCAGCACAGCAGCCTGCAGCCCCAACAAAACCATCACAGCCCCAGCACAGCCGCCACAGCACAGCCTCTGCAGCCCCAGCACAACACCCCCAGCCCCAGCACAGCCACAGCTCCAACACAGCCGCCGCAGCACAGCGCCCGCAGCATTAACCCTGCCTCCTGCTACCCCTCTCCACTACCTTCATGTAAGCTACATTCAGATGATAAGACACACCTCTCATTTTCCTCCCAAATTTTTGGGATAAAAAGTGCATTTTATAATCCGAAAAATTCAGTATTTATGAGAATGGGACAGGTCCTCTGTCCTGATACAACCACAATACCCAGACCCCCCATTGTAGGTCTGATATTTACTTATGTGGCCTGCTTAATATGGACGCTATGGCACTGGTTTTATGGTGGTCAAAGAGAAAAGACTGTCACGCCCCTGCGGTAACCAGGTGTCACAAAAATAAGGTAACAGCCCAGGTTCAACATAACTGTGCCAGCCACACACACACACACACACACACTAGCACACCAGGACATTTACACTCACTGTACCAGGCTGGGAGCCTCCCCTAGCCAGATGACAGTGCTGGGCACTGTTAGATAACAGGCAGTCAACTGGAAGGAAGAGACCAGACCTGAGGGAGGAGAAAGTGACCTGGGGAGTGTGGCTAGTGAGCAGTTGGAGAAAGGAAGTGAAAAAGTAAAGTTGTGAGTGGAGTTTAGGAAGAGGAAGGTTGTGAGGAGAGGAGTAGTACGAAAGGTGTCAAGACAAACCAGAGACTCTTGAGACACAGAGAGAAAGTGGAAGGAACCAGAAAGGAAAGTGAGGAGTAAGAAAGTCGGCGAAGTAGTAGTAAAGACACTGCAAAGAATTGAGGAGAAAGAACAGCCACTCAGAGGAGGAAAGTAGCTGCAGAGCGAGAGCGCAAGCTCCAAGGACAGAGGGATCCTGTGGGGTGGACATCCAGGGCTCACAGTACTTTGCACGGGTTGCAGAACCCAGAACAGACCAGGACTTCAAGCCATCTGTTAACTGCCAGGCGGGTGGATTTTCAGGACTCATCTGCCACCACTAACGTCCGAGGCGTCAGCAGCAAAGAGAGGACCGGGAGATATTCCCTTAAATAGTCCAAGCTGCCTGCGGCAGGAACCAGACACCAGGAGGACCTCCAAGTGCTCCACGCCAGGGAGGACCCACATACACTAGAATGCAAACGTGGAGAGTGGCACCAGGTCGGCAGGAACAGTCATCAGGGACATGGGGACATGGGCGCACCTGGGATCCAGTACGTCTCCAGGGCGTGAATCCAGTGAGTAAAAACCATCAAACGGCCCTCTTTGTCTGGACTGCTTCATTGCTGAGCGCCTCCACATTAACCCTTCACCTACCCCTGGGGAAAAGCCCTGCTCGCAGAGGGCTCCATCATCTATGCTACCCCCATCCATCATCCCCAGTGGGAACCCGCAGCGGCGGCCCTACTATCCCTGGCTGCAAACCGCGAGTGGCGTATTTGGACTTTATTTTTATTTTTCATTTAAAACTGTTCAACAGTGCCCCCGGGTCCGGGACCCTCGAGCCACTGACCGCCCGGATCCGAAGAGCTCGGCTGCCCCGAGGCGTGACAAGACCATAGCTCAGTTTTTTCACGGTCTTCTCGGCTCATTACACCACCCCTATCAAGTGTACAGCTTTTTGAAATTATACTATATGCACAGTTCAATACACAGGGTTAATCTCTACTCAACCGTAGTTTCCTAACTCAAGGCCGCGGTGGCCTTGAGTTTGGCAGAAATCCTAAGTCTTGAAGAACCTGAGCTGGGAGCTTTGTGGTTAGTCTCAATTTTTCTATATCCTTAGATGTATATTTTAATGTATCCATCCAGGATGAGGAGGAGGAGGAGAGCTCAGCAGAGATCTGTAGAGCAAAATTCAATACAAAATTATCTGATTCTGAGTATGAAAAGTATGGGAGATGTTATGTAATGTACATAGTGCAATACTTACATAGCACATAACATTACCCGTCACCCCCGGGTGTGCCTATGACTGCCTATACAGACGTGCAGCTTATTGATAAGAGACCAGATCAGCTCCATGACTAATTGAAAACTAGTGACTCCTGGAACCGAGGCTCAGATCTCAAGAGGGTTCTGAAAGATTAATGATCCTTGAAGATAAACTAGGATGTAGTGAGACTACAGAGGCATTAGATCCCGAGCAGATAATTGCCCGCATAATAAGAAAGAAGTCCACTGTATGCAGAGTACTCTACGTTCATATGTCTGATTAGAGCCGATATGTTGGCATGTTGTGGGTGATTGTGTTATGTCTCATTAGAAAAGAAAAAAAACAAACTGCAGAAAGTTCTTTGATATATGAAAACCAATGTAAAGATGATTTTATATGCAAGGATATAATGTTTGCCACATATGTCATACTATAAGAAAACATCAAAAGATTTAAAGACCTAAAGGGGATATATCCAGTTCTTTACCGCCCAGACAATCATTATTCGGTTACATATCCATATTACTGCATTTTAATAAAGCCCTTTGTGTCCCGAATATTCACTTCTGTCGTAAAATTAAGGATTAATGTACTGCTTCTCATATACTTATTAGATAGAAGTCTGGGTGGGTAACGCTTCACCTAGACTAGTCCGCTCTAGGTACTGTAATTCCGCTACAATAGTTGAATCATCTCAGGAACGGTATTGGCTTGTCTTCCAGAGCAAAAAGAGTGAAGTCATAGTGCTTTCTCAGTCTTTATCGCACAAAAGCTGCTCAGGAAGTCATAGCTCTTGAAATGACAAGGCCAAGTGGATGTGAATCTGAAGCAAACTAGTCTGGATGAAACCGCACACAATCAGACTACCATTACCTAATGTTAGAATCACCAGGTGAGGTGGATTCATGAAACCACAGTTCAGGGCGGACACATGGAGCCAACCTGTTGGCCCTGCAAGCAGAAAAGCACATACAGAATGTAAGACTTGTACAAGTGGTTACGCTATGCTGGATGGCAGACAAGCAGGTGAGGCAAGATACAGCAAAAGTCACAGAAAAAGGAGTCAGATGAAGAAAATATCAAGTCTGAGTTGTGGTACTGAGAGGTTACTTCCAGGATACAGCAGATCATGAAACAAGGACCAAACTAAGTTTAACTCTAAACTCCTAATATCCCGGTAAGGGAAACAGGAGGTGAACCACAATATGCAAAGTGAATATAGACACCAATTAATGTGCAAACACCCGGTTACTAAACAAGGGTCAGCGTGCTGGGCCAAAGACCGATTCCAGTGGGACAGGAATCAGCAGGAACAATTTACCTAACCAGGAACTTCTGGAAGTACTAGACGGTGTAAATCACTGGGTGTAGCAAGGAGCTATCTCTGAACCAGCACACCAATTAGCAATCTTAACAGAAACCCTAATTCCCCACCCCTACCCCACACATATAAGCAACACAGGAAAGTGCCCCGGGGGTTAAACACCTGCTAGCAGAGATACACAGATAATAAAATTCAGTACTGCAACGGCGACCGCTGCATGGTATATATATATATATATATATATATATATATATATATATATATATATATATATATATATACAGTATATATAGTATATATATTAAACCTGGTTTAGCACCAAAACCCCTACCGAGTCAGTGTGCACACTTGTACGCAAAAACAAAAAAATATAGGCCAGGCCTGAGCTCAGGACTCACTGTTGCATTGTATTTATCTAGGAAGATCTCCGGGCAAAGGGATATCCACTCTGCATCTGGCTCTGCAACAATCCTCTATGGGCTTTGCTGCGCAGTTCTCTCTGGCACCGATAATCACAGGGTCAGATCACCTCAGGCTCTAGTTACAGTCTCATAGGAAGGCCTCAGATGCAGATCACCTTCATTCACAGTTTTGCCTCTCCCTGGCAACAGTCTATGAACATAGGCCCTTAGCTGCGTGGCCTTTCTTCACACAATTACAAGACTGTCTCGAGCAGTCAAGGGACTTGAGACCAACGCAGGTACAGGCAGCCTCTACACTTCAGTGTCTCTCTCACTCTCTCCCTTTCATTGCTTCTCACTTCCTGTCCTTTTCTCCTTACAGAATTCTCCTCTAGGACTGAGCAGACATCCCTCTGGTGGACAGGAGTAGACACTACAGCTGGAGTATCAGCAATATCAGCATGCTCACAAGGTAACAAAATCAACTAATGAGAACAGTCTTTAATAGCAGTTTGTGATGATCACACCAAATGATGGGTTTATCCCCACAGAGTTAGCAAAGGGTTAATGATCAGATCTAAGGGTACATTGAAATAATAATAATTTGAATCAAGAATGCATCACTGTGATTAGTCTCTGTCAGTTCATTGTGTTTACTTCAAATGATGGGTTAAACGTCTGGCCTTGTGGAGCTGTAGGTGTTTGTTGCAGAATCACAGAAGACAGAAGTCTGATAAAATAGTACTAGCATAACAAAAGATCCTCCTAAAACATGCAAAGTTGTTAGATATGCATTAAAAACTGATATGTCATGAATGATGCCTCTGTGCAGAGTATTTTGCCTTTGGAAATGTTCTGCTGCACTTTCCTGTGTTACTAGCTAGCAGTGTGTTTGACAGCTTAGGGTTTCATGTTGTTACTGATTACTCAGGTTTTCCACATTTCTGGTAATTGCTCAGGCTTCTTTACTGAGCATGGTCACCCAGAACATTATCAGTTGTATATTCTGGTTCTGCAGTTGTGCTGTTGGTGTGTGTCTTCATTCTGATCTTTGTTCTCTGACCCCGGAACATTATTTGACTCCTCTCTGCCCGCTCCCTGTTCCAGTCGTGACCTCCTGCTTGTTTGACCTTGGACCCGTTACCTGACTACGTCTCTGCTTTCCCCCTGAACTTATTACGTGCTGTCCTGGACTTCTGACCCTTGGATATTGCCCTGATTATGGCCCTGTTGACTCCTTGTGCTTATACGTGTCATCCTGTTGACAGACCCTGGCTTTCCTGACTACTCTCTTGCCCACACTCCCCGTAAGTAGTGGCTAGAATCACACTGATAGACGTCAGTGAAGACTCAAACAATAGTTTGTAAACAGTAATAGGTAACAGGTGGAAGAAAAGTACTGTCAATTGTAAAAAAAAGAGGCGAGAGAAGGGAACATATAGATGGATACAACCTACCCTAGCAGTGACCCTAATAAGCTCTTGCGTATCACCCTGTCTAAACCGCAGATGTTTGCACCCTAAAAAGGCAACGCAAGAGATGGCACCCCCACGTGACGTCGGCTGACACTAATGATCCCTCATATTCCCTCAAGATATGGTTTATGGACTCAACAAAGCGCTACCAGCGCGAAACAGGCTGTCGTCCGCCCCCCCGTCCCTGCATTCCTTTCCTCCCCTCACTGCTCCTGTAACGTCTGCAATTGCAGAATAAAGTTTTTGCCACCTACACAGTGAGTAGCCGATTTTCTTCCCTGGATGATTGGATTCTACACTACATCGTATGCTGAGCACCACTCTGCCAGGCTCCTCCAAATACAGGCACACGTGAAGTCCAGGATCAGCTGTTTTTCACTGAACTGTGAGTACGGCTCCACTGCTCCGGCGCAATTGCTCTGCAGTGCCCGACTTTTTCCATAACTATATGGTTTACAAGACAACGGGGAT
The DNA here is from genome assembly GCF_048569485.1 of Anomaloglossus baeobatrachus. Lineage (NCBI taxonomy): Eukaryota > Metazoa > Chordata > Amphibia > Anura > Aromobatidae > Anomaloglossus > Anomaloglossus baeobatrachus. The sequence continues at coordinate 92,429,817 of NC_134353.1, forward strand.
AAAATAACTAGTAGTGTGAAAAAGCAGATGAAGCACCTGTACAAAATGACTTACAATGGAGATAAATAAACAAAGGCAACATTTGTGCTAATTCCCCACATAGCAAACACCTATATATAGAAATAAAGAAGAATACAATGATTATATTTAACCATAACAAAAAAAACATGTATATATGACAATCCAACAGTAGGTCATACGGTATAAGATATAAGCAATAAATGTTTCACAGACCAATACCATGATATAAGCAGTGGTAAGGGGCCCAAAATTAAAAAAAAGAAAGATATTTTCCTTTTCAGATGTCGCCCAGGAGCATGGCCTCGACGCGTTTCCCCTCCCTGTTAACCTTCATCAGGAGGCTAGCAGTGTAAGGCTAGTTTCACACTTGCGTTTTTTTCCTTCAGTTGCAATCCGCTGTTTTGGAAAACAGCGGAATCTGTTAACGGATTCCGCTGCTTCCTATAGACTTGTATGGACGACGGATTGCAACTGATGGACCTGCGTTCTTTCCGATGGCCGACGCTGCGTTGCTTCCGCCCGGCGGAAGGAACGCAGCATGTAATGTTTTTTTGTGCGTTAAAATGATGCAGAGCGGCGGATTCCGTCGGCGTCCGTTGTTTTTATACTGAACGTCTATGGTGGCGGATTCCGTTAGAATCCGCCATTTGACGGATTCCGTTAACGCATCCGTATTTACACAACTGCACATGCCCAGATGTGTAAAGTCAAGAAAAAAAGACTATAACAGATTCCGTTGTTTTGTATGATCCGTTGCATCCGTTGTGCCACTATATGCAACTCATCCATTGCATCCGTCACAAAACGCAATGCAACGGATGACATTCAACGCAAGTGTGAAACTAGCCTAAGATAGAGATGCTGGTGTCATTCATACAATGTGGTTGCTTTATACTCTAAGGGCGGCTTCGTACGTTGCGACATCGCATGTGCGATGTCGGTGGGGTCAAATCAAAAGTGACGCACATCCAGCATCACTTTCGAGATCGTAGTGTGTAAATGCTAGATGATACGATTAACGAGCGCAAAAGCGTCGTTATGGTATCATCGTTGCAGGCTCCGACTTTTTCATAATTATGCTGCAGCGACAGTTACGATGTAGTTCCTCGCTCCTGCGGCTGCACACATCACTGTGTATAATGCCGCAGGAGCGAGGAACATCAGCTTACTGCCGCCAACGGCTATGCGGAAGGAAGGAGGTGGGCGGGATGTTTACATCCTGCTCATCTCCGCCTCTCCACCGCTATTGGCCGCCTGCCGTGTGACGTTGCTATGACGCCGCACGACCCGCCCCCTTAAGAAGGAGGCGGGTCGCCGGCCAGAGCGACGGTTGCAGGGCAGGTGAGTGCATGTGAAGCTGGCGTAGTGATAATTTTCGCTACGCCAGCTATCACAAGATATTGTACCTGCGACGGGGGCGAGGACTATCGCGTGCGACATCGCAGCATCGGCTTGCGATGTCGCAACGTGCAAAGCCCGCCTAAATGGTGTTAGGAAACCTTGTATAGGTGTAGAGGCGAACAAGCCCCAGTGTATTCCTAGATGATAACCATCTCCAAAAAGGGCACTATCACATCCTATGCTGGCGCCGTAAGATGTGCCGGTTGGTGCTCAATTGAGAGAGCCCATAAGCAAAGAACATGTTAACTGTAATGGTTTGTAGCATTATAAACAGGGCACCCCCTCCCTAAGCAAAAAATACCAATAACTTTGCTTGAGAGACGCGCATGATTATTATGCCAACCAAAATAAAGTGCAGGTCTCACAGATAAAGAAATGAAAACAATATTAGCTAGATAGGTGAAACAATTCCCGTAACGTTTTCCCTTTTAGGATCTGGGGATATGTGAGGGCTTTTTTTGCACTCTGAGCTGATGTTTGTATTGATATAATTTTGGGGTGGATGCGATGTTTTGATTGCCTTCTATTTTTTTGCAATGTTGTGGCGGTCAAAAAACGTAACCCTGACATTTTTATTTTTTTTTCCATTACCCTGTTTATCTATCGGAATAATTTTTATTTTGATAGAGCAGATATTTCTGAAGACGGCTATGCCAAATATCTGTATTTTTTAAATTGTTTTATTTTCAATGGGGCAAAAGGGGGGAGGATTTGAACTTTTCTTTTTTTCATATTTGTAAAAACGTTTTTTCACTTCATATTTTATTCACTAGTATGATAGTATCCTTAGGAGACTTGAAACTGCGATCGTCCGATTGCACGTGCTATACAGAGCAGTACATGAGTCTGCTCTGTATAGCTGAAATCACGATCTCCTATAAACGCTGGCTCACAGAAGGATTGTCTTGACAGGCACAGAACCCCCACCTGTCATGACCCTCAGCTGTTATGACAACCTATCAACGCCCCTCGATCACGTCATGGGCTCACCGATGGGATCAGGGAATGATACGCTCCCCACCGGGCGCGTTAAACCCCGCTTTCAGAGATTGACAGCGGGGTTTAGCTGGTTAACAGCAGCAGGCGCATCTCCAATACACCCATGGCTGTTAGAGGTACTTGATGGATGATTAAATCAGCTGTCATGTGCAGAGAAATATGCAGGCTCAGTGTGTAAGCCGCATCAAAGGCAGTAACGCAGCCTTTGACATAAATGTAGGGGTTTAATATATTCGATGATGCTGCTGCTTCTGTCTGTGTACTACAGGGAAAAGGGAGCAGCAAGCAATTTCTTCATTTGTGTTTTTAGTACATGAGATATTAGAGGTAACGTTTCTCCTAAAGAGTGACAAACCTTGTCACATAACTTAGTAAAAAAGCCAATCCAGAATAAATATTTGCAGAGATGATGTTTCGGTGTGTTGTCCCTCCTCAGTGCAAAGCAATAGAAGTGATTTGGATATAAGTTAGGCCTTTGAGTGGAGTTCAATTGGTAAGGTCTCTCCTTGTGGAGAGGGACGTGCCTGACAAGCCAGTGTAAGGAGACTTCTAGTGTCATTAAAGGGATTATATTGATGTTTTGGATTGCTACTTCCAACAGGTGGCACAAGAGTTCACGTCTTCTTGCACAATGCTTGAGAGACATCATAACAGCTTAGAGACAACTAAAAATTAGAGATAAAGTTTGCAGAGGGCTAAACTCGAAAATGCAGGATACAAGTCATACAATGGGCAGACATAGTGTGTCACAGTCGTATCTCTTTATTTTTGGAGACTAGTGACAAGTACAGGGTTGGGATCCCCCATTAACATCTGGGACTCTACATTTAAACATAGTTTAATTTCTTTCAGTACATCATCATGAGTTAATGTCAGTTTTGTTGTCAAGCAGTTCCTAGCTGAGTGTTTCAGCTGCAGCTGCTTTGTAGCCACACCCCTTCAGGTTTAAGTAGAGGTGTTACTCAGCAATCCTTACTGATACAAATTCATTTGTATACTGGCCCCCTTGGTGGAAGGAACTGAGAAGGAGTGTTCCTGAAGCCGGACTTTATCCTTTTTTGTTGCCATTTTCCACTGTCTGTATTACCTCTCCTTGTGTTATATTAGTGCAATGATAGGGCTAGCGTGTCCCACCTGCCAACGTACTTGCCAGGACAACTACATGGTTTTCCCAAGATCTCAGGTTCCTTCTTGGTGACAGTAGCGGAGGCTGTATAGAGTCTAGCTAGGAGTGTAGGGAGAGCTGCAGGTCAGGATAGGAGGTGTTCCATCTACCTCGTCACTAGAGCTAAGTCCTACTGTTGTTATTGTGTCCTGTGTTCCCCCTTTCTTGTTGTATTGTTTGCTATATTATTGTCATGCGTCAGACGTCTCTTAGTCTGAAAGCTCCTGTCAAGTATAAGTGTCGCGGGCGGAGGAGGGGACGCCGCGCTCTCCCTCTGCTCGGGTCCGGCTGCCGCAGCTGCTGCGGCCTGCCGCTGCTCGGTGGCTCAAACAATGGGCCGGATCCCGGGGACTTGAGCGGCGCTCCTCGCCCGTGAGTGAAAGGGGATTGGGTTTTGGGATAGTTTATTGTCCGTGACGCCACCCACGGCTGTGGTGATTGAGTGGACACCACCGCTGCTCTGCTTGGGGAGCCCGGGAGTGATGGTACGGAGCAGCCAGTTGTTGATTTGCCCCTCCGTGGGTAGGGGTCTTGGTGCTCCCGGGGCCCGGTGATGGGATTGGGATGGTGGACAGGCGGGTCTGGGGCCTGTGGAGGTGCAGGGGCGCAGGGTCAGCGCTGTGCCGCACGGCACGGAGGTACTCACTCAGCCAGTAAACACGACAGTTCTCGGTAAACAAACGGCTGGTTGGACGGGTCCCTCGGACGGTTCACGGTGCTGATGTTCCCTGCAGTTAGCGGTGACGGTCTCTTCCCTGCACCTATGTAAAGTCTCTTGGTAGCGATGGGTCCCCACCGGTTACCCACTCCTCAGCTTCAATCTAGGCCGAAGGAGCCCTACTTTGCCCGCAGGCGCTGGCCCTGGGAAACTGGTGCCCTGGCGGTGTCTCCCCTTCAGGGTCGGGCTGTTGCCTTCAATCGGGACTTGGTTGTTAGGAGACAGAGGTCCCCTTCACTGACGGATTTGGCAAATTATGGCGACTCCTAGCCTTGCCGGGATCCGAAAGGCCCCTGCCCTGGTGCTGACTGTTCTTCGTATACTGCTCCGGTACCGCCGGGTCACCACTCGTCCGCGGTCCTTCCAGCAACCTCCGAGCAGTCCCCCTGCAGACTATCACCGCCGTCTGCTGACCTTGCTGTCACTGTCCGGGGCACACACCCGGACCAACTTCAGGCTTTACTGCTCTCACTTTTTCTGTCACTTCAGCTTTTCTCCTTAGCTCCTCTACCACTTCACTTCCTTCTCACACTTCCTAAACTCATCTTTGTTCTGCCTGGTTCTTCCCGCCTCCAGGCCTATGAACTCCTCGGTGGGCGGAGCCAACCGCCTGGCCCACCCCCTGGTGTGGACATCAGCCCCTGGAGGAAGGCAACAAGGATTTTGGGTTAGCTTGGTGTACCTGCAGGGAATGTGGGGTGCGTGTGGTGTTGTGACTTGTGACCCCTGGCTTGCCCAGGGCGTCACATAAGTGTGAGATGTTATTCATAATGTACACACATTACAGCTTATTCTGAAAAGTTACCTGAAATGACACGAACACTTTAATTAAGATTTTGTTCCCTGCAGTCAAGCATGGATGATTCTTTGCTTTATATGAAAATTGTTTTCAAAATATTAAAATTCAGAACATTTACTATAAAATCAGCATTAAAATTTCTCAATTGATGATAAACCTAAAGCTATTTTTCTAGCCTTAGGGAAAATTGGTTGCACATACATTTTTTTTCCTTTTTAAAACATTGTACGGGGAAATGTAACTACGACGTGTCTCCTTATGTTGGGAAGTGTTAAGCTAATTGCACACCACATTCATGCAGTTAGCTTAAAATGTACTAGTCATGTCAAAAACTAAGTACACCCTCTTTGAATTTTTATGGTTTTTAGTATCAGGGCAGAAAAAAATCTGGTTCTTAGGTAAATACAATCTCAGATGAGCAGCAACACATGAAAAACTACCCTGTATCAGTATTTAACAAACAAATAGGCAAATATGCAAAATGCATTATGCAAAAAAATTAAGTACACCCTTATTGTTTTCTGAATAATTAATAAGGTAAGTAGCAGCCAGGTGCTGCCAATTAAAAGTTTTTGCGATTTCTTGTTCATCAGCAAGTGCAACCTCTTCTATAAAAGCAGAGGTTGTGACAATTTGCTGATCTGGAGCATTCAGGAGATTAGTAACACAGTGTCCACAAGGAAAGACATAATCACTGAATGTAGAAAAGCAATTGTAGGTCCCTATCAATCTGACAAAGGTTCTAAGGCATTTTCCCAAAAATTTGAAGTCAGTCTACAGTAAAACGATCAATCACATGTGAAAAACAATCAAAACATCTCACAAATCTTCCCAGGCTTTGAAATTCCAGCAAAGTCACGTGAAGTTCAGACAATGCAAAGCTTGGAGAAATTGCCAAAAAGAAAAAAATAAAACCCCCAAGAGCTAAAGCTCAGACTATAAAGGCCACAGTAAGTTGTTAATTGTTCAAATCAAAGACAAAACAATTAGAGAAAGATTAAGCAATCATGACTTGTTTTGAATAAAGGCAAGGAGAAAGTCTCTTCTTACTAGGAAGACACACACCTCATACTAATTGTTAAACACGGTAATGAGGACTTTTCATTTGGGCTTATTTTTCAGCCAAATGACCTGTTGTAAAGTCAAATTGGAGGCAAAATATCAAATCAAGCCTGTCCAAATTTGTGTCACTTATAAAGAAAAATTTCCATTATCTTTCAGATCCTTAGGGGTACTTTGCACGCTGCGACATCGCAGGCCGATGCTGCGATGCCGAGCGCGATAGTACCCGCCCCCGTCGAAGCAGCGATTTCCTTGTGATAGCTGCCGTAGCGAACATTATCGCTACGGCAGCTTCACATGGACTCACCTGTCCTGCGACCGTCACTCTGGCCGGCGACCCGCCTCCTTGTTAAGGGGTCGGGTCGTGCGGCATCATAGCGACGTCACACGCCAGGCGGCCAATCGGAGCGGAGGGGCAGAGATGAGTGGGATGTAAACATCCCGCCCACCTCCTTCCTTCTGCATATCCTACGGAAGCCGCAGTGACGCCGGTAGGAGATGTTCCTCGCTCCTGCGGCTTCACACACAGCGATGTGTGCTGCCGCAGGAGCGAGGAACAACATCAGACTGTTGCGTCATGGATTACGCCGACGCTGCACCGATGATACGATTACGACGCTTTTGCGCTCGTTAATCGTATCATCGAGCCTTTACACACTACGATGTCGCCTGCGATGCCGGAAGTGCGTCATTTTCAATTTGACCCCACCGACATCGCACCTGCGATGTCGTAGCGTGCAAAGCCCGCCTTAGTGTCAGGTATAGATTGCCTTACTGAAAATGTGTGCTTGGCTGGATTGGATGGAAAACTCCAACTGTTAGTTCAGATGTTCCCATTACATTGTACAGATTAATTCATTGGGTCTATATAAATGTGCACCCTCTTTGGCAAGTATCACAGCTTATTATTATCTTGTCTGAGGGATTTTCATCCATTCTTCCTTGGAGAAGTCTTCTTGTTCTGTGAGATTCCTGGGTTATCTTGCATGCACTGCTCTTTTGAGGTCTAGCCACTAATTTTCAATGATGTTTAGATCAGGGGGCTGTGAGGGCCATTCTACAACCTTCAACTTATGCCTTTTGAGTTTGTCTATTGTGGATATTTACGTGCGTTTAGGATTATTATCCTTTTGTAAAAGCTATCCTGAGGTCACACTGGGGTCTCCCCCACTGCCCTCACTTCAGGTGACCTACCTGCCTGCCAGACTGTCAGACTGTGGGTCATGGCTTTGTCCAAAAGTCCGACAGACTGGCAGTCAGGTCACCTGAGGTCACACCGTGGGAAACCAGATGTGACCACTGGTGCACTGAGTGACTTCACCTGCTCCCAGTCGAGTCCCCCTCAGCTGTCAGTGATTCCCGGAGCCTGCAGAAAGCAGACATGTTTTTGCTCTCTGAAGCCTCTGCATCTAGCATAGCTGAGGATGGTCGTGGGACTTCATTTGGATTACATTGGATCTGCAAGGGTGTTTTGGGGGTTAATAAAGCGGTGAAAGAGGGTGTATGTATTTTATTTCAAATAAAGAATATTTTTGCTATTTGTGTTGTATTACTTTTCACTTACAGGATTAATAATGGGGGTGTCTATAGACGCCTCCCATTACTAATCCAGGGCCTGATGACAGCTGTCACTTTTTGACAAATCACAGCTGTCATTAACCCCTTATATTACTCTGATTTCCACCATTCTATTTATATAAATAATATATTAAAAAAAAACAAAAACGCCATAGTATTGCCTTTATTTTGATATCCAGCCATGGTAAAGCTCATAGGTGGGGGCTGCAGGCTGTAGATGTTGTTTTACCTACGCTGGCTATCAAAATAGGGTGGGAGCCTACATCATTTTTTTTTTATACAGTGATTTCCCTGGCTACTTACAGCCATACCAATACTTGACATGGCTGTGATGGAGCCATAAGTGCCCACACCAGGAAAGCTTGCTGATTGGTTGATCTGTAATCTTTCAATAAGCTTTATTCAGATGACAAACTTGAAAAGAAACTGAACATAGAGGTAAAAGTCTGTGTTCGGGTCCAGTACAGACCCCGAACGTTACAGTTCGGGTTCACACATCCCTACGCGTTTACAATATTTTACTGTTCACTTTCATACATTTTTGCAAACTTGAGGATACGTTACTTATGACAATATTGAAGCTGAGGCTTCTTCACCTTTTCTTAGGCCACCATTCTAGACTTATGTAACATACGTTGCAGGGTGCTTGCATGGATGTCTGTGATCTCGCTATTATGAAGCATACGAGCCACCTCCAGTGCTGTGTTTGTCGCGCCAGAACTGATAGATCTTGTTATGAGACTATTTTTTGACTTTGATACTTTGCCTGGTTGTCCACCTCTTGGCTTTTGAATGGATGGACAGACTTCATTTCATATTCTTACAACTGTCATGGCCTCATATGATGCAGTTTGCCAATTTTCTTGGCCGACACATTGCTATCGATGAACTGGATGAGGCTGTTTGTCTTTTCTTGGGAAATCTTCATGGCTGCGCCTCAATTCAAACCAGCAACCTTTCACTTGGTAATCAAACTAATAACCAGACTAATAACACACTGACCTATTAGGGAATGTGAGAACAGGTTGTAATTTGTAGTATACAGGAAAAATAATATTTTTCAACCACCAGGAGCAAAACAGTAACAATGCAGTGATGTGACAAGAATCTGCATAACTAATCATATGCTAAATAGATGCAAGTCAAATTTATGTATGAGATAGCCAAGATGATTGTCTATAAAATGTAGGTAATCTCACGTTGAAAGCTGTAGTGGATGGAGAGATATTAAGCCTGAAAGTCAAATGTTCAAAACATTGTTACCCTTTTGCTCAACAGTGTAACTTACCCGTTGCCGAATATGCAAAAGCACAATGACATTGCTCTACCTCAGATAGTTATGAAGAAGAATGGTCCAACATTGATTTAAAATGGGTTTATTGATCTGATCCCTTGAATAGAACCAACTGCATCGCTAACACGAAAACAAGTCTGCTATATTTGACTTTAAAAAATCCTCTTACACTGGAGGAAGGAAAGAAGTCAGATATTTTTTTCTCATTTTTCTCAATATATTACTAGTTATTTTCATGTCATTGATAATAGGAAAAAATACCAACCCATCCTACATAAAGACTGTACACTGAAATGGATTAATATGTGGATATGTGCCACCCCAGCAGCGGACCGAACCGCTCGGATTCGTGGGCAGTGTCCGTTCGTGGCTCGAGGGTCTCTGGACCCGGGGGCTTAGGGGCCACACTGTAAAGTAAAAGGGAATATTTACAGGGGGATTATAGTTTGTGACGCCACCCGTGGTGTGCGGTAATTGGGAGTACTGCAGCAGCAGTTGGGAGTACCCGGGGTGATGGAATGGGACAGCAAGGTGTCGTTACCCTCCATGGGTTGGGGTACGCCCCAGGGCTCTGGAAGATGATACTGGGTGCCGTGACAGGGAGACTACTCATGTACTCACTCAGCCAGTAAGCAGACGCTGAGAACCGGGTAAACCAAGTCTCTGGGTGCCGCTGCCTCTCAAAGGGGAGCTCGTCCGAGTCCCGTCCTCTGCAGTGTTGCTGGTTGTCTGTAACCTGCCTCCTGGCACTAAATTTTGAAGTGTCCGTTGTGGTCCGGTAGCTTGGAGCTATCCGGGCACCGCTCCCCACTGTGGCTAAGTGGAGGAGCCTGCTCTCAGGGCTCATGATTGGGATTTCAGTGGGCTGCTTGTATGGAAGGCCCTATCCCCCTCGTTGCGCTAATGCCCCGATTCTGGAGCTGGTGGGAACAGTCCATAAAGGCTCCGCTCTCCTCAGGTTAATTGCCGGGTTGCATACAGCTTCTCCCCGACCTAGGGTCCATGCACCCTGCCGTGCCTTCGGCCCCAGACAAGCAATTAGGCCCAGGCTGCTGACCATCCACTCGACCGGTCCTGGCACCTATCCTCAATCCCCTGTGACCGGGGGTCCGACTCCTTTAGGTCCAAACCACAGCCTGCAACCTAGGATTCTCCTCCTCTGGGAGCTCCAACTCCCAGCTTTCTCTCACTTTGCTCCCCTGGAGCCAACAACTCACTGGGAGCTCCTTCCGTTCTGCCTGTCAAATCTGCTCTGCACTTCCTCCCTCGCTGACTTCCCCCCTCCCACCACTCTGTCTGACCCCTAGGTGAACTGCCCTATTCCGCTTAAGAAGCCCACTGGTGTGCCTGACAGGTGTGGTGCAAGGTGTCACTAGGATTTGTGAATGTTGGTGGAGGCAACACTGCAGGATTGAATACTGCACGGGGAGGGCACTTTGTGCAGTACCCTGTGACGACCTGAATAGTCCAGGGGCGTTACAGATATGTAATCTTGTTTAAAAAAACCCAGAACGCTCCATTGTTAAATTAATTGCACCTACATCACACAGTTAAAACAGAAATCAAAGGGTTAACCTAGCTGAGCACTGAAGGTTTGTGGTCAGAGAGTCTGTGGTTTGTGTTATCTCATGAATAATACTAAATAAATATCATTCATTTTCAACCGGTGAAGATTAGAACATGAAAATCTTTATTGATTGCAGTATCTCTTTGCAATTTATGTTGTCAGTTGTGAGATTTGCGAACTTGAATGTTGGCTGCAGTTAAAGACCCTCAAAGAGACCCATTAGTGAATATATACATGATGCCCAGACTCCGACTACACGTTATTAGCAGTTATTTCCCAACATTTTACTAATATACATCATAGTATTGTTAGCGCATTAAAGGTTTAAGCTTACATTTTTTTTGCACATAATCATAGTGGAGATTACCACCATTTATTACACATATTTGAGACTTTTTGTACACGTGAATATAAGAAAAAATTAATATGTTTTATGTTAGATTTTAACTTCTTTCTACAGTTATCTTCCCTCTGTCTTTTTCATGCCACATCCACTCTAAAAAAAACCAAAACCTAACTCCGCCTTCTTTATAATAAGACGACTCCCATTTCACTGTGGTATCAGGTTACACCTTTATGGAGAATGTAGAGGGAAAAGAAATGAAGAGCAGAGTAAAGGTGGTGTCACACATAGCGACGCAGCAGCGATCACGACTGGCAACCTGACCTTATCAGGATCACTGCTGCATCATTACATGGACGCTGGTGAGCTAATCTAGTTAATTACCCGATGTGTACTCCAGCTACGTGTGCAGGGAGCAGGGAGCCGGCACTGGCAGCATGAGAGCACACCGCTTAGCGCTGGCTCCCTGCACTCCTAGCCAGAGTACACATTGGGTTAATTACCCGATGTGTACTCCAGCTACATATGCAGGGAGCCGGCACTGGCAGTGTGAGAGAGGTGGACGCTAGTAACTAAGGTAAATATCAGGTAACCAAGGAAAGGGCTTCTTGGTTACCCGATGTGTACCGTGGTTACAGCTTACCGCAGGCTGCAGGACGCCGGCTCCCTGCTCCCTTCAGTTCGTCGCTCTCTCGCTGTCACATACAGCGATGTGTGCTTCACAGCGGGAGAGCAACATCCAAAAAATGAAGCAGGACATTCAGCAATGACCGGCGACCTCACAGCAGGGGCCAGGTCATTGCTGGATGTCACATACAGCGACAGCAACGGGACGTCGCTGCGACGTCACAGAAAATGGTGACTTAGCAGCGACGTCGTTGTCGTCATCGCTATGTGTGACACCACCTTAAGAAGTAGAGGCAGACAAAGAAACATTGTGCTGAGTCTTCTAATAGGTCTTTTGTAGTGATGGGCAGACTTACTGATAACCAGGATCGGCAGACCTAGCTGGATTTCAAACAAATAGCCTAACTCCACTTTGTTTATAACAAGATGACTCCCATTTTACTGTGATATCAGGTCGCACCTCTCTGGAGAATTGTAACGGGGACATATGGGGGGATAGGATTGTACAGTGCTCCTAGACTGACCCTACAACTAGGGACCATGAGCTGTCCATTATCGCGATGGTAGACTAAATGGTAGTCAGGGTCGAGCCTCCAACGTGACACTGTCTCCTGTCCAGGCCTTAACAAGTGAGTGCCCACCATCCATGGGTTTGACCTGGATGGAGCTCAACAACCCACCAACACAAAACAACAGACGGGAGTAACAAAAAAAACTCATACACACCAAAAACCTACATCAAGAAGAATCAAGGAAATATGGGAGAGGAGTAATAAAGAAAAGGAGGTAGAAGAAAAACACTAAACTTGCACAAACTGCAGTAGACAGCACAGCAGCAACTACCACATCCTCTCTGCTCCCAGACTAGCTCCTAACTGATTAGAATAGCCAGCACAATACCCAGGAAGCAGAGGGCTTACATCCTGGATGGAAGTGATTAAGTGCTGACAGCTGAGCAAGTATGCTACTGCACCAGTGAAGGAATTAACCCTTAATGTGCCCGGAAAAAAACCCTACATTTAAAGTGCATGGTCCCAGATGGTAAATGATAAAGCTGACCCTAAGTCTGTCCTTAAGCACGTGACAAGAATAGAGAGGGAAAAAGAATGGGTAGTGAGAGAAGTGGAGGAAGACAAAAAAACATTGTGTTGAGCTGGATCCAGAGCTGGATTCACATTTACACTGCTCGATACTTCTATATAATTTCCACATGCTGCTGCTGCTTTCTTTTGTGTGCTACCTAAGGGAAGAAGAACAGGAATCCATCCTTGTGTTCTGCACTGTATATAGAAGACATCATAACAGCTTATCTCCTCTCACCAGCTCAGAGTGAATTGCAAATTAAAGGAAATTAAGAGATGGAGCCCTGAGAGAAAACTGAAAAAAAAATGCAGGATGGGTAATATTTTAGCCAGAGGTAGCTATTGGCCATGTACCTACACGCCAACTTGTTTTGATATGTTTTGATATTTACACTTTAAACCAATAATTTACTCTTTATACCCTTTAAGATTGTTGACAAAAGCCCAATCTGTTCTGAGGAGCTGTGTGCAGTAAACTGAATTAACTGGAACAGCCTGAACACAGTACACTGTTAATTATATACCGGACCTCAAATTAATGGCCATTAAGTTTAACCTAAACAAAGAGATGAAAGGAGTTTAAACTCTGCAAGGATATGAAATGAAGAATGACCTTTTTAGAACATTCACTTCATTATATGTATATTTTTTAATAATTAATTTTGCAGACATCAAACTGATGAAGAGAACACAAGCTTAGCCGCTATACTCGACCTCCTCATCAGACACAAGCTAGAGCACTTCTTATAATATAATAAAAAATGCAATAATCAGGTATCAGAAATGTAAAAGTCTGAAATTAATTTAGGACAGATTCACTTAAATTGGCCAGCACATTTAGTTCAGTCTTAAAATATTTGGTGACAATCAAAAGTGTCCCAATCACCCTTTAATATGCCCTATGGCTTCCCCAGACCAAAAATTGTGCAAATCGAATTGTAAAAAAATAATTAAATTCAATTAACAACTAATCAATTTGCTCATGTCTACTAAGTATTCAATAATAGAAAGTTCTGGTACATACCTTGGATATGCCTACACTTAAAGGGGTTGTCTACTTCTGATTCCACCAGTTAAAATAAAAGACCATGTACTCAGTCTCACCTCCCATTCTCTGGAAGTTCCATTGCTGTAGTTAATTGCGATTCGGGGCTCACATGACATTGTGATGTCACACGAGCCCTGCATCCTATCAGTGCTGGCTTCTATTTCCCTGCCATTGGACCAAATTGGTTAATCAAAAGGAAGTGACGCTGTAGCTGTCACTCCCTTCCTGTTGATTGCTCATTTGGTCCATAGGTGGAGAAAGAGAAGCCAGCAGTGATTGGATGCGAGGCTTGCGTCACATCACAATGTCACATGAGCCCAAACTGCGATAACCGACAGCCTTGGAATGACACCAGAATGGAAGGTGAGTACAGGGTCTTTTGTTTTAACTGGAGGAAATAAGTGAAGTCAAGGTTGACTTAGCAGTGGACAACCCCTTTAAGTATCCATTAGGGTCTGATTACTATAATCCTCACCGATCGTCTGTATTACTCGGCCCAATGATGCTCGTCCCCATCCTTTGTGTAGGGGACCACAACATAGTCAATAAAGTAGTTATATCGTTGTACCATGCTCACATTGGTGAACATAAAAAAACAAGCAAAGGCATATTAAATAGATTTAAAGAGTTGGTTCACCCCTTTTCATACTGGCCACATCGATATTATGTTGAGAAACAAGATTTCTCTCAAATACCTTGTGTTGCCAATAGTGCCTGTGAGCGGCGCTTTTGCGGTCTGCTCACCTCTTCTTGTGACCCCCCGGGCTCCGTGACTTCTGATGTCCGGTGATGTCACATCAACTGACGCGGGCTGCAGTCTTCTTGAGTGACTGAGCTGTTGGCGGCGTTTCACCGCTCATCAGAGGCCAACGTTCCAGCCCAGCATCTCCCTGCTTGCAGCGCTCTGCAGCGAAGGAGAGAGCACGCGAGATGCTGGGCTGTGACAAGTGGTGATACGCCACCCTTAGCCAGTCACTCAGGAAGACTGCGGCCCGCCTCAGTTGATGTGACAACACCGGACATCAGATGTCACAGAGCCCTGGGGTCACGGAAAGGGGATGAGTGGACGCAATAGCACCGCTCACAGGCACTATTGGCAAGAGAAGGAATTTAAGGGAACCTTGATTCTCAACATAATATCGATGTGGCCAGTAATGAAAAGGGGTGAAGCATCTCTTAAAAAAAGAGCAAATATAAACAAGGATGTGGCTAAAAATAGACAAAAATAGGTGCAAATGCAATAAGGAATTGGGCCCATTGTGTTATATTTGCACATTTCCAGTATATTCCTCTGGCTGGTCATGGGTGTGGCATCAATTACTGTCCCTAGAAGGGCTACAAATCCCACCAACACTGAACACAGACTTTGCCCCAATCACACGTAAACCTGAGACCCAAAATCTGCAAGACATCGGCCTTAAAACGAATCTATAGGATAGCCAGAGTATATAGTAATTTATCATCACCTTCAAAGGCAAAATTTCCGCACAGTTTAACATCTATCACTTTTATCATAAGAAAATACACCTATTATGGATGAAAGTTCATGTGTTCAGTATTTGCACCAATAATGGTAACCATGACAGCAATTTGTGTGGCTTATAGTTATCTCATCCGCTGCTCAAGTCATCAACTCTAATATTACCAAGATTTAATTTAAAGGAGAACAGATCTAGTATTTCCATTAAATATGTATTGTATTGTAGTTCACGAGATTTTACCTTACCAGTGTTAAGCCTGCTTTACACGTTGCAATTTCGCATACGATATCGTATGCGATTTGCAACGCCCCCATCGTATATGCGGCACATTCAATTTGTAGAACGTGCCGCACAAACGATTAACCCCCATCACACGTACTTACCTTCCATACGACCTCGATGTGGGCGGCGAACGTCCACTTCCTGGAGTGGGAGAGACGTTCGGTGTCACATCGACGTCACGCGGCAGCCGGCCAATAGAAGCGGAGGGGCAGAGCTGAGCGGGACGTAAACATCCCACCCACCTCCTTCCTTCCGCATTGCTGGCCGGGAGCCACAGGACGCAGGTAAGATCTGTTCATCGTTCCCGGGGTGTCACACACTGCAATGTGTGCTACCCTGGGTACGATGAACAATCTGACGTGCAATACTAGAGAAAGGTACGATGTGTATGCGATGAAAGTTTTAATGTTCAATCGCAATCGCACGTACCTGTCACACACTGCAATGTACCTTACAATGCCGGATGTGCGTCACTTACGACGTGACCCCGCTGACACATTGTAAGATACATTGCAGCGTGTAAAGCAGGCTTTAGACTACACAGATAATCTCGAGAGGATGGAGGCTTTACGGTAGTCCTCTAACAACATGTCGGTGAGGTCCATCAGAAGACACTGTAGGAAGCAAGTGCATATACAATAGCTAATATTTGCTATTACTAAGTGATTGATGGTGGATGCAAATTACAGAACATTCATCAATCTTTGGAATCAATGATGATGATGGATGGCAGTGATGGATACAGCCTATTGAAATTTAATGGCCAATACTTTTGTTTGGCACAGAGATAGGCCACTACCAAAAGATTCTGGTAGAGATTTTCTAGTTGAGAACACACAAATTCTCCACCAAGCAGTAATGTGTATAGGGGATGGGGAAAGTTAGCTATTAGTGATGAGCGAGCATGCTTGTCACTACTCGGTACTCGCACGAGTATCACTGTACTCGGGCTGCTCGGCGGGGACCGAGTAATCTCGCGATACTCGTGCTTTACTCGTGGTCTTCATTTCTGCATGTTGGCGCTCTTTTGAGAGCCAGCCCTCATGCAGGGATTGGCTGGCAGACCACTGCAATGCCACAGCCCTGTTAGTTGTGGAATTGCAGTGATTGGCCGGCCTGCACAGCGTCACCGAGCCTTTATATCGGCCGGCGCGCTGTGCTCTGCTCACAGCTATTCTGACAGTGAGTGTAGGGAGAGTGTCGCTGATTCAGGGAAAGCTTTGCGGCCCTTTATAGCTTTTTCAGTTGCAGGGCTGCAAACAGTGTGACCAAAAGTCCTTCTCAGGACTATTCTAGTTGTATACAGGCAGGCAGGGTATAGCCAGGTCGGAGTACAGTAGCAGAGTCCTTCTCAGGACTATTGTTGCTATATACAGGCAGGGTATAGCCAGGTCTGAATACAGGCTAGTGACCAAAAGAGTCCTTGTCAGGACTATTGTAGCAGTATACAGGCAGGCAGGCAGGCAGGGTAGTGGTGACCGTATACCAGCCTTCATATCTGGGGCTGGTGTACACAGTGTAAAACAGTCCAGATAGTGTCTGACTTGTCTGTACTGTAATTGTCGCTCCCCAAAAAAACCTGTTAGTAGGTTATTATTGCGTCCGTGCTTGGTTTTTAAAACCGCACGTGTGTGCCTGTTGGTGGCAGCGTACAGGTGCACTGGTGTGCGTTTACCAAACTATTATATAACGCACAAGTGTAGTGTATAATACACGTCAGTCAGCAGTGGCTGATAGTGTCAGAGTTCTTAATTTTTGCTCCTAAAACCTGTGTTAGGTTATTATTGCGTCCGTGCTTGGTTTTTAAAACCGCACGTGTGTGCCTGTTGGTGGCAGCGTACAGGTGCACTGGTGTGCGTTTACCAAACTATTATATAACGCACAAGTGTAGTGTATAATACACGTCAGTCAGCAGTGGCTGATAGTGTCAGAGTTCTTAATTTTTGCTCCTAAAACCTGTGTTAGGTTATTATTGCGTCCGTGCTTGGTTTTTAAAACCGCACGTGTGTGCCTGTTGGTGGCAGCGTACAGGTGCACTGGTGTGCGTTTACCAAACTATTATATAACGCACAAGTGTAGTGTATAATACACGTCAGTCAGCAGTGGCTGATAGTGTCAGAGTTCTTAATTTTTGCTCCTAAAACCTGTGTTAGGTTATTATTGCGTCCGTGCTTGGTTTTTAAAACCGCACGTGTGTGCCTGTTGGTGGCAGCGTACAGGTGCACTGGTGTGCGTTTACCAAACTATTATATAACGCACAAGTGTAGTGTATAATACACGTCAGTCAGCAGTGGCTGATAGTGTCAGAGTTCTTATTTTTTGCTCCTAAAACCTGTGTTAGGTTATTATTGCGTCCGTGCTTGGTTTTTAAAACCGCACGTGTGTGCCTGTTGGTGGCAGCGTACAGGTGCACTGGTGTGCGTTTACCAAACTATTATATAACGCACAAGTGTAGTGTATAATACACGTCAGTCAGCAGTGGCTGATAGTGTCAGAGTTCTTAATTTTTGCTCCTAAAACCTGTGTTAGGTTATTATTGCGTCCGTGCTTGGTTTTTAAAACCGCACGTGTGTGCCTGTTGGTGGCAGCGTACAGGTGCACTGGTGTGCGTTTACCAAACTATTATATAACGCACAAGTGTAGTGTATAATACACGTCAGTCAGCAGTGGCTGATAGTGTCAGAGTTCTTAATTTTTGCTCCTAAAACCTGTGTTAGGTTATTATTGCGTCCGTGCTTGGTTTTTAAAACCGCACGTGTGTGCCTGTTGGTGGCAGCGTACAGGTGCACTGGTGTGCGTTTACCAAACTATTATATAACGCACAAGTGTAGTGTATAATACACGTCAGTCAGCAGTGGCTGATAGTGTCAGAGTTCTTAATTTTTGCTCCTAAAACCTGTGTTAGGTTATTATTGCGTCCGTGCTTGGTTTTTAAAACCGCACGTGTGTGCCTGTCGGTGGCAGCGTACAGGTGCACTTGTGTGCAATTTCCAGAAACTTTGATATAACGCACAAGTAGTGAATATACACGTCAGCAGTGCACAGCATTGCAAAATGCGCAAGGGCATTGGCAAGGAACAAGGAAGTGGACGTGATGGTGGTGCAGGCAGAGGCCGAGGTCGTGGGCAAGCTCTAATTTCGCCACAACAAAGGGCCACATCTAGTCGCTCGCACGTCCTGTCCCAAATTCTTGGGGACCGCAGCAGTACACCGCTCTTGAACCAAGACCAGTGTCAACAGGTTGTTAGTTGGATAGCGGATAATGCTTCCAGTCAGATTGGCACCACCACAAACACTCTGTCTTCCACACGGTCAAGTGTCAGTAGCCGTGATACTGCACCGCACATTTCTGAACCTGATCCTCCTTCCTACCACCAGGCTGAGTACACGTCCTCCTCGGACATTAATGATCCCACACTTGGACACTCGGAAGAGCTGTTCACGTTTCCATTCACACATTCTGGCCTCTCGCCAGCTCATATTGAAGTGGGTCATGAGGAGATCGTCTGTACAGATGGCCAAATATTTGAGCAGCCACGTTCTCACGAAGTTGGCAACGTGTCTCAACAAGTGGTGGACGATGATGAGACACAATTGTCAGCAAGTCAGGAGGAGGAGCAGGGTGCGGAAGAGGAAGACGACGTGGTGGATGATCCAGTAACTGACCCAACCTGGCAGGAGGATATGCAGAGCGAGGACAGCAGTGCACAGGGGGAGGGAGGCGTAGCATCACAACAGGCAGTAAGAAGCAGGGTGGTGGCCCCAGGCAGAAGTCAGGCAACCGTTCCCCGGAACAACACGACGACACAAGGTGCCTGTCCAAATGTTAGGTCTTCACGAGTCTGGCAGTTTTTTAAGTTGGATCCAGATGATTCAAAAAAGGCCATTTGCAACACCTGCCGTGCCAGCATCAGCAGGGGTACCAAAACTAGCAGCCTGACCACCACCAGCATGATCAGGCACATGTCAGCCAAGCACCCGACTTTGTGGGAAGTACAACAGAGTCGAGGAGCAGTGCTTGCTGATGTCACTGCTACGTCTTCGCTGGTTGTGCATGCGAGCCAATCCTCTGTCCATGCTGCCTGCGAACAAGCCTCCTCCACTCCTGCACCTACAGTTGCCTACGCAGAAAGAACACCATCATCAAGCACGTCCTTGTCCCAGCGCAGCGTTCAGTTATCCATTCAGCAAACCTTTGAACGCAGGCGCAAATACACTGCCAACACCCCACATGCCACAGTTCTAAATGCTAACATTTCGCGACTGCTTGCGCTGGAAATGTTGCCTTTTAGGCTGGTGGAGACAGAAGCATTCCGTGACCTGATGGCGGCAGCTGTCCCACGTTACTCGGTCCCCAGCCGCCACTATTTCTCCCGGTGTGCCGTCCCCGCGTTGCATAACCACGTGTCACAAAACATCACACGTGCCCTGAACAACGCTGTTTCACCCAAGGTCCACCTAACCACAGACACGTGGACAAGTGCTTGTGGGCAAGGCCGCTACATCTCGTTGACGGCACACTGGGTTAATATTGTGGAAGCTGGGACCCAGTCTGAGCGAGGGACGCAACACGTCCTTCCCACACCAAGGTTTGCAGGCCCTACCTCAGTCAGTGTTTCACCCACACTCTACAGCTCCGGAATGTCATGCTCTTCAGCCTCCTCCTCCTCCTGCGCATCCTCATCCACTGTGCCCTCCACACCAGTCACAAGCTGGAAGCACTGCAGCACTGCCTCGGCGAAGCGGCAACAGGCTGTGCTGAAGCTAATCTGCATAGGTGACAAACCCCACAATGCAGAAGAGCTGTGGACAGCTCTGAAACAGCAGGCAGATCACTGGCTCACACCTCTGAACCTAAAGCCAGGAAAGGTCGTTTGTGACAATGGCCGGAACCTGGTGGCGGCTTTGAGGCGAGGCCAGCTGACACATGTTCCATGCGTGGCCCATGTGCTCAACCTCGTGGTTCAGCGGTTTATAAAGTCATACCCAGAGCTGTCTGATCTGCTGGTAAAAGTTCGCCGCCTGTCTGCACATTTTCGAAAGTCACCTACTGCTTCAGCCGGCCTTGACGGCTTTCAGCGCCGTTTGCATCTTCCGGCTCACAGACTGGTGTGTGATGTCCCCACGCGTTGGAATTCAACTCTGCACATGTTGGTCAGGATATGTGAGCAGAAGAGGGCAGTTGTTGAGTACCTGCATCACCTAAGCCGTCGGGAAATGGGTCAAACTCCACACATAACACCTGAGGAGTGGAGATGGATGTCAGACCTATGTACCATCCTCCAAAACTTTGAGGACTCCACCAAGATGGTGAGTGGTGATGACGCCATTATTAGCGTCACCATACCGCTACTCTGCCTTCTAAAACGGTCCCTGCTGAAAAACAAACATGATGCATTGCAGGCGGAGCGCGATGAGTTGCAGCAAGAAACAGTAGTGGGTGTGGGTGATAACACACAGCCCAGCCTCGTCTCATCACAACGTGCAGTGGAGGACTATGATGAGGAGGAGGATGAAGACATGGAGCAACTCTCCGGCCAAATTGAGGATATGACATGCACACCAGTCATATCCTCGATTCAGCGTGGCTGGCCAGAGGACAGGGTAGATGAGGAGGAGGAGGAGGAGGAGGAGGAGGAGGAGGAGGACAGCATGTTCAGTCATCTTGTTGGTCAGGCTACTGAAGTCCTGGCTGTTAAGAGTCTGGCGCACATGGCTGACTTTATGGTAAGCTGCCTGTCTCGTGACCCTCGCGTTAAGAACATCTTGGCCGACAATCATTACTGGTTGGTAACACTGTTAGACCCACGCTACAAGGAGAACTTTTTGTCTCTTATTCCCGTGGAGGAGAGGTCAACCAAAATGCAGCAGTTTCGGAAGGCCATACTCACGGAAGTAGGCAAAGCATTCCCCTCACAAAACGCTAGCGGCATAGGTCAGGAATCAGTGGACAACCGAGGCGTACAGCCGAGAGAGGCACAAGTCCAATCCGCCAGAGGTAGGGGAACAGTCTTTAAGATGTGGGACAGTTTTCTCAGCCCCTCACGTACCACAGCCCCTGAGGTGCGGGGTAGTGCCACAAGAAATCCTAAGTTTGCCCAGATGCTGAAGGAGTACCTTGCAGATCGAACAACTGTACTCCGACATTCCTCTGTGCCTTACAATTATTGGGTATCCAAGCTGGACACGTGGCATGAATTGGCTCTCTACGCCTTGGAAGTCCTGGCCTGCCCTGCTGCTAGCGTTTTGTCAGAGCGTGTTTTTAGTGCCGCAGGTGGAATCATTACAGATAAACGCACCCGCCTGTCAACTGAAAATGCTGACAGGCTGACTCTGATAAAGATGAACAAGGGTTGGATTGGGCCAGACTTCACCACACCACCAGCAAATGAGAGCGGAATTTAAAGTTTGCCATGTACCTCCACTCACCCATGGGTACACTTCTCGACTTTGGATAATCGCTGGACTGCTCCTCCTTCTCCTCATGCGCCATCATGATGACCGTTACAATAGTTAGGTCTTTGTTTCAGGTATACCCCCAGTGGTAAATTTTTTCGCCCATTCTTTGCAGAATGGACATTACAACGACAGGAGACCCGCTCCTTTGCAATGGGAACAATGTTTTGAGGCCCTCATGCACGTCTCTACCCAGGGACAACGTGTAGCCTCCCAATTTTTGGCTGCCCTGCCTAAGGGCTATACTATAATACACCCACTTCCTTAAAATGGACACTTAATGTTTTGAGGCCCTCATGCACGTCTCTACCCAGGGACAATGTGGAGCCTCCCAATTTTTGGCTGCCCTGGCAAAGGGCTATACTGAAATAGACCCACTTCCTTACAATGGGCACTTCAGGTTTAAAGGCCATCATGCACGTCTCTACCCAGGGACAATGTGGAGCCTCCCAATTTTTGGCTGCCCTGCCTAAGGGCTATACTGAAATACACCCACTTCCTTAAAATGGACACTTAATGTTTTGAGGCCCTCATGCACGTCTCTACCCAGGGACAATGTGGAGCCTCCCAATTTTTGGCTGCCCTGGCAAAGGGCTATACTGAAATAGACCCACTTCCTTACAATGGGCACTTCAGGTTTAAAGGCCATCATGCACGTCTCTACCCAGGGACAATGTGGAGCCTCCCAATTTTTGGCTGCCCTGCCTAAGGGCTATACTATAATACACCCACTTCCTGACAATGGACACTTAATGTTTTGAGGCCCTCATGCACGTCTCTACCCAGGGACAATGTGGAGCCTCCCAATTTTTGGCTGCCCTGGCAAAGGGCTATACTGAAATAGACCCACTTCCTTACAATGGGCACTTCAGGTTTAAAGGCCATCATGCACGTCTCTATCCAGGGACAATGTGGAGCCTCCCAATTTTTGGCTGCCCTGCCTAAGGGCTATACTGAAATACACCCACTTCCTTAAAATGGACACTTAATGTTTTGAGGCCCTCATGCACGTCTCTACCCAGGGACAATGTGGAGCCTCCCAATTTTTGGCTGCCCTGGCAAAGGGCTATACTGAAATAGACCCACTTCCTTACAATGGGCACTTCAGGTTTAAAGGCCATCATGCACGTCTCTATCCAGGGACAATGTGGAGCCTCCCAATTTTTGGCTGCCCTGCCTAAGGGCTATACTGAAATACACCCACTTCCTTAAAATGGACACTTAATGTTTTGAGGCCCTCATGCACGTCTCTACCCAGGGACAATGTGGAGCCTCCCAATTTTTGGCTGCCCTGGCAAAGGGCTATACTGAAATAGACCCACTTCCTTACAATGGGCACTTCAGGTTTAAAGGCCATCATGCACGTCTCTACCCAGGGACAATGTGGAGCCTCCCAATTTTTGGCTGCCCTGCCTAAGGGCTATACTATAATACACCCACTTCCTGACAATGGACACTTAATGTTTTGAGGCCCTCATGCACGTCTCTACCCAGGGACAATGTGGAGCCTCCCAATTTTTGGCTGCCCTGGCAAAGGGCTATACTGAAATAGACCCACTTCCTTACAATGGGCACTTCAGGTTTAAAGGCCATCATGCACGTCTCTATCCAGGGACAATGTGGAGCCTCCCAATTTTTGGCTGCCCTGCCTAAGGGCTATACTGAAATACACCCACTTCCTTAAAATGGACACTTAATGTTTTGAGGCCCTCATGCACGTCTCTACCCAGGGACAATGTGGAGCCTCCCAATTTTTGGCTGCCCTGGCAAAGGGCTATACTGAAATAGACCCACTTCGTTACAATGGGCACTTCAGGTTTAAAGGCCATCATGCACGTCTCTACCCAGGGACAATGTGGAGCCTCCCAATTTTTGGCTGCCCTGGCAAAGGGCTATACTGAAATAGACCCACTTCCTTACAATGGGCACTTCAGGTTTAAAGGCCATCATGCACGTCTCTACCCAGGGACAATGTGGAGCCTCCCAATTTTTGGCTGCCCTGCCTAAGGGCTATACTATAATACACCCACTTCCTGACAATGGACACTTAATGTTTTGAGGCCCTCATGCACGTCTCTACCCAGGGACAATGTGGAGCCTCCCAATTTTTGGCTGCCCTGGCAAAGGGCTATACTGAAATAGACCCACTTCCTTACAATGGGCACTTCAGGTTTAAAGGCCATCATGCACGTCTCTACCCAGGGACAATGTGGAGCCTCCCAATTTTTGGCTGCCCTGCCTAAGGGCTATACTATAATACACCCACTTCCTGACAATGGACACTTAATGTTTTGAGGCCCTCATGCACGTCTGTATGCAGGGGCATTGGTGAACCTCACAATTTAGGACTGCCCTGGCAAAGGAAAATACTACAAAGACTCACTTCCTCAAAATGGGCACATTAGACTCAAGAGGCCTTCATGTACGTCTCTTCTCAGGGACATCGGAGTGCCACACAATGTTTTCACGTAAAATCTTTCATGTATTGATCTCAAAAAGTAACATACACCAGCTCTATCTCACTATTGGGTATGTGCCCTTAACATTTCCGCCATGAAAAATCATTTTGGGGTCATTTTGGAAGGTTTTCTGGTGAGTCCGTAAAAATGGCGTAAAACGCGGACAAAATTGTTCACAGCTGTGACTTTTGAGTGATAAATGCTTCAAGGGGTCTTCCCCATGCTGTTGCCATGTCATTTGAGCACTCTTCTGAGACTTTTGTGACATTTTTAGGGTTTCTCCATGCTGCCGGGAGGTCATTTCACAAAAATACTCGGGTCTCCCATAGGATAACATTGGGCTCGTTGCTCGGGCCGAGTACACGAGTATCTTGGGAGGCTCGGCCCGAGCTTCGAGCACCCGAGCTTTTTAGTACTCGCTCATCACTATTAGCTATCTAACGATATGTATGGTCAATATGGTGGGGTAATCACAACATGATAATAAACTCCCTTCAGGATAGGTCATTAATAGAGATGAGCAAGCATACTTGCCATTGTTTGGCACTTGACCGAGCATTAGACTTCTCCGGTACTTACCGAGTGCTCAGAAATGTAATTTGTGAGACAACCACAAAGCACAGGCTTGCTTCATTGCATGATGTGCAGGCTTCCCAGGGAGAGCCATTCACAGTCTATGAATGGCTCTCACTGGGGTTGAAACAACATTTTGCGATGAGAGTAGAGTATGTAGAGTATAAAAATACGCCCTCCCCCCAGAAAAGCTCTGTTTATGGCTGACTGTATGTGGGCAGAGAGCCAAACTGTCCAGTCATTGACTTCCATTATACTCATTACTGGAGTTGAGCACTTTCAGAGCGTCTGACCTGCTCGAATTGAGGATCAAGCACCCGAGCATTTCAATGCTCGCCCAACTCTAGTCATCAATGTTAGATCAATGTGGGTCCAACACCTGACAACTAGTACTGAGCGAGTAGTTGACTATTCGTACTTGCTATGCTGTTAGTGAGTGCTGTCCGCTACTACTAACTACTCACTCAACACTACTGACAACCTGACAATCAGCTGCTGGTTGCTGCGGCAGCAAGATGTAAAAATGAACCGAACTGCACTGTCCTGCTCCATTCAATGTCTTGTGGCCAACTAGTAATGAAGAATAGCACCTATTCTCTGGAATAAGAGCTGTTTTCTAGAACAGGCCATTTTTTGGAATAGGAGCTCTTCTGCAGTACTAAGCAGCAGCCACTACACATTGAATGGAGCTTTCCAAGTGCAGCTTTACTCATTGCTTACATATTTACACTTAGCACCCCCCCGTCTGATATTGATGACTTATTCTTTTAAAAGGTTATCCCAGAAAAAAAGTTCACTTTAATAAACAAAACTTGCAATAATAATAAGTTCCAATATTGGATGTATTTATAAAAAAAAAAAAAAAAGTGTTCCTGTGCTGAGATAATCTCATATATGCCCTTGCTATGTACTGTGTAAAGGATGTGTCTGACAGGGACATGGTCTGATAATATCACAGCTCCTGGGCTGGTAAGGAAGTAAAAAAAGTATAGAAATATTACAGTTTGGGATTGCAATAGGATTCTTTCTTTGAGATAAAACATTTTTTAAAAACAGGCAGGGAAGTGTTTTACCTCACAAAAAGAATCAGCTAGGATCATGTGCTGTACTGTCTGTATACTCTTTTGTCTCCTCCCCTGCCCAGGAGCTATGATATGATCAGACCATGTCGCGCTGTAGGGGGGGGGTCAGGGTTATGCCCACCCCTGCAGAAGTAGCCAGCACACTAATGGTCTATGTATAATGTGTAAAATGTAAGTGTAACTTATAATGTGCATGTGAATTGTATAAAAAGCCACCAGGTGGCAGTGTTGTAGCACGGCTGTCCTGGCACCTGGGTGAGCAGGGAAAGAGTTAAGGAAGAGGAGGAGTGCAGCATGTATGAAAGGGTGATATAGGAAGTAGACAGCAGGAGAGTCCCTGGAAAGATGTAAGAGATATAATACCCACTATGAAGATTCTGATTCTATGGGTCACCCCTGCGGCTGTGACATGCAGGCTCCGGTCTGGATTGATCAACCGCGTCCCCCAAGGAGAGGGGTTTAATCCTACAGTCAGGGGTCTGGCGTCCATTTCGTATGGCTGCTAATACTCAAAGAATTCCTCACTCACGGAAACTTTTTCAGTGCGCCCATAGGTAGAATAGTATGGCTGGATGGCCTGGGCATGTATGGAGAGCCCTGTTGGTTGTGGTCCTTCTTGAGTTTCAGCGTCCCTTGTGGGTGGGGTGAAGTGGCCCAAGGACTTCATGACCCAGTTCATGCCAGTGTGGTGTGAATTGATGGAAGGAGAGGCCTAGAGGTGACAGAAAGTGCCCAGGTGCCAGAGATATGGACTTCTGCTAAATTACAGTATATATGAGAATAAATATGTAAGGAACCCTTATGGTAAGAGTACCGGTACCGGCGAAGCGAGGACCAAGATGTTGCTGAAGAAAAAGGAAAATAAAGTTGTTAGACTGTATGGGCTGCATTTCCAACACGCACCTATCACGTGACAGAAATGACTCATACCTGGAAGCAGCCCATACAGTCTAGCATCTACCAAAGCCAAGCAGCAGACATGACAAAAAAGCTGTGGAGAAAAAGCGCATATAGGGTCTTACACCAGTATATAAGGGGTGGGAGGAGGGTGAAACTACTCACCAGATATCGTTGTGAAAGTCACAACAACTGTAGTCGCATGTAGAATCTGATCACAGGCTGCAGCCACCTGAAACGGCAGATAACAGAGAGCATGAGAGAGGGGTGTTTTATACTGCGCCAAAAGATCACTGGAACAGATGTTTAGATTAATGTATCTTTATTTCATCCAGGTCTACGCGTTTCAAGAGCCACTGCCCCCTTCCTCAGGACCGTCAGGAAAGACAACCATCAAATCTCTTGAGATTTGATGTTTGTCTTTCCTGACGGTCCTGAAGAAGGGGGCAGTGGCTCCTGAAACGCGTAGACCTGGATGAAATAAAGATACATTAATCTAAACATCTGTTCCAGTGATCTTTTGGCACAGTATAAAACACCCCTCTCTCATGCTCTCTGTTATAAGCAGCAGACATGGGCGGGAATAGATAGCAAATCCTGACCCACCTATTAGCTATTCGGCTGCTGCTGCCAATCAATAAGCAGTGCATTTCTGTAACTTTACTTGCCTGTATTTCAAAAACTATACATCAAATCTGACAACTAAAGGTATGTATAGAATCAGCCTGATAGTGCCAGTATAGCACTGGCTTTTGTTTTTTTTTTTAGAAAATCCTGGTGATTGGTTTGCTTCAACTTTAATTCTGTAAGCAAGTTATCGGTTTGCCTAGTCATGTATTATGCCTGCATGTAACCACATTTCTGTAATGTAAAATTTCCCATTTCATATCCACAAATAACCATTTGCCTACTACAAGTTATGGATTACGAATTCATCTACTGTTCTCATATGTATCATCCCACCTGGCTCTGCTTCATCTGGTGCTTCTTGCTCTGCTTGCAACCTGCCATCCTACATACCCCGCAGACCTGGTCCATGCTGATCCCCATGCCATCTGGTAAGACTCGCTCCACTGCTTTATCTCCTCCAGTACGTACTGCTCACCCTGACTAACACATGCCAATCTTTACCCTGAGGTTCATTGGACACATTTAGTTGTAAGATTTTGCATCTTTAGTATCCAAGTATCAATGATTCATCCATTAAACTCAAAATTGGGTTGGCTACAACCAATAAGGGCAAGCCGGGAGCATTCAAGCAATGCCATTTATCTCTAACAGTATTATTAATTAGATTGTTCTAAAAATACCTTCAGATGGAGATTTTTCTTAAATATATAAGTTTAGCAAAGTCATAAACTTGCATTTTCTCTATGTCATGAAACAGTAACCCAAGTCACACTGAGATTATACATTCAACACTGCACCACTCAGAAATGATTTAGATTTCTCGGTAATGCAATCTGTACATTTGTACTTATGTTTTGATTTTGGAAGGTATAAAGTAAAGATTAGTCTTTAATTTGTCAAGCATGTTCAGGCGTTCTGTAGAATGTGTTCCTGGAACATAAAAGAAAACGATCTGATCTCTCTGTAACTGATTGTGGAGAATATGTACAGTATATCACAAGAAGTGAGTACATCCCTCACATTTTTGTAAATATGTTATTATATCTTTTCATGGGACAACACAGAATATATGATATGACACTTTGATAAAATAGTCAGTGTGCAGCTTGTATGACAGGGTAAATTTGGTGCCCTCTAAATAACTCAACGCACAGCCATTAATGTCTAATCAATCTGTAAAGTGCTGTAGAATTAATAGCGCTTTATAAGCGATTAAAATAAACAAAAAAATAAATATAACACACTGCCAATAAAAGTAAGTACACCCCATAATGTGAAAATCGACAAACTGCATCCAAAGTGTCAATATTTTGTGTGGCCACCATTACTTTCAAGTGCTACCTTAAAGGCCTTGTCACACACAGAGATAAATCTGCGGCAGATCTGTGGTTGCAGTGAAATTGTGGACAGTCAGTGCCAGGTTTGTGGCTGTGTACAAATGGAACAATATGTCCATGATTTCACTGCAACCACAGATCTGCCAAAGATTTATCTTTGTGTGTGATGGGGCCTTAACTCTCTTGGACATAAAGTTCACAAGAACTTTACAGCAGCTACTGGACTGGAATCCTCTTTCATTTCTTCCTAAAGCTGGTAGATTTTAGAGACCTTGCACTCCTCCACCTTTCCTTTGAGGATGCCCCACAGATGCTCAATAGGGTTTAGGTCTGGAGACATGCTTGGTCAGACCAGGTTCCCTCATTGAACTGTACCTCCCCACTGCTGGCAGCTAGCCTTCAGCCCCAAACCATGACACTCCCACCACCATGCTTGACTGTAGGCAAGACACACTTGTCTTTGCACTCCTACCTGGTTTCTGCCACACACATGCTCAATACCATCTGTGCCAAATAAGTTAATCTTGGTCTCATAAGGCCACAATACATGGTTCCTGAAATTCATGTGCATAGTCGTCTTGTCTTCAAACTGTTTGTGGACTTTCTTGTGCATCACCTTTAAAAAAGGCTTCCTTCTGGGATGAGAGCCATGCAGACCAATTAGATGCAGTTTGCGGCGTATAGTCTGAGCAAATGACAGGTGGACCCCCACCATTCTAACTTCTGCAGCAATGCTGGAAGCACTAATACATCTAATTTGAAAAGACAACATCTGGATATGACACTTAGCACGTAAACTCAACTGTGTTCTTCTTAGCTACCTTGCTGCAGCTCAGTATCTGGGTGTTGTCAATCTTCTTATAGCCTTAGGCCATCTTTATTTAGAGCAACAATTCTTTTTTCAGATCCTGAGAGAATTCTTTGCCATGAGAAGCTATGCTGGACTTCCAGTGCCCACTATGAGAGAGTGTGTGAGAGATAACACTAAATGTAACACCCCTGCTCCTCATTTACACCAGAGACTTTGTAACACTAATGAGTCACATGACATCGAGGATGGAAAATAGCTAATTGAGCATAATTTGGCCATTCTCTCTTAGGAGTGTACTCACTTTTTTTTCCAGGAGTTTAGACATTAATGGGTGTGTGTTGAGTTCTTTAGAGGGCACCAAATGTACACTGTTACACAAGCTGCACACTGACTATTTTACATTGCATTGAAGTGTCATATCTTCGGTGTTGTCCAATGAAAAGATATAATTAAATATTTACAAAAATGTGAGGGGTGTACTCACTTTTGTGATGTACTGCATATCTGGAAATGAACTTCAAAGGGGATGTTCAATTTTAATACTGGGACTTAACGGGAATCTGTCAGCAAGCATTTAACCTCATCCCAAGCTACTTGTATGTGCATGTAGATTTTTCCAAGTCCAACAATCCTTTACATGAGTAGTTCGATACTCTATTACCAAGAAATCAGCATTTAAATTGATATGAAACTGAGGCTGTAGATCTGAAGCCTCTGTCATTCCAGCTCTATTTAATCGATGATGTGTGACTTCATACAAAAGAGTAGTCAGTGAAGCAAGATGAGGCGGCACTGGGTGGTGAATAGAGCTGGAGTGACAGAGGCTACAGATTCAAAAATAGCTATTTAGCCCCATATATATTAATTCAAACACTGATCTCTCAGGAATAGAGCAATGGACTGGTCATGTGAAGGTATTGCTGAACTTGTCTTTGAAAAAGCTACAAGCACATATAAATAGTTTGGTTTTTGAAATGCTACTGATTGGTTCCCTTTAAGTGAATCTATCATCAGGATTTTCATATATAACCTAAAGCCAGTGCTATACTGGCACTATCAGGCTGATTATCTACTCACCATTAGTGGTCAGCTCGGATGTTTAGGCTTGCAAATGCAAGAAAGTGAAGTTTAAAAAATCGTCAGCTTCTTGAGTGGCAGTTGCAACGGAGCAGATAATATCTGGGTGGGTATTCATATGGATTCCCCCCCCCCCACCTGTTGTTCCTCCCTCTCTCTGTTCTCTATGCTAATGTTACTATTCATCTTTTATGTCACTAAGATGGCATTGGAGTTGGCGCCTGCGCATAGCGCTTATCTCTGGCGACATCTTATTTTAGTCTTGTGGCTGAGAGGGCGGTGCATGAGCCCTCGCTTCCTCAGCTTTCTTTATGACCACTACAGTATATATCTAAAAAAAGAAGCGCTGATAGTGTAACACCAAAGGGACAGTCGAGTATATACAGAGAATATACACTCACCTAGTATAGTTGTGAAAGTCACAACTACTATTACGCATGAGATCCTGGCGTCTGCTGCAGCCCCACGTGGATGAACATTCAAGAGATATATAGAAGGGGTTAAAGCTGCACATCAGCCAATAATGAAGCTGTAGAAGCATTGATGAAGTATAATATTCTTTTTATTCCATCGGTCTACGCGTTTCAAGGTCCAATGACCTCTTCCTCAGGACCAGTACATCAACAAAAGGCCTTTTGTTGATGTACTGGTCCTGAGGAAGAGGTCATTGGACCTTGAAACGCGTAGACCGATGGAATAAAAAGAATATTATACTTCATCAATGCTTCTACAGCTTCATTATTGGCTGATGTGCAGCTTTAACCCCTTCTATATATCTCTTGAATGTTCTTTATGACCACGGGAGCCCACGCAGTCACAACAGGAGTGTAGAACAGCTGATCATAGTGATTAGCTGCATAAGAACCGGATGGTCCATAAATTAAGGATGGTTAGCAACCCAGACAGGCAGTAACTGTGTGCATCAGCCTCCACACTGCCCAGCAATTAGAGTGCGTCAGGATATGGTTCCTATCATGGTCATGTCTCTCTGCTACATGAGATGAGTAACATGTTCTGGGTTTGAGTCTCACTTTATCTGGTGAGACTATGCTGATTTAAATGTAGTTTATTTTCTTTTAGCAGTCACAGCGTCTGTGTTCCTTGTCAGTAAGCATTCCCTTTCTTTTCCCAGGTGTTTCTGGTTTGGGACCACACCCAATCACTTCATATACCCTCTGCTTCCAGCAGAGGGTGCCAGTTATTCTCACTGCCATTGGGATGCTGACATTGGATCTGGAAGGAACTGTTGGAAACCCTCTGCTGAAGTTGCTGTGGTGGCTGCAGTCTTGGTGCTGACTGCAGCAGTCTGTTGTTGTGTTCCCCGCTGTCTGCCTTCCTTTCCTGGTGTATTGTTTCAGTGCAGTGGCAAGGCTGGCGTCCTTCACCTGCCTCCTCCTTAGCCAGGGACTATTGTAGGGTCACTCAAGGCTTCAGGTTCCAGCTCAGTGACAGGTGAGGAACCTGTATAGGGATTGGCTAGGAGTGCAGGTTACAACAGCAGGTTAGTGGAGAAGGTTTCCATCTTCCCTCTCATTAGCGCTAGGTCCCATCATTGTTAAAGTGTCCCTGGTATCCTTCTTGTTTGTAGTTGGTGTACCCCTTGTTGCATTGTGTTTATGTCATAGTCTTGACTTACGGTGCGGCTTCCGTGTTGTGACTTTCTGTTGCGCCCTCCTGTGGAGCCGGTGTCTGCCTGTGCGCTGCATGGAACAGCCTGCCTGTGTTTTAGGTACCTTTCTGTGACACTGTGACAGGCTGTTTCCCTACACTGGGTCACTTGCTGGTTAGGGGAATGGCTTGCTCACTTGCTCCATATTCTGGGTGATTGCTGGCTTTATTAAGAAGCGGTCTCAGTCGGAGTGACACCAGTCGTATTTCCTGGTTAGTTGCAGTGAGTGCCTGACTCCTGGTTTATTTGTCGTATTGATCTTGGTACTCGACCCTTGACTGCCCCCTGACTTCCCTCTGCTTGACCCTGCATGACCGTCTGGCTTCTGACCTCTTATTCCCTCCTGACTACGGCTTTGCCTGCCCCTTGTGTCCTTTACATTCTCTCTTGGTTAGGCTAGTTTCACACATCCTTCTTTTCGCCGGTTTGGTGGATCCGGCGCACTCCAGTACAGTATGAAACAGTACAGTGGCATCGCTGTAACTTCCGCATCACATGCTCCGGTCACATGACAGCATGTGACTGGAGCTTGTCGCACTGCCACTGTACTGTATACACTGTACTGGAGTGTACTGGACCCGCCAAACCGGTGAAAAGAAGGATGTGTGACACTAACCTTACCTGACCCCCCCGGCCTGTATCCTGACTTTGTTCTTGTCTGCTCCCTGTGCTTGTTGCATTCTCCCGGCACTGACCTCGGCTTGTCTGACTTCCCCGCTACTCTTGCAGCATGCACAATCTCACAGCGCCACCTAGTTGCTACTCCATACTACACACTTAAGTCACTATCATTTCACTCCTCTCTGTGAGTGACGTTCGTTTAGGCTCACGCCGGACTCTTCCCCCAGTTCCTCACTGATCTGCAGACAATTAAAGTGCCTACCAAATACCAGATACTTCCTGACAGTTAGATACTCTTTAATGATGTATCGATTCCATTTGAAAATAGATAATATTGTAGGTTAACTTTAGTTATTGCTCGACGGGAGCTTCCTGACACTAGTTGCTAGAAGTTAAGTTTGCTATTGACTTACACTGCATTTCCACATTAGTTTGCACTGTATTTTTCTGTTGACCATAAATGAAAAAAAAATAAAAAATATTATTGTTCTTTCCCATTAATCTTCAAATGCAAGTTCAAGTACAGTTTCTTTGGTAAACTGGTTCATATACAGATTATATATTATGTAATATGGTCTCTTATCCATATGCTGGAGGTTATATTATCTATGAATAATAATATCTGATAATTATAGCCTTATTGCTTTTATTACCTGAAGGACAGCAAGGGGACAATTCATTTTCTTTATATAGATCTTTGATTAACATTGTGCTATGAGTTTCATCACAGTAATATGTTCTCTGGATTCATACAGCTAATTTAATTGCGTGATGTATTCTAGAGACACTTTTTAATCACCTTGAATATTAATATCCTCCGCTTTATTTAATATCTTTCTTCTGTATGTTTATTATTGCATATTATTCAATCACATGGGTATAAAAACAGATCGTTTTACGTTTCTGTTTTCCCTCTGTTTTTATTTCAGGTTTCACAATAAAGTGCCGTGATAGAGGGCTTCTCGTCTTGCGGGGGCTTAATGCAAGCACAGATGGCCTAAGTATTACAAGAAACTCCTCAGATGAAAGCATAAGATTTAGAGCATTACATGGGATGCTTGTTTTCCTTTGCATTTTTAAGCAAAAGTTGTAAACAGTGTAAAAGCAAGAAAGCCCTTAGAAATGTAATCTGCCTTGAAGTGGTTCCTCACCTTTTGTCTGCAGTTTTGTAGGTCACAAATTCTTTGATATTTTTTTATTCAGATGCAGAACTCCGAAATCTCTATATGAAGAAATACTTAAAATGTATCAGTTATTTCACATGGCTTTTCAGAATAATCTACACAATGTTAAAGGGGTGGTTCACCCATATTTTTTATTGTCTAGTTCGATATTATATTGAGAAACAATGTTTCTCTCAAATACCTTATGTTGGCAATAGTGCCTGTGAGTGGCGCTATTGCAGTCCGCTCTACCCCGCTCCGGTGACGTCACGTCAAGTTCCGCACACGTCACATCCCTGCGGCCAGCTGCAGTCTTCCTGACTCACTGAGTTGTGAGCGGTGTTTCACCGCTTGTCACAGCGCAGCGCGTCTCCTGCTTGCAGCATTCTGCTGTGAGAGAGGAGGGAGGAGGGAGCAGAAGGGCTGTGACGAGTGGTGCAACACCACCTACAGTTTTACCAGCGGCAGACTATTGTGAACGATCAGCCGGGTGATCAGCTGATCGCTCCCTGCAGCCGGCCGCCGGGTGATCAGCTGATTGCTCCCTGCAGCCGGCCGCCGGGTGATCAGCTGATCGCTCCCAGTAGCCGGCCGCCGGGTGATCAGCTGATCGCTCCCTGCAGCTGGCCGCCGGGTGATCAGCCGATCGCTCCCTGCAGCCGACCGCCGGGTGATCAGCTGAGCGCTGTCACTTGCTGGCGCCCGGGCATGCCGGCGGGCGGGCGCTCAGCTGAGCGCTGTGACTTGCCGGCGGCCGGGCATGCTGGCGGCCGGTCGTTCAGCTAAGCGCTGTCGCTTGCCGACGGCCGGGCGCTCAGCTGAATGTTCGGCCACCGCGAGCCAAAATAAAGTTTGATTTAAAAAAAAAAAAAGAGCATGCACAGTGAAATCCAGAGGATTCCGCTGCTCAAAATAACGTTACATGCTGCGTTCCTCCCGCTGGGCGGAAGCAACGGAGCGTCGCCCAGCGGAAGCAACGCAGGTCCTTTTGGTACAATCCGTCACTCATACAAGTCTATGGGAAACAGCGGAATCCGTTAACGGATTCCGCTGTTTTCCAAAAGGGCGGATTGTAACGGAAGGAAATAAATGCAAGTGTGAAAGTACCCTTAGTTCACAGGATTCTGTTCACTGGAATCCTTGGAAAACCTGATCCGTTGCGTCCGTTACGTCTGTTGTGCGTCCGTCTGATCCGTTTGTTTTTGGGACAGCCCAATGGAAGTGCCAGACATTCTGGGCATGCTCAGTAGAACATGATGGAATCCAGTACTGCATTCCGTCGTGTGACGGATTACAGCGGAATCCTGCACCATAGACATCCATTATACCTCTTGACGGATTGCGACGGAATCCTGCACATTACGTTTTTTTGACGCTCCAAAAAACGTTACAGTGTCAGTTCCTTCCACCCGACGGTCAGTCATTCCACAACTGATCCATCACGCGGTGGATACAACGCAAGGCCATCAGTCGCAATCCATCATTAAAACAAGTCTATGGGTGAAAAAAATGAATCCTGCAAAATATTTTGCAGGATATTGTATTTTCTCAAGGCAACGGATGACTGATGGAAAAAGACTGAAGTGTGAAAGTAGCCTAAGTAGCAAGTATTTGTGAGGTGTAAAGGAAATGATACAGGATTTTCTAATTATTTTAAAAATGTAACCTCAAAATTGTGACGTCCATTTGTATTCAGCCCCCTGAGACAATACTTTGTTGGGCCACCTTTCGCTGCAATTACTACTGCAAGTCTTTTGGGGAGTAATGATGCTATGCTGACACTGTGGGGCGAGAGTCTGGCACTAGGTGGTGAAATATGATGTTATGCACTAGATGGCGCTGTTAGCAAGCATATACCGAGAGTAGCGGGGAAGTCAGGCAGGCCGAGGTGAGAACCGGGAGTGAACGACTAAACACAAGGGGCAGACAGCATCAAGGTCGAGGTACAGGCTGGGATCAGGTAACCAGGAGGTAAGGTAAAAGACCAGAGGACAAGCAAAGACGTAGTCAGGAGGAGGTCAGAGGTCAACAGTCAGACGGTAGCACAGGGTCAGAGGAGCAGACAGAGCAAAGTCAGGAAACAGTCCAGAGTCGGTATCAAGATCAATGCAAGAGACAACCAGGAACTAGGCACTTCACCAAACGCAGAGATACGACTGGTGCTGCCTGGCCGAGACCGCTCCCGGATAAGGCATAGCAATCACCCGGAATGCGGAGCAAGTGAGCAAGCCCCTCCCACAGCCAACAAGCGACCTGTCCCGTGCCAGTATTACTGAATGACACTGAACCCCAGTAGGATATTCTGTGTGCACACAGGCAGATACCGGCTCTACAGAAGTCACAGTACAGAAACGCACCGCAGGTCAGGACCGTGACATGGGGTATGTCTCTACCAGCTTTGCACATCTGGAGGCTGACATTTTTGCCCATTTCTCTTTGCAAGAAATCTCAATGAGATTGGATGGAGACATCTGTGAACAGCAATTTCCAAGTCTTGTCATAGATGTTCGAAGGGATTTAAGTCTGGACCATTCATACACATGAATATGCTTTGATCTAAACCATCCATTGTAGCTCTGGCAGAATGTTTAGAGTTGTTGTCCTGCTGGAAAGTGGATCTATGCTCCAGTCTCAAGTTTTTTGCAGCCTCTAGCAGGTTTTCTTTAACACTAGAAGTCCCAGAAATTTCGAGCTCCCCCCTGAAGTCCTGAAAGAGGGTCAAATGACATACAATAAACTGAATAGAACTAAGTAGAAACTAAATGGCTAAACTCAATGGAAAACAACAACCTCCTGTGGTGCGACACTAATGGCCTTAATTACAGAACAAAAGACGGTGATTATGGGATGTTAGCTAAAATCCTTCAGGTCATTCAACCCGTCTCTGGGTTCCAAAGGTAGAAATGTTAAATGACCCCTCTCTAGGACTTCTAGTGTTAAGGAATGCTCTGTATTTAACTCCATTCATCCTCCCATCAACTCTGACCATCTTCCCTGTCTTTGCTGAAGAAAAGCCTCCACACAGCATGATGCTGCCACCACTATGTTTTATAGTGGAATGGTGTTTTCAGGGTGATGTGCAATGTTAGTTTTCTGCCACTCATAGTATTTTGAATTTAGCTTAAAAGCTCTACTTTGGACTCATCTGAGCAGAGCACCTGCTTACCTGTGTCCTCTTCATGGATTTTTGCAAACTGAAAGCAAGTGTTCTTATAGCTTGCTTTCAAAAATCACTTTCTTCTTGTCACTTTTCCATAAAGGCCAGATTTGCGGAGTATACAACTAATAGTCGTCCTGTGGACAGATTCTTCCTGAGCTGTGGATCTCTACAGTTCCTCCAGAGTGACCATGAGCTTCTTGGCTACTTGTCTAATTAGTATTCTCCTTGCTTGGTGGTCAGTTTAGGTGCATGGTCATGTCTTGGTAGGTTTGCAATTGTACCATGCTCCTTTCATTTTTGGATGATGGATTGAACAATGTTCTGTGAGATGTGCAGAGATTGGGCTATTTTTTCTATAATCTAACTCTGCTTTACTCCTCTCCACAATTTTATCTTAGAATTGTCTGGGGTGTTTCTTGGTTTTCATGATGCTGTTTGATCCATAATCTTCTCAAATAACCCTCTGAGGCCTTCACAGAACAGCTGTAGCTATACAGTGGTACCTCGCTTAACGAGTAACCCACTTAACGAGAATTTCGCTTAACAAGCAAAGCTTTCTGTAAATTTGTAACTCTGTTTACGAGAAAGCTTTGCTGTACGAGCAAAATCCTCACCGCACACACTTCCGGTTCCGTACATCCACCGCGTTCTGACCCGCACTTGCAGTCCACACAAACACACAAATGTATGCACAAACACACACACAAACACACACGCACGCACATACAGTATTATGCTCACCTTACCTTCCGTTCCACCGCCAGTCTCATGGTTGTTGTAGTTCCCGAGTACATCGCAACGTCCTCGCGGCGAACTACAAGACTCAGGAGGCCTGCGATGGAACGGAAGGTAAGGTGAGCATATAATATAAAATAATATAGTGTATCTTTCGTTTCATCGCCGGTCTCCTGGGTCCTGTAGTTTGCCGCTCCACTCCAGGCTGTGTATCGGCATCCATAGCAACGAGGCAGGAACTTCCTGTCACCGCTACTGAAAGGCAGTGCGCTGGCCAATCAGAGGCAAGCAGCTCTGCCTTTGACGTCAGCGCTCTGGCCAGGAAGTTCCTCC
Organism: Anomaloglossus baeobatrachus; assembly: GCF_048569485.1. Taxonomy (NCBI): domain Eukaryota; kingdom Metazoa; phylum Chordata; class Amphibia; order Anura; family Aromobatidae; genus Anomaloglossus; species Anomaloglossus baeobatrachus. The sequence continues at coordinate 92,468,287 of NC_134353.1, forward strand.
CTCGTTGTTATGGTGACGCGATACACAGCCCGGCCCCGTACCAGAGAACAGCAAGTCCCAGGAGACCGGCGATGGAACGGAAGGTAAGGTGAGCATATAATATGTGCGTATGCGTGCGTGCTTGTGTGTTTGTGTGAGTTTGTGTGTGTTTGTGTGTGTTTGTACATGTTTGTGTGTGTTTGTGCATGTGTGGAATGACAGAATAGGGGACCAGGATGGGAAATTTAACACGTTGTGGAACGAATCGTTTGCATTGCAATGATTTCCTATGGGAAATCTTGCTTTGCCTAATGAGTAACTTGGTTAACAAGCACACTCCCAGAACGGATTGTTCTCATTAAGCAAGGTTCCACTGTACTGAGAACAAACAGGTGGACTCAACTTACTAATTAGGCAACTTATGAAAGCAATTGGTCACTCAGGATTTTACATAGGGGTATCAGACTACAGGAGAATAAATACAAATGTAGGCCATAATTATCAGATCTATATTTTTAAAATATTTAGAAAACCATGTATCATTTCCATTACACTTCACGAATACATGTTACTTTGTGTTGCAATGTAAAAACATTTTGAAAAGTTCATGTGGTATGAATAATTTTTCAAGGCAATTTAATTTTCATCCTGAATTATTCACCAGTTTACTCCTCTGCAGGCTGTAAGTCTTCAGGTGCTTTTGAGTTAGTGGGTGCACATAGACATTCGGTATTCCTGCTCCCCTTCTCTATGTAGCAGATGGACAAAACATGTTTTGTTACTTTATAGCATACATTTTGGAGATGGTGACTGCCTTCTCAGTTGGTGGAGCACTCCTCCCATTAGACCAAGGCTATTTTTAAAGGGGTGGTTCACCCATATTTTTTATTGTCTAGATCGATATTATATTGAGAAACAATGTTTCTCTCAAATACCTTGTGTTGTCAATAGTGCCTGTGAGAGGCGCTATTGCAGACTGCTGCTCCCCGTCCAGTGACGTACCCGTCTAATGCTGCCTCATCACATCCGTGCAGCCGGCTACAGTCTGAGCCCATCTGCTCCCTGCTCCTCCTCCCTCCTCCCTCACAGCACGTCTCTTGCTTGCAGCGTTCTGCGAGGAGGGAGGAGCAGGAGACGCGCCATGCTGTGCTAGGAGGGAGGAGAGAGGGGGGTAGCAGGAGACGCGCTGTGCTAGGAGGGAGGGGGGAGCAGGAGATGCACCGTGCTAGGAGGGAGGAGGGGGGGAGCAGGAGACGTGCCGTGCTAGGAGGGAGGAGGGAGGAGGAGGGGGGAGCAAATGGGCTGTGACAGCAGTGAAACACCGCTCACAGCTCAGAGTCTGGAAGACTGTAGCCGGCTGCACGGATGTGACGTGGCAGCATTTGACGGGTACGTCACTGGACGGGGAAAAGCGGTCTGCAATAGCGCCTCTCACAGGCACTATTGACAACACAAGGTATTTGAGAGAAACATTGTTTCTCAATATAATATCGATCTAGACAATAAAAAATATGGGTGGACCACCCCTTTAATAATCATTGGATCTTCCCTGCCCTTTAAATTTGTAATAGAATAGTTAGGATACCATGAAAACAAATTCCCCCTTTTTGTGGCCAGTGGGCTCATATGAATTAGTCAATTTGTGTGCTAGGTACTTTAATTTTATAAGTATATTTTATATGTTCAGAAGCAGCAGCATGGAAGACATAACACAGCAGTACTGAGCAGTGTAGCTGTGACTCAAGTACTGGGGTAATGTATAACATTTACTATAAAGCTACAGCCGTCTGTGCCTCTCTCTCTCAATCTGTTTCTTCATCATCCTCTTCCCTCCTCTCTCCACAAGGATAAGAAAACTGCCTAAGGGTATGTGCCCACGTAGCAGATTTGTTTAATGCATACAAAAATGCATGTTTTTGCAGGAAAAACGCAGCAGAAAAAACATGCATTTTTTATCGCATTTTTTCTCTTACGATTTTTCAAGTGTTTTAAACTTCCTGATGATCGTGGGGGTTCCTGCACTGTACCCTGGTGATCGCCACCGGGTCTCCGGCTGATGTTATAGCTGGAACCCGGCTCTCACTGCCCAAAGTGGTGCGCATACCACTCCCGGCAGTTTAATCCCCTAAATGCTGTGCTCAATCGTGATCACCACATTTAGGAAGCAAGGAGAGGAATCACTTACCTCTGCCTGGCGATCAGGTCCCTGTAATGCGATCACATGGACATGGATCGCTGCCATGGCAACCCGAGGTCTTCACCATGAGAATCCCGGGTTACTGAGCTATGGATCGCCTCACACACCATTCCGGATGCACGATGTGTGAAGTGAAATGTCAGTGCTCCGAGTGCAACACTGACATAATCTACTGCAGTGATCAAGCACGAGCACTGCCGTGGGTTAAATCAGACCCAGGGAAAAACGCTGAGAGAATTGACATGCTACAGATTTTTTTTGCACCAAAATCTGCAAGGAAAAATTTTGCAATGTGCACAGCAACTCAGGATTCTCATAGACTTTGCTGAGGTGCATTTTTCCTTGCAGTATTGATTAAAATCTACAAGGAAAAAAATGCATGGAAAAAACGCACTGTAGGCACACTGCCTAAAGGTATGAGCACACATTTCCTTTTTTTCAGTAACGTTTCTGCCTTTGTTTGCCATTAAAATGATAACATAAAGCCCGCTGTACACGCTACAATATATCTCACGAAGTGGCGGCGGGGTCACGTCGTAAGTGACGCACATCCGGCATCGTAAGGTACATTATAGTGTGACAGGTACGTGCGATTGCGATTGAATGTTAAAACGTTCATCGCATACACGTCATTGAATCCTGACGAATTGCATGTCGGGTTGTTCAATGTTCCCGAGGAAGCACACATCGCAGTGTGTGACACCCCGGGAACATTGAACAGATCTTACCTGCGTCCCATGGCTCCAGCTGGCAATGTGGAAGGAAAGAGGTGGGCGGGATGTTTACGTCTCGCTCAGCTCCGCACCTCCGCTTCTATTGGCCGGCTGCCGCGTGACGTCGATGTGACGCAGAACATCCCTCCCACTCCAGGAAGTGGACGTTCGCCACCCACATCGAGGTCGTATGGATGTTTAAGTACGTGTGACGGGGGTTAATTGTTTGTGCGGCACGTTCAACAAATTGAATGTGCCGCACATACGATGGGGGAGTTGCAAATCACATACGATATCGTATGCGAAATTGCAACGTGTAAAGCATGCTTTAGATCTCAGGCATAAGTTACTTATACTTTTCAGAGCAGATTTGAAGCAGCTTCAAACATGCAGCATGTCAGTTCTTTCTGTGTTTTTACAATATTTTTCACCCGCTATTGTGGGGAACGAAAAAGTATAAAAAACACATGCAAAAAATGTGTAAAAATGGATGAAAAACATGTATATTTTACACGGCGTTTTTCCTGCCAAGTGATGTTTTTCTGGTGCAGAAATTTTGCTGCAATACTTAACATACACTCCAAGGCCCCATTCACACATCTGTATAAAACATGTACGTGAAAAAAAGGTACGGGTGTCATCAGTGTTTTGGATTGGTGTATCATCATTGAGTCATCAGAGTGTTATCCGTGTCCATTTTTACCATCTGTGTTTTTCCGGTATAGAGACAGAATTAAATGTGTCTCTTTGCAGGAAAAACACTGCATAAAAAAATATGCATTCTTTTCGTATTTTTTCCCAGTAATTAGAATGGGTGACAAACGCTGCAAAAAGAACTGACATACTGCAAATGTGAAACTGCTTCAAGCCTGCAAGGAAAAATATAAGCAATGTATGCATGAGATTTCATGACAGTTCCAGGAGGGATTTGTCCGGTCGTTGATTCCTGTATTACTCCTAATTACCCCTACCCTGTATAAATAATACAAGGACACTGCTTATGACTTGAGGCCCCGTCACACTAAACAACATCGCTATCAACATCGCTGATGAGTCACACTTTTCGTGACGTAACAGCGATCCCCTTAGCGACGTTGCTGTGTGTGACATCCAGCAACAACCTGGCCCCTGCTGTGAAGTTGTTGGTTGTTGCTGAATGACCTGGGCCATTTTTTGGTTGTTGGTGTCCCGCTGGGAACATGTCTGACACCGTATCAACAACCAGCAACTAGTTGGTGATTCAG